>NC_063217.1:38976526-39285992 GCF_020740725.1 Corvus hawaiiensis
GATTGATTCTGAACAGGTCCTCATTTGCAGGATCTGGCAGCCCAGGGCAGGTCACCACCATTCCATGGCAACCCTGCACTGAGCAGCAGAGTGGGAAAAGGTTTTAAGGAAGAAGACTAAATTGCAAGATCAATATTTTAAACAAAGCACACCTTTGCTTCCTCTGGACGTTGTATCACTCAATTAGTAAGATATGAGTGATACACCAGCTGAAAGTGAACTATCCTATTGCAGCAAAGATACAGAGCTACAAATGCAGATTCACAAAAGTCCTGGAAATTAGGATAAATAATTTAATAAGTTCTCTGCTACAGCTTCCTTTCATGAAGGGACTGATGAGGTGAAAATCCATTCCTCAGAGGTATTAAGCACCTGTGGTATCAAAAAGGGTTGAGGAAAACATGGATTGTGATTAATTTCAGATATTAGTGTCTCTGTAGAAGCAGCTTTAATCTATGCCAATATTGAAAACAGTTCAATTTTTCTGGTAAAGGACTACAATTCTAAATCATTTTGAGGTTGGTTGGCAGGTTCCCCTCCCCCCCCCCCCCCCTTTAAATAAAAAACAGTATCTCTGTAATGGAACTTCTGAGCACCAGAATGACTTTTGCCATTTCTTAAAGCTGCATGGTAACAAAAGGTCACAGGCTGGCTCCACTTCCCTTGTATTTAACAAAATAATGTGGTTCAGAACAGAAGAGCTCAGCTTAAAGGTCACAACAAAATCTATTTTTCTTCACTGTATTATTATACAGAATATTTCCTTAGAGTCATATTCCATGCTAAAGCAGAGCGAAGGGCTTTCAAAACGAATGTAGGTAACACATAGTACATGCTGTTTTCTAGACACTGTGACACTATCATCTTAGTGTCTTTTGGAGTGAGGGCAGGGAGGACACTAAACTCCACTAGTCAAAAAAAATTTTGATGGAAAAGTGTCGGAACACTTAAGGAAGCTAAATATAGCAAACCAAATCAGCACCTTTGAAAGTTATATATAATGACTTTAAAAGCTTTAGGGAAGCAATTCACATATTTTGGAATATTTCTAATAAAAAGCAATCAATAGTTATAAATGTAGTTATTGCATCTATTTCTAGGCCTAAACAAAATTTCCAGATGCAAGTCTACATGCCACACCAGACAAAACCAAACATTGTTTTGCTTTTTGCTTATCTTCTCAACTGAAAGAACATTAGAGTGTTAGGTTCAGCCTATTCTTTTTGTTTTGATTTTTTTCCTTTGCAATCAACTCTGAGCTAGAGTTTGAGTCAAGAGGAGAATTAGTAGAAATGGGGTATTTTAAAGATTTTCTACTGACTGAGGATTAGCACAGACCTCTATTGCCTGAAGAAACCTTCGTGACCAATGATACTAGTTACGGCTACCAAAGAGAGGGCCATGGGGTAAACCTTATTCCCACCTTTTTCTTTCATTTCTTTTGAAAAGGTTGCCACCCACAGAATATTGTAACAATGCAACCTAGTGAATAAAAGGGGGTAACACCTAGATTTTAGACAAGGAAATTGATAGAGAACCTCTTTGAGTCCTTCCAGTTTACAGACATTCTTGTAAAATTCACCTTTTTGCTGTGTTTCCTTCCTAGTTTCAGATATACTATAAGACCCTAAATAAACCAAAAAACCCAGTCTTCTCTCACGTATGAAAGATCTTTTGTCCTCTTCATTTGTGTAATGGCTTCTTCCTCCTCTCAACCTTTAAAATAAATCTGTTTGACATGGATTGTGATTCACTTTCTTTGAAGTGTGGGCAGGGGAAATCTCGGACCACAATCACCATGATACCAAGTACTCTATGAAAAAAGAGCACATATATAAGGATATACATAGAGCATATAAATCTGTATCACCAGAAAGATCCATATCAAATCAGTGATAAAAAGAGCAAACAAAAGAGACACAAGAATATTCTGATGAAGCAGTGCAAATGTGTGGGGGTGATTTCCATGTCTGATAAAAATGAAACACCTTTTATTAAGAAGTAATGACCTTTACCGTGACCTAATCTACAAAATATTTCAGAGCAATATTAATCAGCACAATAACTGAAAGTTTATATAGCAAAAATCCTGCTAGTCAACACTATAACTTTACTGAAGAAGAATCCAAAGTGTGGTCTGAACTTTCACCTTTCTTATCCAAATTAAAAGAACAAACACAGATCTTGCTATGAGCATGTAACATTGTAAATTCACACCAAAGAATGAGAACACTGATGCATAGTACTGCTACATGTAGAAATGTACAAAATAAAGAATGTAGGCTTGATTTTTAATTTTTTATCCATAATATGTAAAGAAACCAGAATCTAACCTAGAGTTATCGTGGAACAAATATAAACGGTATAAAAGAAATCAAACTTAGCGCCATACAAGGCATTTTAAATTGCCTGGGGCATTTTTTCCAGGAAACTGATAAAAACAGAAGCACCTGGTATTTCTGCTTTAAATGTGAGAAGTAAGTAGTATTAAAGCTTTTCCTTGAATATTTTACAAGTGCCATTTTATTGGCATCAAGACTTTTTATTCTAAAATAAATTTTCTACTAGTAACCTAACTTAAAATATGCACGCCTACAAATGTGGATATATTTGTCCTTTCTAGATAAATGAGTAGCCAGCCTACTCAAAGGTAAAAATTTTGCTCACTTGAAGATTTTAACAAATCAAGAACAATTACTATACTTGCAAGTAACTAATCTTTTTTTCCCATCTGCAGAGG
The DNA here is from genome assembly GCF_020740725.1 of Corvus hawaiiensis. Lineage (NCBI taxonomy): Eukaryota > Metazoa > Chordata > Aves > Passeriformes > Corvidae > Corvus > Corvus hawaiiensis. Next base: position 38,979,267 of record NC_063217.1, read on the forward strand.
GTTGATCATGAAATTAAGTTTCAGATAACAGTCAATATTAAAACATGATGGAGATGGGAATTATGAGAACTATCAACAGGACAATCCTGCTAAAAGCAGTGAGTTTTTTCATGTAAGTTTTTGCTCAGCTATAACATATACACAGTTTGGGTCTCTTTAAGGAAGATGAATTGAAAAGCAAATATTTTTCTTCCTCCTCACACTTATACAGGATCAGCAAAAACTGATTGGCCTCTTTCTACACGCACACTTCGTACTCAGCTCTATTTAGCATCATGCCATCTGGGCCTAATTTTTTTTTTTCCTTCTGACATCAGCAAGCTTCATAATGCAAGGCAAATTTCCTTTGATGCTAAGGCTAGATCAAGAAGAATGAGCAGGCCAGCAGGTTTTTCCACATTTAGACAGCCAGATAAACTCCTACTCATCTTCATCACACACTGCTGAAGAGTCAAAATTTTCCTACAGAGACTCAGTGTCTTAAAAGAAAAAACAGATGCAATATTTAGGCATTGTTGTACAGTCAACAGTCAATAACTTTCAAATTCAGCAACTGTCAACTCTTGTGATATTTACAAAGAGTAAGCTATTCCCCTTACAGTTTGGGGTTTTTTTAAAATAAGAAAGCAAAGAAAAAGTTAGATCACCGTCCATACACAACTAACATAAGACTTCTATCCCCTCTCATCATCAGCACTGCTTATCAGCATTTTTGTGAGCATCTCATAAGAGAAAGGTACCAGCAATGCACGTTCAATGTTGTCAAGCTCAGCTTCTGGTAAAGCTCTGCCAGTTTCCAAGGTAATAGCCTCCTTGATTATTGCTTGAGGTTTGTGTTCACAGAAAGAACAGACTTCTGAAGACAATATTTAAATCTTCCTTTACCTTCATTGTATGATTTTTTTTTTTTTTCCAGTTTCTTATAACTTTACACATACTTTAGCTTCTTAGGTCAAAGTCTGCAATCTTATCTGAATGGGTAAAACTCTTTTTTTTTAATTTCAACTAAAACAAAGCAATTACTGCTGAACCTCAGGTGCTTTCCCCTGGTCAAAAATTGGATACACATGATCTGCAGCCAAAACTTGTAATAACACAGTAACAGTCCACTAAGACAAACACACAGCTTTTGTCTCCATCATTTGTGCCCTTTGAAGACAAAAATTTGCTAGAGATTTCGTGTCAAAACTTTGATAGATGCCATTTTTGCCAATCCATTTCAACATACAGATGATCAGGAATTTTTTTATTATTGTATCTGTGAGCTGCAGTGAAGCAAAGAACCAGAAATGAGAACTTTAACAGTTCAAAGGGACTGACTGAAGCAGCACTCACAAAAACGCCTTGATGCATATTCCTGCTGTGGAATAAATGTGTGAGCTAAGGCTTGGCTATCTGAAAAACAACAACAAAACACACTCCACCCTTTACCTGCATGTCTGAAAGGTCAGAGCTTTACACAAAAGCCAGGCACAGAATCCTGTAACACTGAGAATCCCCTGCCTATCATCTCTTCCCTTTTGTTATTGAAAGGTATCTCTCCAAAATCCTACTCATCAGATGACAAGACAATCACTCTCAAAGGTCAGTCCCAAGCCCTTCAGTTTAAATTACAGAAGACAGAGCAGCAAATTGCATCATTCAGAGTCACCAGTGCAGAGATCCAAAAAAGACTGCATACTGGATGAGAAATGGAGCCCCAAAGGCACCATGCCTATTTGATATGGTCTAGATACCAAAACTGGTATATTTCTACACACCACTCTTGTAGTTACAAAGTAGTTTACACTAGAAAGCAGTTTCTTATTAAATTTCTCACTATATGGTATCTCTCTATATAGTATGTGTAAGGCTTGAATACCAAGCAAAAACCGTTTCCTTGCTCCATTAAATAATTCTCTCAAGCAGTTCTTCCCAACACTAAACAGTTGTACTGGGACAGTTCCAACAATTCCTAGGGCATTATTAATAAAGTAGCAGCACTCTGCATTCTACATCACTGTGACTTTTCTTTGAGGATTTTATCTTTTATTAGTGGCATGATATCTTTGCTAACACACACAATTTATGACATTTCTGAAAAGACATAGCTTTCCTTCCTGAAAACAAGGTCTGCAGAAAGACATGCATTTTATTCCAACAGTAATTCATCTTATCCTCATTCATTCTTATCTTCTCAATTCTCACTTATTCTTCCTTGACCAAATAACAATTCTGTGCACCCTACTTTTCAGCAGAGACTTCTACCTGTTCAGGCCAGAAACAAGTTCTCAGACTCGCTCTTTGCCCCTGATGTTTTACTCCTTCCTCTTGCTAAAAATCTGGGAATTGCTGACGAACATACCAAAACACCAACAGAAAAGTAAAAATTACCACCAAGTTTTTGTGCACTACAGAGTGTTATCAAAGAAAAACAGTAAATATTTTAAATTATAGGACATTTGTTGAGCATTTCAAGTGAAAGGAAGTGTGCAAAGAGGAAGATGTATCTTAGCTGACTTATTTCATGACAGAGAGGAGCTGTGAATATGGCCTGGAGTTCTATGCATTGCAATGGCAAGGTTAAAAGCACAATGAGCTGCAAAATACACACTAGGCAAATTGACAATATATTGGAGTCATTCTTTACTTGTTCTGAAATGCTACTCAAGCAGAAATGACTGCTTTTAAGATTTGTATCTGCAAATACCAGTATTTGTACAAACCAAAAGTGGGAATGATTCAAGGATGGTTGTATCAGCATAATCCCATGTAAAAGTCAAAACAGCTTTGAACACCTGGAACACATTAAAATTACTACTGAAGTGGCTGTCATCTTTGGCATACAGAAAAAAATAACAGAAAAAACCCAAAAAAACTAGATTGCTTATTTCTTCACATTTTTAGCTATATATTGATAAAAACCATGTCCATTATGGAAACCAAGATTAAAAACGTTTTAATATTAAGCTTCAAAGGAGGAAAATAACCCATTTAAAATAAAGAGAAGAAGCAGAGTTAAAGGCAGCACACTGAAAGCTTGAGTTTCTTCTAACTATAAACCACTCCAATTCATTACTGTAATAAAATCAACACACAGTAATCTAGTATTTTTCATTCAAAAGCTGCAAAATCTACAGGAAAGTTCTCAGCTGATAACAATAGCATTGTCTCATTAAACTATATATGGAATACTTTGAGGGTATTTAATGCTATTTTTAACATTAAAAGTGCTAGTTCTTCCTTGCTGTAAGGAAGAATGTTCTGCCTTGGAGTCACACACCAGGGATCACTATTAGCAAAATCATGTATGCATCTTGCTGAGATGCAAGAGATGAAACTTAAGTGAAATAGAAACACACCCAAATAATCCAATCAGACAAAGAAGGAATGTAAGAAGACCTGAGGATGTATTACTGGTGGTTTATAAAACCTTCCTGGCGATCACAGAAGGTGAAACCACACTGCAGAAAAATAATAACCTCTACTTCTATTAGCTGTAATTCCACTTGAAAGGCTGAGTACAGCTCTGGTAATATTCACCACCAGGCTGCAAAGAGTAACATGAACGATGAGACTGAGAAACTGATTTATGGGGAAAGATTAGGAGTTAAACACATGGAATTTCGTTATCTAATAGTGAAGAGTGAGCATGAGCATCCATGAATATTTGATAGATGGAACTTCTAAGGGGAAAGAAATCTATCTAGTGTGACACACAAGAAATAGAAGTAAAACGATGAAGACCGGAAGAGAGAAATTTTTTAAAAGAACTTCCTTATGAAGCTCTTCCCTCAGCGAAATAATTACACTGTGAAACTGCCTCAGACTATCATAGATAAAAGTTTCAGAAGTGGGCTGCAGTGAGCATTTTCACTTTGGCAGGGATATGGACTGGCTCATACAGCCATTTCTCCTAGGCCCCTGGATAACTCTGCTTAAGTTTGAAGGGACAAGCAACAGGTGATGGGACAAAGGCAATTGAGCCATGACCTATTCTACTGCCTTCTTACCTTTCCTTTCATATGCATCCAACTACCTCAGTTGCTGTTCATGCCAACTCCCTTTACATGCACATACACAGCTGCTGCTTCTACCCCTGATCTTTTAACAATGGACACAGACATTGCCACTGATGTGGAACAATAGCACATGTATGTGGCCATCTACAGAACAAAACAATGCATATGTGTTAAATCACTTCATAGCAGTGACAGAGGCTTGCAAATCAGGAATGAAGAAAAAAGAAATCTACACACAACGACTGGGAGCCATAAGCACTGACTGCAAGGAGCCCATCAACAGGACTAGCAGTGCCATATTAATGCACCTTTTCTAGTCTTTTGATGCCTCCATGTGCATTACCACATGAGCTGCACTCCAAATGTAGTGCCGAACTTGCATCACTCTTGATGCTTGTATCCCTAATGATCCACATGGTTAGTAGTACTGGGTATGTCACAAGCCAAGGACAGGTAAATGGCAGATACTGCCTTTGGTATTCATAGATAGATCCTTCTAATGACAAAGCCCTTTTACCCCAATTGCAACCATAGCAACCCTCATAATTCTTAGGCAAGTGTACATTGAAATCATTCTTGGGAAAAGGCAGCTCTTGAGGAAGATACAAGTTCACTGTCAAATAAGATTACTTGTTCAAACAACATCCTGGACTTGTCACTCCTGATATGTACAATGTCAGGGTAATGATACCTAGTAAATCTTCCAAAAACATACTGGTTGCACAGAGACTCTTAAGAGAAATGTCTTTCAATTTGTTTCCTGCATCACTCAAAGTGAATGCTAACCATAAACATAAAAATAAGGGATAACCTGTAATCAATATTGAAGTATGCCTATTTTTTCCAAAAAAATACTCCAACTGCCTTATTAAAGAATTATGGCTTCTAAAATTACTTACCCAAAATGGCCCCCCTTAAAAGTCTGTCTTCCCTAATCTATATACAAAATACTTGGTAGGGTTTTTTTGCACTCATAACAAACATTACTCTAACTGGTCAGACACCAAAAAAATGAGCAATTTAAAAGGCAAAACAATTAGAGATATGACACTGCTGTTCAACTCAACTCTGGTTGGTGACCATTTCCTCAAAAACAACATTTTAAAGCCAGTGTATGTTTTGGCATGTACCTACCTTCATATACATTGATATGTAGATATCCTCTATATATCTCTCTCTCCAATATACATATGTAGATATCCTCTATATATCTCTCTCTCTCCAATATACATATGTAGATATCCAATACAGAAGTATTGGAATCCACTCACATTTCAGGTATTGAGATGTAAGCCCCTGAAATCAAGACAATTCCCTGGTGTTACAGGGTTTTCTAGTTTAATCTTATCCTTCCTCATGCACATATCAAGTAGATGTCATGGTGTTTCCAGCTCTGTAAGCTTACAAAATAGACACCAAAATCCTGTTAGAATAGAATTTTTATGGTATGATTAATATTTATTACCTTAGTATACCTTCCAGTAACATGCAAAGATTACCTATGAAGACTTTTGAATATAGGTATTTTAGAAACTAATTTTAACAAAAAAAATTAAAACAAAAAAATTTACAAAATTTAAAAGCAGAAAATTTTAAAAAGGCATAACAATTCAAAATTTTGGCTTACCAAAAGGGAAAGACTTCAATCTGAAAAATGTGTCTAATTCAAAATTTTTAAGGTTCACAGTGACAACCAAAAAGTGACTCTACAACAACAGACAGAAAATACTGGAAAGCTTATTGCCCCTCACTCCTCACTGTTTAATGGGTGGCCAGCTAGAGCGTTGTACAAACTCAGTTAGTGAAAATCAGTTAGTGAAGAAACTTGTGATGTACAGTAGATATATAAAAATAACTTGTATTTTTATGTACTGAAAAATAAATTTGAGACTTACTGTCACAGCAGTTCAGTGAAGTAATTCAGTAAACTTCCAGAAAATGGATATGAATATGATTAAATGCCTACAGAGACATTCTACAAAACTTCTGAAAGGATAACCTATTTGGCCCAAAAATGAGTCTCTACTCACAGCTGATAGAAGTTACAAGAACTATTAAGTCAGATGCTTTAAGTCTCAGATCCAAAACTTCTTAGGAAATCCACGCCTTTTTCCTTATGAGCTGCATTATAAGAACCAGAATACTAAATTACTATTATTGCTAAAGACACTTGCCTCAAAGTCTCCTATACTAAACAATTGTGAAGCACAGTCCATCAGAAAAGGTGTGTTTCTTTCTTTCCTGGTGGGCTTACTCTTCACAGCTGTTTTACCAAACACTGAAAGCCAAAACACAGGCACTGTCTTCCTCAATATTAATGTGATATTGGAAGGGGGAGAACAGTCTTTTCATCATTTAACTTCTTCAGAAATGAAAATGGGGAGAGGAAACTGGTGGCACTGGAAGAGAATTGTTTGTTTTTCAGTGGTTTATCATGCTTGAATTGTTCTCCTTCTAGCAGGATTTCTTCATGCATTTTCCCTACAGGTATATAAAAATTATGGTCAGGATCTCGGTATCTGATTTGCCCCAGGGAAGAAAGTGCAGAGAAAAGCAAGTATCTATCTTTATTTCTGCTTGGCTGAGGTTTATCATGCATTGTGCCAATTTGTTCATGTAGGAGAAACAAAAGAATAGCAGTAGCAAGCATGCCCTTGGGTAAATCTAATGGTTGGAGAGCAGCAGGTCAGGAAGTTTACTGAAACATAAGAGACAAGCTTTGCGATGTTCCTTGATTGTCAGGTATCTGAAAACTAAGTAATATTCACATACAATTCTACATTATGCATAAAGACTTAGGCTGTTTCACAGCAGTTCTCCAAGGTTGTATAGGGAAACTGAAGATCTTTCCCACTCCTCGCCAGACAGATTTTCCCTCCAAGGCCAAAGTTACCAATATATGGGAGATAAGCTATAAATCAAATAATGGATATACACAGCTTCACCATATATGTTACAGTACTTTTCATGTCACAGTCAAACATTCAGTCAACATTTGTGTTAACAGCATTACTCAGAACTGCCTAGGGACTCACTAGTGTCACAGCGGCATCACTGAAATCATAGTCATAACAGGAATAGCATTTTTAATGTCATCTAATTAACTATTTTCTATTTTTAAAAGCACAGCTCTTCTACCCAACTTCATTGCAAGAAAGATTCTTCAGCAGAGTGGAACCTACTTGCATGAATAAGTAATGACATTGAACAGTAACAAAAGTACATTTCCCAATGTTCTTTCACTCAATTTCTTTTTTGGTTAAAATTTCTTCCCAACTAGATGAGTAAATTATATACCAATGCCATATAGTAGAATTTTTTCCCCTCATTCACCTAAAATCAGGAAAATACTAAGTCCAAAGTGAAGAACCAAATACATCTCCCACTGGTATATCAGCCAGGTGCAATTCTTGTTTTAAGAACTTGGCTTAATTTTTTCAACTATCTTTCCACTGTGATCACAGCTCTCATTTCTTGTAACTGGAAGTAAACTTCAGTTTTCACTAACACATAACAGCTTAAAGTCCTTAATGTCAAGAAATAAAAAGAAATGACGACCCATTTTTGCTGCAAGTCTTTGACAACAGGTCACATGATGGATTTCTGGTTTAAAGCACAAAACACAGCCTTTCCTGAGTAGTCACTCTGAGGAATAACAAATGTCAGCTGCTTGGTAAAGCTGATCTAAACCACAAAACCTTCCTGTGGTCATCTAAAATAGGTAGGTCCTTCTTGGAGCAACAGTATTTCTAAGAACTGGAATATAAACATACCTCTGAGTACAGGCTCAGGTCCCTGTCTTCACAAAATGATATGGATTTTGTCACAAATTTTACATCCATTTGCCTAATTTTGAACCATTACACCTTCAGGGGAAACTGCAAGACAAAATCATCAACTTTCTGTCTGCCGGAAAAACATGGGAAGGAAAAAAGGCACAAGGCCTCAAGGTGTTTAAAAAAAGAAAATCACATTTAAATGCAGCAATATTTCTTTCATTTCCCACTTCCCCACCTTCCCACTTCCAAACTGTGATCAGTTTGGAAAGCCTGACCTATATAAGCATCTATGCAGACAAATACAAAAGTAATAAGAAACAAGTCTGCAGCCCTCTGTTCTTTGAATTCCAATGCAGGTTTAGGGCACTAGGTTACAAACTCTGTGAAAGAGATTTTCTTCGCAGCTCCTGGAAAGTAGACATTGTACTGAAGCAGGCTTCAGAGAATGGGACAGAGGATACCTGAAGCTAGTGTTCTCATTCTTGCCACTCAAGAAAAAGTGCTTTAACAGCTGCTTGTTTAGTAAAATTTGTCCTTAATATAATTGTTTAAAAGTTATAGACACTCCCTGGGGAATTTTACTGGCCAGAAATGCAAGATCTCTCTGCAATGCTATTATTATTCTGATAAAAGATGACAGGGTAGGAGGATGTCTCTAAACTGGAGGGACATGGATTTGACAAATGGACCACTCGGTGGATAAGAAATTGACTGGATGGTCTCACAAAAAGAGTTGCAGTTGATGACTCAATGTCCAAGTAGTGACCAGTGACAGGTGGTGTCCTCAGGGGTCAGTATTGAGACCGGTGCCATTTTAATATTGCTGTCACTGTAGGATTGAGCCCACCATCAGCAAGTTTGCCAACAACACCGAGCTGTGTGCTGTAGTGGACATGCTGGAGGGAAGGGATGGCATCCAGAGGGGCCTGGGCACACTTAGAGGCGAGTCCATGAAGTTCAACAAGGCCAAGTACAAGGTCCTGTACCTGGGTTGGGGCAAACTCAAACACAGATACAAGCTGGGTGGAGAAAGGACTGAGCCCTGGGGAGAAGAACTTGGGGGTATTGGATGACAAGAAGCTTGACATGAAACAGCAATATGTGTCTACCACCCAGAAAGCCAACTGTGCCCAGAGTCACATCAAAAGCAGCATGGCCAGCAGCTCGAGGAAGGGGATTCTCCCCCTCTACTCTACTCCCGTGGGTCCCCACCTGGAATGCTGCATCCAGCTCTGGAGCGCACAAAATAAGGACATGGACTTGAAGCAAGTCCAGAGAGGGGTCACAAAGATGATTAGAGGGCTGGAGCATCTCTCCTAATGAAGACAGGTTGAGAGTTGAGTTTTTTAGCCAAGAGAAGCCTCCAGGGAGATATTTTAGCAGCCTTCCTGTACCTAAAGGGTATCCACAGGAGAGCTGGAGAGGGACTTTTTACAAGGTCATGCAGTGATGGGACAAGGGGAAATGGCTTCAGAATGACAGAGGGTAGGTTTAGATTAAATATTAGGAAGAAATTCTTTACTGTGAAGTTGATGAGGCACTGGAACAGGTTGCCCAGAGAAGTTGTGGAGGTCCTATCCCTGCATGAATCAGACAGGGCTTCAAACAACCTGGTCTAGTAGAAAGTGTCCCTGCCCATGGCACCCCCCCTGAAATAGAAGGTCTTGAAGGTTCCTTCCAACTCAAACCATTCTATAATGTTTATCTAGCAAAATGAAGAGGCACGAAGGTTCTACTCTACTCCAGAGTTTGAGGTTTCTACATATGGTCAATGTATCTATTTGAAATTACGATTTTGTTTAAAAGAGTATGGCTAAAAGTATGTGCAGGATCAGGTGACTACTGGTACTGCAAGTCCTTGACTATAAACTACAAACCTCCAATTAACTTCAGCAGTGTAGTGCAAAGCACATTGTTCTTAATGATTTATTTCTCTTACAACCAAAATTAACAAGGGATAACATGCAGATCCCTGCATATCATCAAAAGTATTGAAGGGGAAATCATGTGTAAGATTATTATTTAGGTCACATCAAATACAGTGTATAAATGACATTTCTTTTGGAGAGTTAAAAAAAATCAGAACCTGTAGGACTTGCAAAATCTGTGCACGAAGTCCTTTCCTGTTCAAGTAGGTACGATCGTAATATGAAGTATATAAACAGAACTGAATATATTATACAGGCAAATAAAATTATACCAATTCAAAACTTATTATACACTTTTTTCCTGTTACAAAGACAAGGTTGCTCTGGCCTATATTTTGTAAACTACTCACCCTGAGAACTGTCAGGATATGCCCCAAGTCCAATGCTAATTTTCAGGAGGTGCAGTTCCACAACTTAAAGCCACATTTTAAAATCCAAACTTCCAAAGAAAAAGGACAGATTCAAGAATCAAACACTTGGAATTCAAGTAGGAGAAAAGCGCTTAGAGTATGCTGACATTTTAATTTCAGGGACAGAAGAGATTCACTCGATAGCGTTATTAGCTACACAGTATGATCTGAATACAAGTGCTATTATGGTTGAGAAAATGGTATAGAACATAACAGCCTTATTTTCAAGAGGAGATTGAAGCTACCTCAGGGGTCAGACAGTCTGTGTTATTTTCAGTCTTTGACTTAAAAAGCTACGGTTAAACAAATGATCAAACCAGCTACCTGCTTAAACAAAAGTGGAACTTTATTCAACACCTGAATTTTGAGTTTGCTCCTATTGTGTTCTACTTAGGTATGCATTTTGTCACTTAATATTGAAGCAATTTCTTTCCCTTATCATATACACCAGGGTATTTCACCTCTGTTAAATTAGCTATCCTACTTTCATCAAAAACATAGTCTCATCCACAATGATAGAGTTCTTACACATGGAATAAAAAAATTTCAGACATACAGGCATCTTCCAACCCACTGCTCACTTCTTTCTGACTACAATCAACAATTAGAGCCTTGGAGTGTTTCTCTGCACCCAGACACTACCTCACACACGGCTCCTGCCCTCAGACTTTCACAGGAAAGAAATGTGAGCAAGCAGATAAAAAACAAAACATTAATCAGTCACCTCCCCAAAGTGAGAGACTGGGGGAATCAGGGCTGAAAAGCACATTAGCCAACAAACCTGCCTCTCCAAGTTGGGCTTTGCCTATGGTCTGTGCAGAAACAGATTCTAAGCCTCAGAGGAAGCTCTGTCTTTAACAATCCCAAGCTGAATTGATAATTCACTTTCTTTTGTGGGTTTTTTACCTCAACAGAGGTGCACAAAACAGGAGAAGAACAAAACTCTCAGCCTCAAACCATCTGCCTAAGACAATGCTGCATCTGGGCTTCTCTGGACCATGCAAAATATAGCCTAGACCCCAGGCCCTCTTCTTGAGCCCATCCCCATAGCTTCCTTTGAGATAAGAAATAAGAGCAAACACAAGTAGTACACCATAATCCTTCCCAAGCAGAAACAATACCTGCAGCAGAGGGGGTTCAGGTCTTTCCTTTACAGTACAGAAATATATCTATGTTCTCTTGGCACTATATATACACTAAAGACCAGGACTTTACATTAGACTATGTATTAAAAAAAAAAAAAAAAAGGATTCCCATGCTTTTAGAAAAACATGCACTGGAATATAAAATGCTTTGCAAATTTGTCAGTTACATTGATTTTTTTCATACTATAAAAACCTTCATAAAAACATTCTAGAATTGTGAAAGTGGCATGTTACCTTAACCTTTAAAGTGTGTGTATATATATATATATGTAGAATATTTTAGTACATATAATACACACATTGACAAACATCTTGCATCAAAATTAAATCCTTAAACTTGATGCTCACTAAACACTTAGGTCAATTTCACACCGTAATTTGTTTCCATTCTGAGTTACTCCAGCTGTGGATAAAAGTTTCTGACCTTATCAGAACCTTAAAACCCAATTATTCGCCCAGTTATACTATGTTAGTGGTAGTCCCCCAGTAACATAGATATTCTTTGTGTCAAAGCTAGGAATCTCAGAACAGGCTACATGAGCCTGTGACATTTAAGATTTCAAAACTCACTTGAAAATTTATAAATGCTCATATGCCTCTGCATATGGAGAGAGTGTCCTTCCATGGGTGTCAATTAAAAACAAAATTTGCATTTAAATACATTAACTCATTATCAGAAGGAATTAGCAATTGAGAATTAACCAAGCCTAGAACTTTAGCCTCAATTTGACCAAAGTGAACCTCTTTCAAAGGACTTAAAAATTAACTGGAAATGTTATGATATTGTCCTCTGAAACCAAAAATAAGATAACTGCTATCATTATTCTCCTCTCAAAAAACAATACAACTGTGGTTCTCAGCAGGCCAGGTATCATTTTTGTGAAACTATTATGTTTGTGATTCTCATAATGGTTTATTGACTTGTCCCTGACTTCTCTTTAATTCCATTATCTGTGGAAAAATATTTTCTTATAATGAGTAAATTGAGTTTTTGAATAATGAAGACTAGCGAAGACATAAGGGAGGAAGTCATACGGAGCTACGGGAGTAATTGAAGAATCTCTTAGTAGAGGCAGGTTTTTTCCCTGAAATACTACTTGCTGAATATACTACCTCCTGTGCTGATAAAAATGAACTAAGGCCCTCTGCACAGTCTTGTAATATTGTGACTCCTATAAGTAGCTGAGCAGCTGCTACCCTCATTAAATTAACGACAGTAGCAAAATGCAATCGATCTTAATTTGTACAGTGATGAGCTCTGAATAGATTGCTAATTGTCCTAGTAGACATTGATTTTACGCTTCTCCTGTGATTCTTCATTTTCTTCCCTAATCTTGTGACAGACATGAAGCACAGGAGACCAGGAAACTGCCACCCTAGGATATGGTGCCACCTAGAATATAAAGTCAAGCTGGTTTATTTTATATGCTATAGAAACATCACCATCATTTTCATGACAATACTACATTTATAACTCAAAAGTGCAAATTCCTTTCAAGTGCAGCCACCTGTACTATACCTCATGAATGAACAGAGGTATATTTTTTTTGGTATTGCACGTTACAAATTAGTGTAACTTACCACAGACAAGTGACCAATTCAGATATCTAAAACAATGAGACTGTGAGCACCTTGGCTTCGAATAAGGTGAAAAAACAGCTGTGAAAAATGCAATTGGCATGTAAACAGGTGTTCCTACATAAAATGCATATTCATCCAAAGATGTAACAGCTATTATTCAGAACATATTCTGGGTTATATGTGTCATCTTCAGCCAATTCCTATCAGTTTCATTTGCATAGGCATTTTATCACCATGATGCCTGCCTCAAAAAATGGTCAACATGTACATCATCTATTTATCAACAAGCAGAAGACTGAGAAGGGGAAAGAAATAGTGACCATTTAGCAGTGTTTGTAGCAATAAACTTCCATCCATATGCAACATGAAAATGGTAGAGTCACTGGGATTCAAAGAGCAGCAAGAGCACTCAACTGTTCAAAGTCCTCATGTAAAACTTACATCAATGTCATAAACCCTTTGCCACACTGACTTGCAGCCATCTCCAAGGAATACAATGACAATCACACTGAGCACATCTGTGCACAGAACAGATAATGGGAGAGGGATGAATGGTTTAGTCTTTAGAAGCAGAAGAAAGTCTTCAGGCTTAAGAGGCACAGGTGCACCAGATGAAATATTAATTGAATTTAGGTACTTTGGTCTTTTCAAGGGCCTAGACATAGCAATGCTTTCAACTGTGGTGCTCAATTTTTAAGCATCTTGAAACTACAATAAATCACATGAGCCCCAAGGGGTTTTTTTGTTTGTCCCTTAATAACAAAGGTGGCAATTACAAATAAATAGAGAGGATTAACAAATCTCCTCACACAGATCAGACCTTTGAAAAAGCAAAATAGATGCCTTTACCCTAAATCCACTTGGGAGTGCAATTCAGGCATCTTACTTTCTCATTGCTAAAAAAAGGTGGCCTCCCCCATTTGAAATTCACAATCTTTAATTGTGAATAATGCTTTGAAACAGTTCGAACAAAAAAAACCCAGGCAATTCTCTTCATTTGCAGTACAGCTGGCAGGTGGTCTAGCTACTCAACTGCTACAAAAGTACAGCTTCCAGGGATCTTTCTTACCCACCAATTATTACAAACTGCAAAACTCTTCAGCTGAAGCTGTTTCAGTTTAGAAGGAGAAAATAGCTTCTGCAAGACTAAACCTAGAAGCACATACCCCAGACCTACTGATTAGGGCAACAAGCTGTATTCCAGTTTCTGCTTCAGTGCATGTTTGCGTTTCACTAACAAGGATCTATATAAGCCTTCATCCACAAACAGTAACAGACATCCAGTCAATGCACAACAAATTGTGCTATTTAGAGAGGAGCAGCTTCAAACTGAAAAAAAGAAACCCAAAGCACCCCCAAATCACAAACCATCTGTAACTTCACAACTAGGAACTCTCACTGACAAAGGGAATGAGATTCTGTCCTCCCATATTCCAGAAAGTAGTCTGTCCAACCACTGCTTGCCAAGCAGCTCCACAGAGAGACGTGTGGGTTCTGATGATGCCTTAAGAGGCCTCCTAGAAACAGGGACTAGACAGGAGCAAGGGAATAAAAGTAGGTATTTTTTTGAAAGGCCTTCAAAGGTACCCCCTGGGGAGCCAGAGGCTATTGCCAAGATGGACCCCAAGATGGACGACAGGTCACGAGTTCTTCACACCTTTATAGGTTTGGTTCATTTGCATATCAGGGTTAATTCTCCAATTAAAGCTTCAGTTTAATGATGTAAGTTCCCCTCCACTTGCTCCCCTTAGAGGCTCTTTGGTTTATACTTTTTGGGCCCAGGACGGTCTGGGTGTTCTTGAAAAGCAGACCCAGAAAGGCTTTGTTATGTCTACCTAGCATGAGAGAGCAGAAATTAACAGGCTACAAGAAACAAGGGTTACACACTAAGCCATACAGAATTTGAAAAATATAAAAGTTAAAACCTAAGGCATCACTGAACTACAGCAAAAACACCCTGCCACAATCTGGAACTAGGCAGCCCTACAAGGTAGGCATCATAATAACTACCAAGGGCAGAAATACAGCTACTAGTCATTTAGTTAGAAGTTTGTACACCAGGACCCCATACTTGTAAGCAGAACCCTCTCCACACATTGTAAAGGACACCTGTGTGTCCAGTTTGAGATAGGTGGATTCTAGAAGGAAGCAAGGAGTTTTAAATTATGTTACTAAACCTTATTATGATAAGGGTTGTGACAATTCAATTTTCTCATCAAGTTGAATGAAGCTTTTCTTTTTTTTTTTTTTTTTTTAATATTTTAGAAATGCCCAAGTATTACCAAGTAGCCAAGAACAAGCCCCATGGTGTTGTTTTCCTCAAAGGACTCAGTAAAAGCAGATACAATATAACTTTCTTTATCAGTAATCAAATGTCTGGAGCTTAGAATATTTGGACTGCATATCCTACAGTACCTATAACAAGTGAAGTTATGCATTTGGTGGGGAAAAAAAAAAAGGCAGTGTTTGATAGAAACAGCAATGTTGAATGACATCAGTATTAATGCACTTGTAAATAAGTTGTATCACCCAAGAATCACAAATAAGGTGTATCTTACCATCTCTGGCTCCAAATCAGGAAGATCTGGTTTTAAACCATCAAGATACAAGAAAATATATGACTTCATCTGAAATCAGATAAAACCAGATTTTTCTAGTCAAGTCATTGCATCAATCTTCTGTAAAGCATCAAGAGCTTTTCTCTCACTGTGAACAAGCCATTGTTTTGACAACCTTTTTAGACGTGCTGAGAAGCATTTTTTTAAATAGCAAGGACATTTTAATTGTGGATGACATGAATCAACTATGTGAAAGAACAGCTGCATCTTCAGATGACATGAAGAAAAGCGTGATCTGGATGCAAAGGAGGGTAAAACATTATTTTATTGTACATTTACTATTTTTCTGCAAGTTCTACTTCAGAAATTTTACAAAAAGTTTTACCAAAAGAAAAGAAGGTGCTAGGGACAAAGCTATTTTATGTGCATCTAGAGCCTATGTTAACCTGTTTCAAAGATTGTCTAAAACTATGAGTTGCTTTCTGTTCACTGAAGCACACTGCTTCCCTGAAGTTGGGGATGAGAGACCTCAGTGTTAAATTACTCTGAATTCATGAGTCTAAAAACTGAGCCTCCTCATTTTATGTTTTATAATTGGAAGTAAACACTAGAGTACAAACAACTTTGAAACTCAGTCTGTGCAGCTTAGGCATATTCTAATTATTCTTGTAGGATTATTAATTGTGTCTTATACAAAAGCTCTCAAATGCAGGAGGAGGCCTCAAGAATTTAGACAGAAAGTGAACTACAAAGCATACCTTGAACACAAGGACTGACATCCAGCCTCTGGCATGCTGCCATCAATAGTAATTAGTGCTTGATACTTCAGATACCATAACAAATGCAAAACAAGAAGGCAGTGTATGCACTCCAACTAATATTTGGTGCTGTGTACACTGCTGTTCTAGTCACTGCAGACACTATTCTCTCCTAGGCAGAGAAGTGACATAAGGCCACCATTTCCCATCTTTAACAAGTTACTAAGACACAGGAAAGGATTACAAGATCTTTAAGAGCTATTCTTCAATGTACTACAGTGCCATTTATAAAACAGTGAGTGCACTTCAAACCCGAAAACTCAGCACTTCCAGTTCAGTCTGGGCTGGGAGTTGACCACCGTAAATCAAACAATTGTCTGGTGAATGAAAGCAATATAAACCAGTTCAGAGGTATGAAAAGAAATGTTACTCAAAGCTGGTTTAAAATTAAACTACCAGATAAAGTTCATATAAGCTTAAACGTGGGGAAAACCCTTCAGAAAATTCCAAGACTTCACCTGAATAGGAGTGGTTTTAGGTGACCTTTCCTAACCCAAGACATTGCTACGAAGTCAGTACATAAGGTAGACAGATGCAACATAGATAAATGGCAAAATAGACCAACAGCATATTTTGGAGGAGAAAAGTATAAAATATTTCTAGAGTGAAAGGAGAAGAATTTGAAAAAAACAGTTATAAACAATAATTCTATTAAGATGATGGAGTTTATCCTCTTTTCTTTTGGAAATTTTCAAAATACTTGTATACATCACTCAAATCTCAAATTTTCATATAATATTGGATTCTCCACACAGCAACAGACATTAAGTAAACCAGACTTTTAACAATTTTATTTACTGAAACCTTACTGCCAGTTTTGTAGGAACTTGTAAAAACAAGATTATAGCCAGACAGAGAAAAGTCAATTGACAATCAGGCAAAGAAGACCTTCTCTATGGAAAGCAGAGACTAACATGGCTGATAATACATATAGGACAATAGCTGGCTCATCTTCTAGGGATACTGAAAAACAGAGAAATAAGACAACTGACAGGGCAATAGGGGAAAATTACTTTCTCCACTGTTATGAAAGTCGTGTCTAAAATGTTCAAATTACAATCAGCTTCTAAATTAATTCAGCCTGGCACAAGTGATCCATAATCAGTTTACAAGTAATTCTCAAACTGAGAAAAATATACTATTCCCACAATCTGTACGCATACTATTTAGCAACCAAAAATCTTGATGAGCTATCAAGATCAAATTTTCAAAGCAGCTTCTTCCAATGACAACTGATTTTTAACTCAAAATTTAGTTTCCAGTACAAACCTCAGAATCCTTGTCCAGCTATGCACTCATATGGAAAATACAGGTAGGCAAGAGGCTTGAATTTATACTTTCTGCAATTTCTTCTGCTGGGATGAAATGCCATGGATACAAATTACAGGGAGAAAATTACTAGATTAGACCTCAGATCTCTGAATATTTTGCACCATAACATTCTCTGCCTTGAAACTATTATTTGCAGGTGTGGGAAAGAAGCTTCTGCCTTAAACTGTAAGAAGATTCCCCTAAGGAAGGGCAATTGTGTCTAAAAACTGCTTCCACCAAGGCTAGTCCTATCAGTTCCTTAAAGCAGGGGTGAAAATCCTATTAGTTGGCTTATGCCTTTCAGAGCTTCCAAAGGTACCGTTTGAAGATGAAAAAAACCTTCTGAAGTGACCAGTTATGCAAAAAACCTTTTTAAATGACAGGTTATTAGCAGTACTGCATTTTTCCAGATACTGTATAAACAGGGAAGTAATCAAAGATGCACAGGGATCTTAAAAACATGCCAGTGAAGTTAAGGCTTTTCCCACTTCTGCTTCTGCTAAGTAAGCAGGAGCATTCAGCTGGACAGCTTCCCTCTGAACCATCCAGCACTGCACAGCACACTTCCAGGCTTTAAAATCTCTCATTAAGCCCCCACCAACTTTAATACCCCATGGATTTCAAGACCTTTCTGCTACTTCCTGCAAGATTCACTTGATTTTCAGTCCCAGAATTATAGAGTATGCTCCCTGCTCCTTCAAGACACAAAGAATAATTAGAACTGGTCAGGCTTTGTCTCAGTGATATTCCACCATATCTGTAAATGTCATGGTGAAGCATACTGAAATATTATGTAACCAAGTCTCTCCCTTTATCTAGTAAGAGCAAACAAACCCAAAATATATCAAATCCTGTAACCATTTAATACTAAATGAAATAAACAGCCACCAAACCAAGAAGGGGCATTTGGGAGAGTGGAGTGGGGGATGTTAAAATTTTAAGTTTCACATGAAGCTAAGTCCAAAATTTTGATGCAGCTTTATCCAAATCAAAGACTTCCTTTGATACAGTACTGATGGATTAGAGAGGAAGATTAGCAGAAATTATGTTTCAAGTAGGTAATTAAAAAACCTTTAGAAAACTCCAGCAGTACTTATTTAAGTATGAAGGCAGGGTTTAGGAGGTATTATCAGAAACAGATCAATGTATGGTAACATTTCTATTTTGAAGCTGTTGTTAATTTTCAATTTGAGTGAGAAAAATATTGGAAAGCATTTGACAGTGGAATTCATTTAATAAACAAATGTAAAAGTATCTCATACATCATATTCCTCTCACCTCCAGCACTCACATTTATTTCCACTCAGTGTTGGCCACAATCCAGATGTCTAAATGGAAATGTTTACAGTTCCTCACCTATAGCTCTCACTCCTTCCACTCTTACAGGCTCACAGCCTGGTATATGCAGTATTCACCTTCCTCCCTCCACCCCCCCAAAAAGTAAAGCTCAGCTACAGAACCTTCTCAAGAGTATTTCACTACCTCTAGATGCTGTAGTGCCAAGAGGCTCAGGTCACAGAAGTCAGAACTGTCAAGCGGATGAACAGATGGGGAAGGCTGAAGCCATCCCATAGGAAATCCTCAAAGCATGTATAATGCACCACAGCCCTGGAAGCCTCAGGAGCTGCAACATTGTCCATCAAAATAACAGAGATTAAAAATCCTGATATTTTACCAAGCTTGACAAGTCTAAGGTCCAACAGCAGATAGCCAGCACAGCACCTCAACAGTCTTTCAGAGACAGATAGGCAGGAATCAGACACATGCTTCCTTCTTGGAATTATGGCAGGTTTGCAGCATGAAGTAGAAAAAACTTCAAAGCTCTGTCAGTCTTGACAGTTTAGTTTTCTAGTGACTTGAAAAATAGTCATCATTCCCTAAGACCCACAGATAATACACTATACCATGGAACATGACAGATGTCAAGGACCCATGGGCAAATCCCAAGAACACTCAGTAAGGTGATTAGTTTTCTAAATAATACTTTTATATATGTGTATCACTCCCAGCTCTCTCTCTGAGGTAGGTGTAGTCAGAGCAGAGCTGGTATCTGTTGAAGTTAGCATGCTAACACAAGTCCAGTTTTCTAAAATATTGTTGCAAGTTGCAGCCCAGAGTGTCTGCATGGGAAATATCTGACTTTCCTAAAAGCAAAACTACATTCATTTAGATCCTAATTCCAGCTACTTCAGGGAAGCACAGAACATGCATCTATCTTTCCAAACAGCCACTTGTCTCACCTATGTACTAATCACTCCCACGAATTCCTGCACACCACAAAGAATTTCTCTAAATTCATATGAAAAATTAGAATTTTGATTCACAATTCCTGGAGTCTCAAGGACACTCTCACAAACACAGCTCATCATTTATAGACAATATTGCCCTACAAGATCTATCTATAAGCATTGGCAACAGACTTTCTCCCCAGTTCCACGATACAGATGTAGCATTGGCCAAAATTACTCTAAAACTATGGCCTGGTTGTATAAACAGTTACTTTAGTGCCTCCGAGAAATTAAGGAAATTCAGACATATTCTAGAGATGAAAAAAACCTGTTTTATTATGTTATCTATTGAATTTGCCTTATAAATATTCTTGTTTTCTAGATTTAATTCCATCATTCCACAGTTCATCTTACTTGTACCAATCTCTGCCTCAGTTTTAGTAATTAATCAGACTAATTTATATCACTTAATTCCTGAGAAGTTAACTTTTGCAGTTTAATTGCTGACAGCTTTAGAAAAAAACACTTTCTAAACCCATTTTAAAAGCAGTGATTTATAGCATGAATGCAATAAAAACAAAAGACAAAACAAAAGCAACTGCAGAGCTAAGAGCTTTTGGTGAATGCTAAAGGGCCATTAAAATGCTTTTCCTAGTCTATATGATACAGTCAATTTTATTGTTCTTTCTGTGAATGCAATTGCTTCTGCCAAATGTGCTGACAGAGAGGTACAAGTCCTTGCAGAACTGTTTATCATTTTTAAATTTAGTGGTGTATGAAAAAACACAGAAAGCTGGTGTGATTTACAAACCAAGATCATAAAAATGAACTGGGCTGAGGCTGTCTCTTTGAGGATTTTGAATCATGCCCCAGATAAGCCAGAAGGAAAAGGGATGAGGAACTTGTCAGGGACACAAACACTGAAGTACAAAATACGTTAAACAATGATAGCACAATGAAGACCCACTTGACACAGGAATAAAGCTGTTTTACAAAGTGAAAGTGAGGAGTTCAACCCCAGAAGAAACTGGCTGTACTATTCAAAAACAATATAAAACTATCATTCCTAAAACTTTTATTATTTGATGATAAATTAATATAACCTTATTCAATCATAATCTGTCATCTCTAAAGGAAGATTTTCCAAGATTACGAGACCTGTAGAACTTATGATTCCGCTTTCATCTGCCTTGTTAGTCCAACAGATAATACATCATTCTGACTGTCCTATGAAAGTTACATTATGCATTACCAACATTAGACACAGCAGCAGCAAAACACTTTGTCACTGCCTAAGGAAGGGTTTAGTTAAAAAAAAGTAAAACCAAAAAAAAACCCATGACACTTTGCACAAAGCCATAAGTAGACAATAAAATATACCCTGGTTACAACCCAAATAGCTTGGTTAAGGATCTCCTCTGAAATGAGAGGAGAAAATTGGTTTGCTTTAACTAAGAAGCTGTTCCATGTAATATGAAAGAACATGACACAAAAGGAACTAAAATGAGACAATTACAACAAATCAATGACAGAGCTGTAGGTACAAGAGAAAAGCACGACAGAGAAACAAGGGTCTGAGGAATAAAGAGTCTGAGAGGGAAAAGAAGAAAAAACTGAGATAATGGCCAAAGCTCCCACAGCTCTTCAGCATTCAGGCAGATATGGATGTACTTCATAGATGTGGTAGCCTGTTAACTCCCTGATTCTGCGATGCCATGTTCCTCCTGTTCCCTGCCCTAGCATTGGCCACTCCCTCGGTTTCTCTCTATTGGCTCCTGTACCTCAACCCCACCCAGGGACCACCCTTGGGCCCCTGACAAAACCAGCCCACACCCAGACCGCGAGGTCTCGCTCTCTCTCTCTCTGCATCCAAGGGTGCAGAGACAAGATGTGAATAAAGCCATCTTACCACCGTCATGGGAGACCCTTCTCTACCTCCTTCATCACCACTGCATTGTAACGCTGCTGGCTGCCGGAGCCAGATCAAGGGGCTGTCCGTAATGGACTCTGGGATGTGACTAATTGCACAGCCCTAGGAAACCCCCGCTGAGCTCTCAGGGAGCTGCAGCCTGCTAGGCACAGTATAGTGGTTACAACACTTCATGAAAAAGGATCACCTTGACCACCTGCATGGAAAGAAGCCCAAGAATCTGCACAACAATGCATATTTTTCACTCTTAGAACTGTCGGGCTCAGCATTTGTTTGAATAAGAATTACAGAGTAGAAAAAGATGCCATAATTAAAACAGACTTTATTCAATCTGAATTAACAAATGAGAATTATCAGAACAAAAGTCCATTTAAAAATTTCATTAGGAAAGAATAGCCACATGGAGTAATTGTCCAGAGAAAAGAAACTCAGGCTTTAAGCACGTTCTGAGAATATTCTCATTTATGAAAGAGTAAAGGAAGACAAAAATGAGAGACAGTCTGTGGAAAAATACCCCTGGAGTACCCCATAAATGAATTGCACTCACCCTCTCAGTTCTCGCCATTCCTGCCTAGTCAGGGGTTTTTCTTTAAGGACACTGAAGAACTTCTAACCTTTTTTGAGATTAACTCCTTGTCAACATTACAGAGAGTATTTACATCAAAGGACAGACTGCCATTTCTGGAGCTTCTGATGTGTCTTAGGTTTGAATCTCAAAGGCATTGCCCAACAACAAGGGAAGAATGATATGCCCAGCACAGTATGTCAAAACAAACATACTAGAACAAAAGCTGCTAGGGAAGGTAGGAGTTAGGAGATGGACTTGGTCCATTTAATAAGTCTCTACAAATATAAAATATGCTTTTACAACGAGTTTTCCAAAATTTTTAAAGAGCCCTAGTTATATGCAACAATCGTGAAGCATATCATGCTAAGTCTGCATATTATGGGACACATAACACAGGAGAAAATTTTCATTCTTCAAAGGCTACATCAGGCAATGTCCCCACATTCCCTGTCTATTCAAAGTGACAGAAGCACCTTCAGGCTTTAGAAATTCTGTATCATCTCTGGAGCCATGTAATGACTGCAGGCAGGTAAGTACTGTAAGACTGATGGATACGAGGGTCTTGCTTATCCACACCTGCTCTGGTAACACATGTAGACGTCTGTTCTCAGAAGTGACAGTTTTCTTTTTACTACAGAAGTGATTTGAACATGAAGAAACATAGCTCTTAAGAACAAAACCTAAAGGAACAGAAGCATAATTTATTGCAACTGCTGAACATAAAATTTGGCTTGCAGTAGGATACAGAACAGTCTGAACCACGGTTTATGTTTATAAAAGCAAGGCCCAGAAATTAAAATTTAATAGATAAATGCCCAACTTACCCTCATGACAAAAGGCCAAATTTTAATCAAGAATTAACAACTAAAATGTATCTTCATCACTTTGAAGACAACTACATACAAAACAAGCAAATTCTCTCATGTTGAATAGACAAACTTCAAAATACAGAAAGATATAACACATCTCTAGTACCAGTTGTCACCACACCTGAGAAGCTTATTTTCTCCAGGCAACGACAAGAATGAAGCAACAATTTCACTTTTCCATTATCTCATTCTGCCTTTAGGATCATTCCTTTTTCCATGCCACACCTGCACCAGACAAACATCTGACCTTGCTAGGAACAGAGGAACATGCTAGGCCAGGGGAGAAAAACACTTTTGCCTCCACTAAATGAAAATGGATAACAAAGGTTGAGCCCTGGGAATAACATATGTCACAAATAATAGGGAGTACCCGCTTCCTGGGAGATTTACAAAATAGAGTTCATATGTCAGCAACTGTTTGCCTGTAGCATAAATTCAAATAGACAAGACTGAGGTATTATGGAACAGCATTTATCTCAAGATTGTCAGGAGAAGTCATTTCATTTCTTATGATTCATTTCATTTATACGTTAGTGTATTAACTGGATACATTATTGATCTTTGCTCCATCCAATTTCAGCTTCTATTGCATGGACAAAGTGATCTGAAAAATATCAGTCCTCCTTTTTTTTTTTTTTGAAGCACAGGAATGTCTGATGCATATCTAAGGAAAACCTCTCACTGTATTAGACATCCTATCATCCTATCAAAGGAACACATTCTGGAGCAAGCAACTGCTTTTGAGGAATATGTTAGTGTGAAAGTCAGCTTTTCTATAGCTTTTCTTAGAATATCTAGAAACCTGTTGTTCTAGATACTGTGCTGTCCCCTTTGCTTGACTGACAAAAAGGCAAAGATGGAAGCCATGATGACAGTCTTTGTACACTCAAAAAAACAAAAAAGGAGAATAAAAAAGGTTGTCAATCAAAACAAGACTGCTATATGTCTGGGTGCCACCACCCTTCAAGCAGAGAGGGCTGCTACAAACATATACAAGCCACAGCTGTCATTCTGCAGAACCGCACATCTTCCACTCTAAGACAGTATTAATTGACAGCTGCTACAAATATTATGAATATCATGGATGTCCTGGTACTTTCATCTGACAGTATCTGAAGCATAATAAGGAGATAGCTATTACAAAAAAAAAAAAAAAAAAATGGGGGGAGGGGGAGGTGTGTGTAACAACATGAACAGCAGCAGAAAGCACATCAGGATGTCCTCCTAACACCAAGATGGTCAACAAGTGTACAGATGAGACCAGGATGCTGTTTAATTTTATTTGGACAGACAGCAGGATTCGTAACTGTTTAAGAATCAATCTTCACTCTTCCCTAAGCCCTCTCCCATTTTAGGAATGCATCGAGTTTTAAAACCCTGGATAAAGATGTATAAACATGTTTTACTATGCAGTTGCCTCATAGAGGGGGAGGAGCAAGTGGCAGCATTCTACCTCTTTTGCAGCAGCTCTGATTAGGTACGGCAAGATCAGGGTCCCACTGAAAAAGGCATGGCATAAAGGAAGAATAGAAATGTTACTTTCCCAAGAGCTTACAGTAAAGACAGACAGAAGTCAAGAAATCACTCTAGTAATCTGCAAGCCAAAGGACAACTAACTTCACATCTCTTCCATTAATTGTCTCCAGAGCCAGAGCCAACACACTCCTAGCAGTTTTACTTTCCCACAGGAAAACCAGATACTTCTCATCTCTGCAGTAATTGCGTCAGTGGATGTTCACATCCTAGATTCAAACTGTTCCGTACTGCTGAGATCTTCCTGATCTCAGTGGCTGCTGCACACCAGCGATGGCTTGCTGCACACAGGGGGTGTTCTGCAAACATAAAGGTGCTGCCAAAGTCAGCATTTTTCCTGAGGAAGGCAGCCCTTGGCAGAAACAATTTGCTTCTAATGTTTAAAATGGCTGATCTCACACTTCTCCATTTTCCGGTCTTATGCGATTTTCTCATGGGCAGCCATTCCAATTCGTTACAATAAAATTCCCACCTGAAGGTGAACATCGTAAGGCTATTTTGACAGCGCCACTTTCCATTTCTGTTGTCCCCAACCCACAAGAAGCATTACCAGCCGAAATTTAACCCATTCACTGAAACGCGGATAGCCAAGCCGTTCAGGCAGGACTCTTAATCACAGCTACAAATGACAGCCAAATAAAAGATGCCAATACGATTTTCGCCGGGATTCCTGTTCCGGAGCTGGAGCTGGCTGCCGGGACACGCAGTGCGCACGCGCCACCCTGCGGCCGCCGAGCGCCGGTGCGGGCCCGGCTCCGCCGAGCATCGCTTGGATCCGCAGCTTTTAACCCCTCGGGAGCAGCTCTGCGCCCCGCTCGGGCCTCTGCAGACAGCACCCTGTTCGTCATACACTCACGTTTAACCGTGCGAAACGATCGCTTCAAACAGGGCACTCAAATATTACAGAATAAACATGCTATAAAACTAAAAAATGTGTAATATCCCAGGCTACAGTGCAGCGTCTTGGAGAGATTTACACTTTGTTGATACAGTTGCAAAAAACAGCAACTCAGTTAAATTTTTGTGTTTACTGTCTCAATCCTTTGTCCTCCTCTTAAAAGAAATACCCTGAAGTCCTTAAGGGAGAAGGAAACAGCGAAGTAACAATATTTACCTAATCTCCCTGTTCTTAAATCAATTTGCTTTAGGCTTTTATGTTCTGTTTGTTGTTTGGGGTTTTTAACACATAAGTGGACATAGCATGTAGCAAGTTTAGAAGGAGGTAGTACAGTTTCAGATGACAGGAGACATTAACAACAACCACACGTACACCTTACCGATGCTTCATGAATTATGCAAGACTTGCACCAAATCATTATTGTTCTAAGTGTGCAAGTAATAAACAAAGACAGCAAAGACAGAATTTCTTACACAGTAGTAAAACAGAGCATTCGACTTGTGGTTGCTAAGGAATATAAACAGTGATGCAGAGAACTGCCAGATGAATCCAGCTGGGATAAGCATCCAAACAATTGTACACTAATTATTTTTTTTTAATTTGTTTCAATAGGATGACACCATAATTGGCTAAGAGACCAGACAAAGCCCACAAAAATCAATGGAAAATGGAAAACTGTCCCTTGACTTCTCTGGGCTTTGGTCTGTATCACAAACTGCAACACTGACAGCCAGGAAATGAAAAAACAGAATTACACAAAAAGCAGTTCATATTCAATCAGTCTTTCACAGCCAGAACCCCACAGAAGTT
Source organism: Corvus hawaiiensis (assembly GCF_020740725.1). Lineage (NCBI taxonomy): Eukaryota > Metazoa > Chordata > Aves > Passeriformes > Corvidae > Corvus > Corvus hawaiiensis. The sequence goes on from NC_063217.1 coordinate 39,005,634, forward strand.
CAATATCTCTTCACTTGCTATTTCACATTTATATACCCATCTTTTATTTTTGTCTGTAGATCACACAATTAGAAGGCAATTACCTAAACTATAAATTATTCAGATCATTAAAGCTATTAATAAAATTTTATTTTCAGTGTAAGAGCATTCATGCACCAACTAAGCAATCCTTCCTGACTGCATCCCAAACTTGATAGGAACTCCATTTCTATTTCAACATACTCCATCTAATTATGAAGCCTTTCAGCAGATCCAAATACTGCATAAAGTGACCCAAATTAAAGAAGGGGGGGGGGGGGGGGGGGTGGAGAAAAAGGTATCTTGTTCATGCACCTCATCTTTTTTTCTAGAGACATTTTGCTCTCATACCTCAGCTTTGCCTTCAGCAAGTTTTGGAAGGTTCCAATTAAAATATGGTTTGAGCATGGGGCACTGTAAAGCCTAGTGGTCTCCTGAATTAAGGCCTAGAAATGTTCCAGTGCTCATCCCAACCAGTATTTTAACTCTCCTGCCTCCAAGTTAACTACAAAGATCTACATGCTGCAAAGCACAGCTGATTTGGCATGTTCTTGTACTGGTTTTTTCAGACTACTTTACACCTAGATCCCTTTCTAGCATTTTGCACTCAGGACCAAGAGCCATGGCAACCCCAGAGTGCTGAAGTCCAAAGCCATGAATAGAAAATGACACTGTGTCTCTGCACCTTTCTAAGCAGCAGCAGCTACTCCACCAGTTACATGTGTTGCACAAGCAACAGCGTGTAACACCCAACAAGGAGGGACGTGTCATACCACCATCCTGCTTTTCCTTCCACTGATCCTACTCACCTGTGGGGGAAAAAAAATTACTTAAGAGATGTCACACTTCAAATTTTAAATAAGATACTGCTCCCTTATATGAGCAAAACCTTTAGTGGAAACATCATAAAGTTCATTAAAGTGTGGAACCATTACCACTGAGGTGATTCTGCCCCTCTACTCCATTCTTATAAGACCTCCTGGCCAGAGTGCTCCCAGCACAGGAAAGACATTGACCCGTTGGAGCGAGTGAAGGCTGGAGCACCTCTTCCATGAACAGTCTGAGAGAGCTGGGGTTATTCAGCCTGAAGACTCCAGCGAGACCTTAGAGCACCTTCCAGTACCCAAAGGGGGCTACAACAGAGCTGGAGAGGGACTTTTCGCAAGTGCCAAGGAGGAATGGCTTCAAATTGAGAAAAAAGAGGTTTAGGTTGGATAGTAGGGAAAAATTCTTAACTGTGAGGATGATGAGACACTGCAACAGGTTTCCCAGAGAAGTTGTGGATGTCCCATTCCTGAAAGTGTTCAACGCCAAGTTGAATGGAACTGAGCAACCCGGTCTAGGGAAAGGTGTCCCTGCCCGTGGCAAGGGGGTTGGAACTAGATCATCTTGCAGGTCCCTTCCAAGCCAAAGCACTCTGTGATTCTCCTCCATTTTCCCCACCACCAGCCCCTGCTTCGCCCCGCCGCTGCCGAGAGGGCCCTGGCCGCACCCGGGGCTGCCCAGCCCCCGGCGGGGCCCCCTGCCTCGCTTCCCCCGCCTCTCCCGGCAATATCGGGCTCCAGCCGTCGCTTCGCGGGCACTACACAGCCAGAACCGGTGAGGGAGCCGCTCGTTTTAGGGCTTTCGCACAGGATCGCTTCCGGGCCCGCGCCGCCACTCGCTGCCGAGCTGCCCGCAGCGCGCAGGCGGCAGCGCCGGCCAGCGCCCCGCGTCCGCTCCGCGCCCCGGCACAAGCCCACAGCGGGGCCGCCCTGCCCGCCCGCCGGCTCCGCGCCCTCCGCCGGTAGGTGCCCGCGGCCGCCACCGAACCCACAGGACAGCGGGACGGCGCCGGTCGTGAGCTCGGGACGGCCCTGAGGGCTCCGTGCCCCCGCGGGGGGGCTGGGGGTGGGCAGCAAGGGGGTGTCTCGGAATCGCCTCGGGGAGGACGGCGAAGCGCTGCTCAGCTGTCCCTTAAAACACAGCTCCAGCCCGCCCTTCCGTACAGCCAGCACCGCGCCTGTGCCGGGCTGGAGGGGGAGCGAAGTTAAGGAAGGTATTTTTAGAAAGCACGAGATGTTGTTTTCAAAGCGGCCTTGCTCGGTAGATCGTTTCTAGTAACTGCCGGCACATGCGTGTTGCTGTGGTTGCTCTTTGCCCTTCAACTTCATTTCTGTGCTTTCCTTACCTTCGAAGGAGATCGCTTTCTTGTGGCCCTTCCAGGCCTTCGGGCTTGCTGCCTGACTCTAGTTCACTATCCATTGAGTCTCTATGGGCACCAGGGAGAAGGAGAGAAAGCACTCATCAGATACATTTGAAAGACTATCTTAATTATCCTTTCCAAAAAAAAACCACCTCTAACTTGACAAGCGTTATGACTCATAATGATGGCTTGCAGTCCTAAAAGCACTTCAAATGCAGTGCTTAATACAGCTAAATAAAGCTGGATTCTCATTAAATAAAAAAGAGCTGATGGTTGTTTAAGAGCTATCAAATCTTCAGATTTCTAATTTGCCTTTAAAAGTCCAGAGCTGACAGTAAGGGGAGGGGGGAAAGGGCTTTTTCCTGTTCACTGGCATACCACAAATTACCCAGATCAAAAGCATTACTTGTGGGAGATGCACATACCAAAAGCACACTTCAGTTCTTATTCCCTCTTCTAGCTTCGTGTCCAACTAATTACTCTTTCTCCATAGATATGAATTACTCTAGGTTCATCACCACTGTGAGTGCAGCAAGAAAAGCATCTCCAATAAGACTCCTGAGTGAGTACATGTCCCTTCTTCCCAGTTGCTCTGAAAGTATCATTGTATGTTCTGGTTTGTGCTGGGATATCATAGCTTAAGACTTGAAAAGGTTTGAAAGAAAACCATGCTGTAAGCTGACAAGCAAGGCCAGATAACTTGACTTTTGTCAAGTGGAGATGCCAAGCAGGTATAAAGAAAAATAAAGTGAATAGCCTTGAACCATTTCAGAAACCCATCCAGACAGACAAATTAGTATTATCACTTTCACAAGTGACTGAAAAGTCTCTGTTACTGTCTCTGAACCTGTGCTTTTTGGCACAGTTTGCAACTGAGTTTATGCTGTGTGTCCAGGAGCAAGCAACTGCTAATGACTTGAAAGTCCCAGCATGTTTCTTTCCACCTCATTTTCCTGTATCCTGTTCGTGTCCATAAATGCCTCACCACCCCCACCCCCTCAGTATTACTACACTTTCCTTTTCCATATTCATCTATCTTTAGGCTACCACATTACATTGTCTTCCATGTGACAGATAGAAGAGCTTAACTGCCTACTTGTTTACTCAGTTGGAACCCACAGAGACCTGACAGAATCCGAGCATGAAACATACATCAGTAGTTAAGCCTTCAGGGGTCAATTTCCCCTCGTGGTAAGGGGTTGGCATTTGCTGTTCTGCTTAAAATGCTTCATACAGGTACAGCTAAGTCAAGTAATTCACTCTAGGCAATCTCTTTTTCAAGTGATACATTGATATGCATCATAACAAAAGCATTAAGTAGCACAATTCCTGCAGAAAGACATATTGAGCCTGCAGTTTTGATGACAAAGTAAATCTCTCTTTACCAGGCCAAAAGTCACAGGCATAACCCAAATTGGTGAAATAGCTGATAAGAATTAACTCCCCATGTTCAAGTCTGCTAATAACTAGTAGAAAATAAACTCAATAACAGGCTGCTTTTTAAGCCAGACCTGGTATCATCTGTCCCCTCTTATCTGATATAAAACTGTCAAGCCAGCATGAATGCCGTATTGTGAATTCTTAGATTTAATGCAATCAAGTGCCCTTGCTGGATTAAGGTCCAGTCTGTACTGTATAGATTGGATCTGAATGATTGTGAAACTGACTTAAAAGCAGAATTAAGATTTTCTTCATAGCAAATTACTTACACAGTGTCTCTGCCACTAAAACTGGGCTACCAGAAACATTTCTGTTCCCTTATAGAAAAGCTATAATCATCTGTCAGTGTAGCTGCCAGAGCAGCTGAAGTGAGACCGAATGAAAAACAGAAAAAAAAACAAAGCCAATCATCATTTCAAGTCAGTCTAAACAGAAGATCATTAAGATTTTAAATTCTTGAAGCTCAAAAGACACCAGTCACTGAAGTTTTTATAATAGTAGAACTGTTCGGATTGTTTCAAAATAAATTACAAATTTTTTAACTTAAAATTATTTTTTTAGTCTGTGCTAACAGTATCTCCCCCTCCCTATTTAATCCAAGCAGAAAGGTGAGTTTAAGAAGAATTATCCATTTGAGTTCATGATAGTTAAACAAGTAAATTGAAAAATAGAACAAGTTCTCTGGACTGTTATTAAATATCGATTAAAGGATATGATCACCATTGTAATAATCAAATTGTAACCAACGTGTTTTCCTTTTACTCTAGCCGAATTGATGCAGAAGTCGCCTCCATCTCTCATCTCTCTGGCTGGAGGGGCACCAAATCCTAATGTTTTTCCATTTAAGAGGGCAACTGTTGACATTGGACATGGAACTCCTATTGAGATTGGGGAAGATCTGATGAAGAGGGCTCTCCAGTACTCAGCCTCAGCAGGGTATCTTGTCACAGCTACTTGCAATTCAAGATACCAGAAGCTAAGGATCATAAAATCCTTTATTATTGCATTAAGTCACCTGTGTTTTTAAAACCTGTTCATAAAGCCCATTTTTCAAACAATAGGTTCTTTCCAAAACCCATGTTTTTTTCATTTTGCCTCACTATTTACATTTCAGTTCAAGTGGAAAAAAAAAAAAATCACTTAAATCACCTAAAACCCTAATCCTAGTAGAGCATTTCCTAGCTGTTAGTATTTGAGAATCCAGACTCCCAAAACAGATAGTATTTAGGAGATACTGAATTGCAATACATAGTTTCTACATTTTGGAGTATTTCTTTTCTTTTGGCACTACATACTAAAGTCAGTATGTACTGGTGATAGTTGAGTGGAGGTATTTATAGAATTGTCATTTTTGGTACAAAAATTGCATGTCATTACATTACTTTGGTGCTCATGTAAACTCCTCAAGCAGACAGCACTGATTCAGGTGGGGACAGGTTTGCAAAAATACTTGGGTACCTACAGAGACACATGGGGCATCAGCTAAGACTTTTCTTAATATTTAAATGAACACAGCCATTTATGAACATCCTACAAGATCATAAGACATTTTTTGGAAAATGTGTTTTCGAAATCCTTGTAATCTGCAGCCAGTTTCTAGCAGCATTAAGAGCTTTGTCACAGTGCCACATTCGAGTACAGAATGATCACTTCTAGGAGTGGGTATTGTTCAGCTTCCACCCTGTTTCATCCTTAGCAAATAATTTCTGCCCAGATTTCACTATGATAATTTGGTGTATGGTCCACAGATGCCCATATCATTTTCTTAATTTAGTAAAGCAGTCATAGCAATTGCATCTAAGTGTATCTGTGTGACAGTTGAAATCAGACTCAGGACTGCATGCTAGATTTGGCAGGGATTTAGAGGAACAGCCTAACTTTGGCCTATATAAGGTGTTAGATATGCCTTCTTATTCATGTTTCAGGATTCCAGAGCTGTTGTCTTGGCTAAAAGATTTCCAGCGGAACCTACATGATCCCCCCACAGCCAATTACAGTCCAGAGCAAGGACAGATGGAAGTGTGTGTCACAACTGGCAGCCAGGAAGGCTTGTGTAAAGTAAGACCAAAAGGTTCATATGTCAGAAGCATTTCATTCAGAGAGATGTTTATTCTCCCATCAGTTCAGCTATAGTCAGCATTAAGTGCCCTCTATAACTATAGGCAGGGTACTTTATTAAATGCATGTCTGATGGTATTGCCAATGCAAGGGAAATGAAATAAAATTGGAGTGGCATTCTAGACTGTCAGGACTGCATGAAAGTTTGGATAACTAAAAAAATTTGTGTAGAAAATATGCTATAAGGTAACATTTCCTGTTACTCAAGTAGTGCAGTAATAAGCGCATAGATGCTTTACCATAACTCTGTTCTAAATGTGTTTCTTCTTTTTCTTACTTCCTGATTTTTTGGGGGGGTTTACTTGCTGAAATAGTTATCCTTTCTAGTCCACTCTCACTGCTGTTTAGTTGATTCTTTCTGTAACTTATACAGGAGAAAGAGTGCTTCAGAGCACTGTCTTTCCATGTCAAGTTGGTATTCTCTAGTTGATAACCTGTCTTAATTTGGCTCTAAAGCAGATTTTTCATCTGTTCGTTGCCTTTCTGACAGGAAAATAATATGGTTAGGGAATTACTAGTATCTAATCAAGATTTTTTAATCCCACTAAGAAGTCAAAAGTATGAAGCACATGTACAAAAATTGAACAATCTTTAAAACAGAATCTTTTCTTTTGCAGGTGTTCGAAATGCTCATTAATCCTGGAGACAACATCCTTTTGGATGCACCCACATACTCTGGGACACTAGCAGCTGTAAGTATTCTTTAGCTACAAAACATTGTGAATATTATATTTGAACTAATATAATAGTTTAGTGCCTGATCTGCAATCATATAAACACTGTCTGTATTTGCCATAAAAACATACCTAAGACTGAAGATTTTAGTATCCAACCAGTTAAGTTCATAAATATTAACTCATAGAAGGTTTTCTACTATAAGTTCTGTAAAAGCTATTCAAAGTTCCTCTTCCAAATACTAGTTCATTCAAGGGCTAAGATCACACATGGGACTGGAAAGAAAGCCATCAGGACCTAGTTTGGTTGAATTAAATTTATGACAAGTGGGTGTGTATTATACCTGAAGTATTTCAATGGTCAGATTATACAATAGCTATAAATAGTATAATATTGGAATAGGCCTGAAACATCCATATATGAGTATGAAGATATGAATTAGTGAGAACTATGCAAAAGCAGCAAAGTTTACTTCTGAAAAGAAGCTTAATCAGTATAAAATTAAATGCCAGCTCAAAATGCATAAGAGCTGCAAGAAGGGTTAGAATAAATACACTACAAATTCAGTTGTCCCCCCTTGCATCAAAATTAATTGTTATTGTTTGCTGTCCTAAATTTGAATATATAGTCTAATCAGCTGTACTTTTTTAGGAATGTATTTTGACAGTGCAGCAGCTTGCAGTTTTACTTAAAAATGCAGAGCACTACATCATACAAATTGAAATTCCACAGAGGAGAGACAGCAAGCTTTTTCATTGGTATTTTACCTATATTTTTTCATACAGCTGTCAACATGTCACTGCAGTAGCATCATTTCATTCTCCTTTGTATTGCTGAATATATCTATTGAGAACAGATTCTTTGCCCTTTGTCAATGAAGAGTAGCTTAAAGCTCTGGTATTTCCACTGAAGTAGAGTGTAAATTGTCAGTAGGAAACAAAGGTGCTGTGACCTTAACTGTCTGTGGTGAGAGCACGAGGAGTCCTGAGAGAACAGTTCAAGTTTACAAAAATCTTTCTGCTTGAAAAACCAACTCTGATTTCCTGGAGAAGAGCAGCAACTGAACATAGGAGATACCTGTTTCTTCTCAGTTGGCTTAGTAGGACAAATAAAGAGTAATGTGGTAAGTTTGACAAGCCTTACAGCAAATTCAGGCAAACTTTTATTTGACTCATGAGCAAATGGAGCTTGAGATACCTATAAAATCAAAAAGAAAGGATGAAATTTTACAGTGCCAATGACAAAAGGAAGACCTTTGAATTACACAATTATGACAGTTTTGTTCCTTCTATCAACAGCTGAGACCCTTGGGTTGTAATATAATTAATATTCCTAGTGACCAACATGGCATTATTCCAAAAGCTTTAAAAGAAATTCTGTCTGCTTGGAGCCCAGAGGATGTGAAAAATTGTAGCCATCACCTCCCCAAATTCCTGTATACTATTCCAAATGGATGTAACCCAACTGGCAATTCACTGACCACAGAGCGCAAGAAGGAGATTTACCAGGTATGGAGCTGTAACCTTGTGAACCTTGGAGGTGGAAATAGATAAATGTCAGTCTTGTTTCAGTTGAAGGTTTCCCATGTTTGGTATTTGGGGCCATTATTAGTCCAGTAGACATTCCTCCTAGAACTTGTTTCTAACAGAATGTCTTCCATGACAACTCTTCAGAGATAAACTATGCTTTAGACAACCTGTTTTTCAATGGTAGCCCATTGGTGGCTAGCACCTTTGCCATGGGCTTCTAACTGGATTTGCTGCACATTGCCTGCACAGTTTGAATGCCACATGGAACAGAGCTTCAGTTGCATGCATGGGTCCTTGTACTACAGGTGCCAGGTTTACTCTTACAATCTTTTGATATCTGAATTGGGCACTTGAAGGTTTCTCATCATGGGGGCTTCTATATAATGAATGACCAATCAATAGAAGCATAATATGGTGCTAGTTAAGAAAAAAACCTGACTGAATTTGCAGTGTCTAACTTTTATTTATTTTGTTACTTTTTATTAATTCCTTTAGCTTGCAAGAAAATATGATTTTCTCATAATAGAAGATGATCCTTACTACTTTCTTCAATTTGAAAAGGTAATTTGTCTTCCATAATCCTTAGTAACACCTTATTTTCTGGAGAGAAACTAAGGTTTCATGAGAGAACTAAGGTTTGAGTCCTGGACCTTCCTGCATGCCCCTTCTTCACATGCTACCAAGGCATATGTAAGCCTCACAGTCTGTGCTCCTTTCAGTCATTTTCCCCTATGTGGTATTTTATGTCCTGTTAATCAGTGGTTCAAATTTCTCAAGCCTCATACAGGAGATAGAATTTTTCAGTAATCAGAAAGTGATGAAGACTTTGCATTCAATGCAAAGCAAGTATGTCACTGAAGCAGCACTTGAAATTTGCAGCCTCTTAATGTTCCTTTCTCCCTGTCTCTTCTTTCATTCAGCAGAAGACTGCCTACTCCCCTTCTACTATACCCCATTTTTATCCCCTTGCCTTTTGGCGAATCCAGGAGTTCTCCCAGGTACCACAGATAGTGGTACTGGATATGCAGCTACCCTTCTTTGTGTAAATTTTCCCCAGATTTCATATGTGAATCTACAGTTGCTCAGTCTTTAAAAGTACCTAACTTCAGAAATCAGAACAAGTCTTAAAAGCAGTAAAACATTGGTAGAAGATAAAGGTCAGCATTTTCTCTTTTGAAATAATGTTTTTATGAAAGGTGGCAATAAAACTGCTTCACTTACTCATTGAATAGCATTGTGAAGCTTTGTTAGAAAGTGTAGGGGAGAAGGTGTAAAAACAGAATTGTTGATCAGGAAAAAGTATACTGGACTCAGATCTTCACAATTTGGTTATATCTTCTGATTTCATTTTTTAGTATGGCAAAGCAAAAAGCTACAAGGCTCCATTTTAGAAATTGCAGTACCTCCACAAAGAAATCTTGGCAGAAAAAACATTATTTCTCTCTTCTTCTTATGGCATCATACCAATAATTAAACTGAACACTTGTATGCTAAACAGTGGGCTAAGCAAGTTCAAAAAATGACAAAGCTGATTTCTTGAAGACTTTCACAGAATGTTGTAATCACATCTCGGAAAGCTAGGCTAAACAATCACTTGTCAGAAAGTTACTGCCATGTTTTCCTTAGAATTCACATTTGAAGAATGAATTGTGCCTTCATAGTAAAGAAAATAATTCCATTATAATCCTTACTAGTGCCTTGAATCTTATTTTTTATTTTTTATTCCAAGCCATGGGCTCCAACTTTCCTCTCAATGGATGTGGATGGCCGAGTTATCAGGACCGACTCTTTCTCTAAAATTCTCTCATCTGGGTAAGGCCAGCTGCAGACCACTTAGCATTGCCTATTCAGTTAAGACCCAAGACTTCATAAGAACTGATGAGACATGTTGTAGTGTTTTCTCATTTAATACCTATCCACTTCTGGAATGAACTTCTGAATCAACAGCTTTTTGCAGTCCACTGACTTTTCATGTCATCTCTTGGCAGTCACTTTACTCCAGGTTCTGTTTCTCTTTTGATGCTGATAGTTAAGCCTCTCCTCCCAGGCAGCCCATTCTTGCAGGCACCATCTAGGCAGAAAGACAGATGCTGGACTCCAGCTCTGTTCCTGAAACCCTTAGGAGCTTTTCTCTCTTCTTTTTCCATTTCCCTTTTATCTATCTCTTACCATTCCTGCAAGCTCCCTGAACTTGTAATACAGAAAAGAAACAATCATTCTTCACAAACTGTTCCTAGGATTAGACTGTTATCTAGCCTCCCAGTTCTTTTAGGTTGTTTCCACCTGCCTGAAAAAAAACTAATTTGGCTGTTCTCTATTTCACGCAAGTCAACATATTTAGTTTTTAACTTGCTTTTATCTGTTATCCTAATTGACATAAAAAATTAATGTGGATTCTGCATTGGCAGCTGGTGGATTATAACCCATCCTAGAGAAAGTGAGGCAACAACAAAACACTAAGTGTGATTGCATTTTCAGAAGTAACACTGCAAAATGGCATGACAATATTATCTTTGCCAAAGACACATATGAGCTTACTGGTTCCATTTTTCTTCAAATAAAAACTTAAGCCAATCTGTAAAGATGGGTAATAAGAATTGAATTATAAATAACCAGCTAGTTTATCAATCTGAATTCCATTCCTTCTGCAGTACTGAAAGGAAGTAGAAGAGTAAAGCCATTTGCCACTTCCTATCTGTTTGTCATAAAGCCCGAGCAACCATGATTTTTTCATTATGGGAAAACCTATCTTTCCTTTCCTTTGATTCACGTAATCTTTATGGCTGGAGAGGAAAGTTTACAAACACAGATTTTGTCCTGAAGCCTCATAACTAAGAAGCTATTACAAGCATTAAAACCTCTTTGTTTTTATTTCATTACTTTGATACTCAGCTTCTAAATTGTGTAAGCTGACATCAGTATTAAGATACAGATAAATTTGAATGCATAAGAGATCCTCACACTGTCAATAAAATGGTTGCATGTTTTCCCACATATAACTCAGACAAAGTACTAGCACATTGCATTTTTGTAGTAACTTTTTGTTTGTTTGTTTTCTAGCTTAAGAATAGGTTTTCTGACGGGTCCCAAGCCTCTCATCGACAGAGTTGTGCTGCACATTCAGGTGTCAACAATGCACACCAGCACATTCACACAGGCAAGTATTAAACCACCAAATTAATTGTATTTAGGGAAGACAACATATTCCAAGTTATAAGAAACCACAAGAAAACAGCTTTGTACTTTCACAGTTCTGCACTTTTGCTGTTTTGTTTACGCACATTCATTGTCAATTCTGCCAAAGGAAGAGAGACCACCATAGAACTCAGAACCAGAGCTAGAGGGTTGTCTCAGTGCATGGACAGTTGAGCTGATACCCCTTAACTCAGATTTCAAGAATCAAGATTTGAAATACTTTATCTCCTTCTGATAGGTTCATTTGAAAAACCTCAATGTAAAGCAGAGCATGGAAGAAACATTTATTATTTTTTCATTCTACTTTTCAATTAAAACAATACTGGCAGCCCACAAAGACATTTCAAAGCAAGCTGCCAACTACAGCCCCTTTATGGTTAGCAATAAGGAAAGGAGACATTGAACACATCTAAATGTGGCTTCCATCTTCCAGCTCCATTAGTTCGTCACAGAGGCACTATTAAAGCGGAGAGGCCGATGTGGACAGGAAGGTAAATCAATATACATTGCCTTCCTCTTTCTCCCCAGTTATCATATTTAGCTCTTCATCCATTTTTCCCTCCCTCCACCCCAACTTCCAAATACTGCCCTGGACCTTGGAGACACCAGTAACATGGACCTGTTGCCCTTGGCACCTCTACTTATAAAGGGCTCCAAGAGACACCACATGCATTTTCATATCTGGGGAATGCTCAATAATGCATCTGGCTATGGATCTTTTGATGATTGTGGAACAGTCCTCTTTAAAACATGGTCTTGATGATGTGTTTTATTTCTTTAGATTATGATATCACAGCTGCTTCAGCAATGGGGACAAAAGGGTTTCTTGGAGCATATAGACAGGTAGGGTTATGTCATATGCTGATACCCATCATCGGTCATTCTGCTACTAATTACCAATACCAAACATGCTTTGTAGTAAAAAAGTCAGAGGAGGTGGACTAGTATTAGGCCAAGTAGGTGAGGCAGGTCACCAAGACTGCTGGGTTCACACAAGAGCCCTGAAGAGACACAGTATGAAGTTACAGACAAGCAGGTCAGGGTATATCACCTACCAATCCAGGCAGACAATCCTCCAGTCCACTGGCACATTATGCAGCTCCCTTCTGAAGGGAACTTGAGAGGATCCTGGAAGCTTCAAGCCAGCGAATAAAGTTTTGATCCCTGCTAAAGTGTTAGGGTCTGTAGCAAAAGCTAAGATTTCTGAGCACAGAATCCATTGAGAAAGAGTTAGCATAGCCTTTATAGAGTTCTTGCCTCACTAAGTTAACAGGAATTCACACTCTTGCCATCCTTTATCTCCTGATTGTGTATACAGATGGAAAAGCAGTGAGGTTCATCTACACACACTAAACATCGCCTTGTTCACTACTCTTGGAGAGAGAGCACTGGGCTACTGTCTAACTCTCAAGGCATTTCTTGCATACTGACTGAACCACATTTGGTTTTCATTTATTATGCAGGAGGAGCACAGCTTCTTTTGACTATCACTGTCTCATTTTGTATTCTCTACTTGGATATCACTAGAGCCCCAAGATTCCCACTTAGGTGGGAGTGTGCTACACTCTGCAAAGGTCCATAACAGAAACATGAGCAAAGCATGCAAAGAGTTCTTGTATCTCACTGTAACAGCTGCTTCTGTCTCCTGGTGTTCATACTGTAAACAGCAAAATTTGAAAAAAAAAAAAAAAAACCAAAAAAACCACCAGACACACCAGCCTCAGCTTTGCCTTGTTTTAAGATTTAGGAACATGAAAGATAAGTCTCACAGAGAAACTTGGACCACACTTTAGCTCAACTTCCAAGAGTTCCAAAAAAAATAAAACCCAAATACATCTCTTCACTTACCTCTTTCTAGTAGGTCAAAAGGCAGCCTTGCTCAAGCCCAAAAACTGTTCTTCTGCTTGAACTAATGAAAATAGAGTTGTAGGAGGGCAGCTGCAATCCTTTATAACCTAACTGATGAGGCCCCACAGCTGACTGGAATCTCTTCCAGCTGATTTCATTTGCACAAGAGTGAGGTGTTAGATCAATCTTTTGAGTAGCAGCTTGTCTGGTTTTTGGAGCAGCTACATATTTGGGGAAGTTTTGTTTTACTAATGGGTGTAATTTCAACATGTAATTAAAATAGTAACAGGTAAAAACTTTGCAACAGAATTTGCAATTTTGGTAAAAACTGCACAAAGGAGATTTACATTTCATACAGAATGTATGAAATATACACTAGATATAGCTGGGCCCCAAAACTATAGAAGTTTCTGGAGCTGTTGGTGTTTGTGTATCAGGTGTAATGAAATACATCCACAAATCAAAGCTATTGATTCTGAGGGTGTTTTTAAAAGTACAAATGTAAAATTATGTAAATTATGCAAATTAGTAAGGATGTTTTCTCAAGACATGGGAACACATTTGCATCTGAATTACGAACTCAGTATCAGGCATTTCTCTTGTGTCTTCCATTGCACAGCTGTGTTATTTTATGTCAACAAAAGCCACTGCACATGACTTGTCCATGGTGAAACTTGGATTAGGGTTATTTTTCCCAGTAAGAGATTAAATTATTTGAAATTTTTACTTCAAGTATGAAGGAGGTAGGTTCAAAAGTTTAGAAAAGGGGAAGCTGTCAAATAGTTATGACAGGTTTATCATGTGATTTGCTTTTTACCTTGTCAAATGCCATTTCCATGCATACCTGTTACACAAATTCAACCCAAATGCACAAATATCAAGTCTGTGCTTTTGCATATGTTTAAGTCCCTAATTTTCTTCAGTATGTGTGCTTTGTGCAGTAAATACTGTTAACAGGACTTGTATCTACTGCTATAATAGACAGAGTGGAGGTAATATAGAAAAGGTTTCTTTGATACATGCAGAGCTGAAGAAGCAGCCACACAGGGAGTTCCTCTGTCTGGTTGATCAGTGCTTTGCTGGAGATGCTTTTGGGTTGTTCAAGTAGAAGAGCTTTGCTTCTGCCTTCAGAAACAAATGGACTCTGAAATTTTATGAGTTCATGACTTTCAATTGATAATTTGCTTTCAGAGTGGTGGATTTCTACAGGATCCAGCGGGATGCAATGCTCACTGCTGCTGACAAGTGGTTAAAAGGTCAGAGTGCAACACAGATAATCATTTAAATTTTTTTTTCTAGCTGTTTATCGTCTTTGTGCTCAAGAAAAATCACTTAAGTTCATCTCTTGACTGAAGTGACAGATAAGCACTATAAGCAAATCAATTACATTAAATATTAAGCTTAGGACAAATTGTCTACTGCTGTGTTTTTATGCTTTCTGGTAGGACAGGGAGATAGATGGTGATGAAAAAAGCTCACCACATTACTATTTAAAGCAATTTTATGAAGAGCATGTATTTCACTTCATTATGTTCTTATACTTACTATGTTTAAAATATCTGTCTTTAAAATTTCTCTGAAATAGTGACCTTAATTTAAAGCAAGATATAAAAAATCACTATAGCAATAGTGATAATAATGTTTGTATCAGCAAATCCGAAACATCACTGAATCTATGATGTATCCATTAAAAGTGGGGCATAAGTTTCTTGATTCCATTTTCTCTCTCTCTTTCTCCAGACTTGGCAGAATGGTACCCTCCTGCTGCTGGCATGTTCTTGTGGATCAAAATTAAGGGTGTTTCTGATACACAGCAGCTGATAATGGAAAAGGCTTTGAAGAAAGAAGTATGACATATGATTTAATGACTTATGATCTTAAAATGAAAAAAGGGAGAGATAAAATATGTGTCCACATATACAGACATAAAAAAGCAGGGGAACTTGCTGTGCACCATCATTAAGTCTGCAAATCAGGCACTGTGGCATAGTTACTCATTAACAAAATATTTTCATGACTCTATTCAGATGCTGATATTTAATCAGTTTACTTAAATTGAAACCAATATAACATATGGTACAATATGTCATTGTATGTTACATATATATAATATATATGTATTACATATGTAATATATATACCTATATGTATGATGGCTGTTCACCAAATTTTTTTAATGAGAGAAATTACATTTGATTTTATTTCTCCAATTTATATGACCTAGCACTGTGTACTGAGTAAGCTACACCCCAGGTGCTTCTAAGCAATGCGATGATATAAGCCAGACCTGGTAACCAAAACCTGAGACCATTTGGTTTTATTAAGAAAAGTCTGGTTACACGTTGCATGTTTTTGTCTCTTTGTTTTGAAGAAAAAAATATTACACCGTGTTCTGATACAAGTGTGTAAGCACTGATCTTTCTTAAATTTTATTTAACATAGTTTTTTTAAAGTGTAGAAGTGATAATAACTGTGTGGTTAATCAATTTTCATAGGTATTACTGGTTCCTGGAGGAGCATTCAATATTGATAGTTCAGAGCCTAGTTCTTATGTCAGAGCCTCCTTCTCTCTGCCTTCTCCTGCCCAGATGGATCTGGTGAGGTTTTTTTTTTTTTTGCATTCTTATCAAGACAGTTTCTCACACAGTAATGCTCCCTTATTTTTATACCCTTCTCCGTATATTTTTTGTTAAATGTTAGAGGTTTTAGTCTGTAGGTGATTAAGCAGTACTTTTGCAGCAGTATTAGCTGTTTCTTAAGCAAGATACTCATCCAAATGACCTGAAAGGTACCAAATTTTTAGGACCACTTAGAATTTTTCTGTATATCTCATACACGCAGTGTATCACACTTGAACCTCCCAGACATTATTTATAAATGCTTTACTGAAGCCAGAGTAAGTCCTGCTATTTGCTTAAGTATTAGCAGGCATCATGTATCTTTTAGACTTTGCATTCCTGGGATTCTGAGATTGAATTACCTGTGTTCTTTTGTCTGTGTTTTGGCAATTCTTTGTAAGAAAGAATATTTTCTGTCATACTATTCACATACATGCTTTATTTTTTTCCTCAGGAACTAATCTTTTATGTGTTTTAGGAGCATTTTTAATTTTATTTGGCTCTATCTATAAAATCAGTGGGAGAAGAGATAGGAGACATTTGTGCAGATTTAATACTGATTTGATTAGGGTGCTTGAAACAGTTCCGTATCTGTAGTTGTACTTTCACGCAGTTGTGAAGGTTTGTAACAGCCAAGCGTTTCTATTGCCTTTTTGTTTCTTCTGTATTTCTTCTACTTTTTCCTTTTTCTTTGTTAAAGTAATTCATAACCATACATTGACAGTCAAGCTGTATTTTTTATATATGTCTGTTCTTCCTTTTTTTTCACCTTTGGAGTCTCCAGGCTGTAATATTAAGTTAAAAGAGATACTCTTTCAGGGATCACCAGTTTGTTAGAAGTTACATCTGAACTCCAAATAACCTTTGAACATCAATATACGCATTTTTCTGTTTCAGAAATCTCTGCCTTTTATTTTCTATCAGAGAATCAGAAGCTTTGTGCAGTCAAAGCCCATACATTATTTTGTAAAAGGAAAAGAGAGAATATCAGCAGAACTTTGCATTATAAAATATTGATCCTATATGGTTAGGGCAAGTTTTAGTAGCTTTACAGGTTTGATGTGTTCCCTGTTCATGTAATGCTGAAATATAAATGTGAACCATATTTGTCATTGCAGGCCTTCAAGAGACTGGCTGACCTTATAAAAGAATCTTTGTGAAAAAGCTAAAGAGAAATCTTGCAGTAATAAAAATCATCTCCTGAAAATACTTACTGACATTTGGATTTCATCAGAATACTTTATAAGCAAGCGCAATACAGTGGATGTTTCCTTAGATCTTTTCAGCTAAAAAAAGACAGAAAATGAAAGTCAAAAACAATTTGCCTAATTTTTTTTGACAGGACATTGTATTACTAAATTTATCCAATTCAGAAGCATTTAAAATACTCAAAACCAAAGTGTTCTATTTCCTGTAAAATCCATGGTTTTATCAGATTTGAATTGATTTGTATTCTGACTTTTGTTTTCCATTTGAGATGGGAAACACAAATCATTTACTTAGAAAGTTGCACTTGAGGTGGTCTTAGCCACTATTACTTAATCTCAACTGATACATTCCTCCAAAACCTTATGCTGGAATTGTCTCATGTGTCACTTTCATTCTTGTCCTACTGTATGGCATCTGGTTTTAATGATATGAGGATTACTATTTAATTTTACTGAAGTTTTGTCAGATAAAGCTGATGTAAGTATGTTAAAAAATTGAAACTGATCCAGTAAAATTAGGCTATGACTGCAGATAAACTGAGGTCCCTTGCAATTTGCATGGGCTTTGCAGCTCATTCTCTAATTCATTAAAGGTATTCTGATTGCTGGCTTTTACTACAGTCTGTGAATTATTGCTCTGTAGCTGTGTTAGAAAATCTCTGGTTTGCCAAGGCATGTGGATGTGCCAAAGGAACTGCTCTTGGCTGATCAATCACATGTGGTTTTGAAGGAAGAGTGTAAGTAACTGAACTAGGGACATGGTGGAATGGACACTACCCTAACACTGCCAGAGCTACAATGCAAGCAAATGAAAAAACAAATAAATGTTTCAGTCTCTTATCCCTTGGTCATTGTCATCCCAAACATTTGATACTTGGCAGCAGGTAAAAAACCTTCAGAAAGTTTCAACTGAACTGATTCTCCAAGGCTTCCCATTTGGATTAGTACTTAAGTTTATTTGCTGTTTGGATGAAAGCACTGGGGTTTTCCACCAGTATCAGATGGCTGTTTCTTTATGTGCAAGTGTTCAGGATTTCAAAGTAAAGCATTGTTCCAGGATCTAGTTAGCCATCCAGCAGCGCAGGTAACGCAAGCAAATAAGGATCAGGCACAACCTTGCTTCATTGGAAGTTTCACAAGAGACATGGTTTTAGTATTAACAATAATTTTCATTCCCTCTTTTCCCCCTAGTTATAAATAGCATGTGTCACAACAAACTAGCACAGATGTATGCCTTTCCCAGCATCCCTCCCATTGGCATCATTCCAGTGCCTCCAGCCCAGCATCACTGTTCATGTCTATCTCAAGCCTTTTAATTTAGTCACACATCCAAGCCATCCTGAGCAGCATGTCTAAGGTCAATCCTTTGCTCCATTACCAGATTACTGCAGCTTTTAGGTAAATCCACTGGAGAGGAACTGACGTGGGTGGGCAAGGCAGTGCAGTGGTGGTGCGGTGGATGGGGCTGGCTCCTCCACAAAGTCAGGCTGGGTTTGGGCAGCCAGGACCCGTGGAGTGACAAAGTGTAGGGAGAGCCTGCAGTCCCAAATCTGCTCTCAGGGTGCCAACACTGTCTTTGAAGACAAACTTGTCTCATTTTACACTGTTTGAAGGTGCTAATGGGGGATCCAAACTAGCAGTGCCTCCTGTTCAGTGCTGCTTAACAAGAAGTATTCACATCTCAACTCACTTTCATAAGCATGTGTAGAAATTACGAAAACTCTGATGTTGCTGTCAGGAAATTTTTATATTGGGCTCAATTTAGAAAATTATTTTATACGACAATGAATGTGTCTTCAATTAAAATTATACTTTTATAGAGAAATAAATGTAAACATCATTTAAGACTGATTTTATTTCTCAGGTAAATGCTATTGTCATTGTCAAATACTTTTGTCATATTGTCATTCAGCCAAACCTGAATTAGAAAAACATAATCAAAATATTAAGCAAGCTTTATATTGGTGATGTGCGGAATAAAACATCTCTTAATTTTCAGAGATCTAAATGTTAATTTGGTTGAATGTAAGCAAAATGCAATTCCATTTGTGCCACATTACCTGGTTTTGCTATCAGCTAATTTAATTTAGAGAGAGGGGGATTTTTTCCCCAACTGTGGTGAAGCATCTATAATTAAATTAATATCCTGAACAATGCAAATCAAACAGTGACAGTGAAATCCTATATACACATGCTGTTTCCCTGAACCTCTTAATGCACATTTTCTAGTCTCCTGGGAGATAGCTTTCACTGTTATTAAATGTTCATGGAGGAAGCCACTCGAGACGAAAGGAAAAGGGTGGGCAGCCTGTTCACGTAGGAAGAAATGATACGGCAAATGAAAGTTTTGGTTTTGCCTTTCCATTTCATCTATCCACGAGCAAATAACCTCTCTCATTCATAGCTGGGTTTAAGCCATCTGATGCAAGTAACACAATCTGCCACTGGGGAAGAGAGGACACACAAAGGGAAGGGCCGGGCTCGGTGTGGTGAGCGCAGCCCCTGTGCTGCTCTGGTGGGGGCAGTTGAAGAGGAGGTTGCTGCAGTGCTGGAGGGATCTGCCTGGCACGGACAGCACCCCGCAGCCTGGGTCTTACTTCTGAGTGAGCATTAAGCTGCCCATTCTCTTGTACCTGCACTCTGGTTCCACTGTATTTTCATGCTTTTGGCAGATGAAAACCACCTAGAAATTCTGGGCAAACTCTGGACACTTACAAATTCTATTTGCATTCTTAAGAATCTACTTGAATTTCACTTCTAGTTGTACTTTAAAACCTTGTGACCTACAGATCCACAGTTCCTTTGGTCCTGCCTTTGCAATCGGGATTGTGACCCACTGAGGCAAATATGTAAAATAACTCATTAAGCTGTGCTGTGCATGTCCTAATCTGTCTTGTTTTCTTTATTGTTTAATAACAGGTTTTGAGCAGCCCACTCTAGACAGTCTTAGATGGGAATAGAACAATTGCATTGTTTTGACTGTAATCATTCTGAATAAAAATGCAAAGAAACATGCATTTTCATTCTTCTAATATTGCTCCCAGGAATACCATGCTGTACCTCACTTTTCCCTTAATGATTATGGAAACTATTGTGCAACCCTGCAAAGCACAGAAGTCACAAGGGGAGAAGAATAAGGGTCTTACTGATTCTTTCCGAAAATTAATATCCGAGAAACATGTTAACAAGTCTAACTACAGCTAGAAGATTCCCTATAGCTTTACAGAATTTGGAGAATGCCTTCAGAATTATATTTTCTTTTTATTTTAAAATTATATCAGATCTGGATTGCATGACAAGTGGATATGCTGTGATGTGGTCTGGAAAAAACTAACATGAAAGTATTTCTGTTACTTGATGTACACAGAACTTTGACCTTTTTCTACATTTGGCTAATAATGAACTTAAGATACTTTCTTGCAGTTTCATCCAATAAATCAAGCATTAACAGACGTAGATAAAGTTCTTCTGACAATATCTAATTGCCTTATATGGAATGTATAATTTGATACACTCTCTCAGTGTCTGCCTCTCCACAAAAACTACTAATAAAGTGGAGGGATGGAAAGACCACTTCAGTTTTCTTGGTGGATTATATGAAATCTTATTTTCAACACAGTTCCAAGAACTTGGAAGATGTTATTTAATAAGCAAATAAACTAGTTTCTGCATCTGTGAGGAAGACTGTCTTAGTACAAGCCTAGCCAGGTAAATTGTAAACATTTTAGGCAACCCACTAACATGAAAGCAAACAGCAAAAAGCTTTTTAGTAATGCCTAAGAAAGAAGATACTTTATCACAAACCCAAACTAATAGAGGACAGCCTTGATTTGTGCAGATGCTCTATTAACCCACACTTCTACATCTCTGCTTGCTTTTTTTTTTTTTTCTGGATTTCTTTGTTCAGCTCTTTTTAAGGATGTTTCTAATCCACAGGGGGCCCAGTTGACATAATTTCAGTAATTAAAGCAAATTATTTTCTTACAACTGCCACCGTATCTTTTTTTATCCTTTATAGATATGCTATTACCTTATTCTCTGCATTTGTTGTAGGTCACATGATACCTAATCCCATCAATAACTAACCTCTGGCTGGTAGCAAGTCTGACCCAAATGCTTTTGCATTCAAAGCAGCCAGCATCCCTATAGGAGACCAGCACTAACTTTAGGGAGATGTAACTCAGACAGGTAACTATCTGGAATATAATATTGCCTATATCTTCAAGTAGCAGCAGTTATGCCAAATGAATAAATGTGTTCTTTCTGCCTCCCAATTGGCATAATGTGTCTCATTTGTGTCTTTTTATTTCTTTTTACTTAGCTATTCTTATTATTACCCTAGCAAGTCTGTAATAAACCATAGATGTTAAATTAGTTCCCACATAATAGATGTGCAGAGAGGACTTTTAGAAAGCAACATGCATGGATGGTTCAAACTCTGGATATCAGTCATGTTTGCAAGTGGTGTTTACTATGAACAAGAATCCCAGGGACTCATGAGTTTCAAAGCCAAAGGAAGTCATCATCAGGTTTATAAGAAAGGCCATGCATTTTCATTACCTCTGAGAAGGATATCCTAACTTGGTTTTAAGACTTGAAATTATGGAAGATCCACCAGAATAATCTGTTGGATTAAAGAGCCCTTCATTACATGGCATTCTGTCTAGTCATGTCACTTGTATTAATTCAGCTATTTCCCTAAAGTGAAAAATAAGGGATAAAAAGGATATATTTCAAAGGTCTGGAGCTGCACTCCTAATTAATGAGTTTTCAAAAGATTTTCCATAAGTCTCCTCAAAATCTACCCCAATCAGGGTAAAGGTATTTCCCTTTAAGACAGAAAGGCTTTGTAAAGTGGATAAAACAGCGGATAGGAAAGACATGAATGGAAATAGTTGCTGTATTGACAAATTACTCTTTGCTGTCTGGTGTCAAAAATAAGGAAATCAGATTTTAGCCTTTTATCATGTTATCATAAACAACATAGACATCTGATGTCAGGAGCATTTTATTTTAAAAGGCCATTGGATCCGCATTGTTTTGAATGTTGGCAATTCAGGTCTTGGGCTACTTTGTAAAAGTGGCATTCAGGTAACTAATTTGGAGTTTCTTATCTGTAGTACCAAAGCCATGAAGGTGAGATGGGGTATTCATACCCCTAACTGTTTCTAAAACTAAAACTGGTTTTCAGACTGGGAAAAGTATTTAGGCAGGTGAAGTCCTACTGATTCTTTTTTTTATATTAGACTCCTGAATGACCAAGTTAGCTTTTAAAATGGAACTAAAATTCCTAAAATGATTACACAGGTTTGATAAATCCCATATAAACAGTTTCATGATTCAAAACTGTAAAGGCAAGAGGAAATCTCTGCCACATTCTTATAAGCATACTGAATGAAATGTTGCAATGCCGTGATCACACATACACCCACAAATTGCCTCTGAGCTCTAATAAGAGGGGAAAAGATACTTACAAACTGTTTAATAGTGTGCTCTGCCCTTTCTTTTGCTGTTTAAAATAAAATATCGGTGATGATCAGGACAACTGAAGTAAGAAGGATGACACTGGAGCTAAGTGCAATAGCAGAGGAGGAAGGGAGCGTAGGACAAGGCCGGTAAGAAAAGTCTAGTGGCAAAAGACAAGTAGCAATCTTCCCCAGAGCCACACACAAATTGTTAAGAGAGACTTGCTCTGTTAGAGATGGTTCTAATACTCATTCATGGCTCTAACCCCACTTTCTGATTGTGAAATGGCCTTCCTTCTCAAGGAACAAAAATAATTTACTTCTCTAAAATTTGTATCAAATTGTATATCAAGGATGATAAACACCAGGCAAAAACAACCATAGATCACTATGTAACTACTGGCACTTCGAAGAATCTCATAGAAAATTTGGCTTACTCTGTTTATTCCCCAGACTATAATAGAATTCTTCTAATAGCTTTGCTAACATCTTTGCCTCCAAACTAGGCATTCAATAGCTGTCGCAGCTTGCTTCCACCAGCAGCTTCACAGACCACAGAAGATACAATGTGCTGTGACAAATGAGCTACAGAAATGTTTTGCCCCTGCCAAAAACTGAAACTCACAACAAAGCCTTGCTCTTGCTCTTATGCAGCACTTTTCATTCAAAAAACTAGAATCAGAACTGTTTCATATATGCCCCCAGCATCACAGCATTCAAAAGTGTACAGGGATATGAAACAACTTCCCTAAAGGATATATAAAATGGACCAGACAGTGCAGCTTTAAGGTGTGCAAAGCAGATTTACAAAATGAGCAGCAGCACAGGCAAAACTCCTAGGGAGTAGTTGTGCACTGTTCTCATAGAAGACAAAGCAGTGGGGATTTAACCAGTGGATGCTGATTGAACAGGAAAACTCCTACATGCACCTTTAACATTACACAGGATTTTGTGCAGGCCAAATATACAAATGGATCTGAAAAAGCGATTAAACACAATGATTTGGAAAAGGACTGTAAGAGACTTTTAAACACAATGATCTGTGTGGTCCATACCAGGATTTCCTAATCCAATGATTGCCTGAATGGGGAAAGATATCAAGGGATCACTAAACAGTTCCCCATTTTTTATGTTCTTGCTTTGGCCATTGACAGACACATTATAGTGGACAAAAGAAAATTGGTCTAAACTAATACAACAATACAGGTGTTTAAGTTTAGCTGGTCTCTCTGATTTAGCAAAGACTGTTCAGCTATGACATATTATTGTGTAAGAAGTGAGTGACAGCAAGAATTAAAATCTAGGGCCAAGCTGTGGGGCAATCCACAATTCATGCATAGGCACTGAGTCAGTTTACTGCTAAGTTCATGCTTTTCTTAAGGTCACATCTTTTTCCAGTCTTGTGCTCAGCTCAGCGCAGTGGCTACATTATCATGCTGAGTCTATACACAATATCTCATTTCCCCATTCTAACTGCAGTTGAATACAGATGTACTGAACAGCTGCATTGGAACAACACGTTGGTTATGTACCAAAGAGAAAAAAATCCTGATGGGGTCACCACATGGGCAGAAGATTGTAAAAGGGTTTTACCTGGATTTCCTGCTCCTTTCTGACTAACTTCAAATGAGTCCTTTTAGTCTCTATATCCCCATGGTAATTATATCTAACATCCTTTGTAAAGGACTTCGATATACAATGACACTATTGACATTTCCAGGTACATCGAATTCCAGGTATATCAAATTACATAGCAGAACCTGACAAAGAATGCAAATTTATGTGAGTTTATCTTTTTCATGGCTGCAAAGAGGAAGATTTT
The DNA here is from genome assembly GCF_020740725.1 of Corvus hawaiiensis. NCBI lineage: Eukaryota > Metazoa > Chordata > Aves > Passeriformes > Corvidae > Corvus > Corvus hawaiiensis. The sequence goes on from NC_063217.1 coordinate 39,029,755, forward strand.
CCATTTCATTTTCGTGCTTTAAAGAGGTAAAAATTCTTTTCTGAATTTCCTAGTATTTGGGGGAGGGGAAGAAGAGAGCAAAGATAAGAGTATACATCCCATTGTTAAGAATCTAAGCTAGTCACCCTTGTATCACTTCCATGCTAGGGGGGTCATCTCTCCAGTCACTCTGAGAGCAGTGGAGAAAGAGAGGTGCATCTGGATCCAGAGGCTTCATTGCTCTGAGTCACCCTAGCTGCACTCAAGGCAATTGCCCCATCTCTCCCCAGCAAGGACACAGAGGCCCGGGATGACAACCTGCTGACCCAGGCTCTCACACTGACACAGCCTCCCACACTGCACAGGTCTGAATGCAGAAACTGTGACATGTAGTTAGGTGATCCTGTGCTAAAATAAGGCAGCTGGATACTACATGCTACTTTCTAACCTGCCACAGTGGTTCTCTCATGCTTAAGCAGACTGACAGAAGTAGCACTTGCCTTAGAAGTCTTACTATGGCAGAGCATCAGAGCTGGCACAGAATCACAGTGCCTGTCATTTGTAGATCCCTTCATAAGTGCTTCCTAAAAACATCTCCCAGACTGCAGCTATTGCAAGAACTGGTCCTGTGTTTCCATTTCAATTCCGTTTGAAACATAGGGCAGGAAGTGGGGAAAAACCATCAATACAGTACCCCTCATAAACAGTAATTATGAGGGGTTATTAATATTTACAAAGCTTTTTAAACTGGCTTGTTTACTAGATGTGGCTCTGGGAACTCCTCTACAAAAATGTCAATTTATGAAGGCCACAACGTACATAACTTCATCTGAATTATTCACATTGGTTGATACAATTAATCTGTTCTATAGCTGAGGTTTAAAATTGGGTCAGATGAATTGTGTTACTAAGGTTCCTCTTTCCTCCTGTAGCCAGTGACTCACTTCAGTACAGAGGACTATATTTTAGTTACCGAAAGCTCTGTGAGAAGAATCTCATCTTTCAAAGTTCTTTTCATGACCTTACATTCTTGTTGTTTCATGTCATGCTGGATCTCCTGCTAGAGATGTGTGTTAGCGGCAGCCTAATGGAAGTTTTTAGAACTTCATGCAATTTTTTTTCTTCATTAATGACAGCAGATAATAGTAGGTTTGGTGTTAACACAACTTACTCATTTATAACTTTATTTTTCCCTTCATCCCTTGAGCACCAATATTTCTGTTAGTGGAAGCTGAGGGCCTGATGCATCTGCTATTTTCCCTCCTGGATAACCACTGCTCCAGAATAGTGACAAGGAAATAACTCCACCATGTGCAGACAGCTGTGGCTCCCAGAACTCTGTAATATCCTTCTCATGGCACAACTGTATTCTAGTCACATTTTTAAGCTCAGACACTCCACCAATCATCTTTGCAACTAGGTATGTTTTTACAGCAGGCCTAAAGAGTTCACTTTTCTACTTAGCTGAGATTTATTAAAAATAAAATTGGGCCTTCTAGCTTATCCTAACATTCTGATTATCAGCACAGATCTATGAATGCAGATCTCAGAGAATATCTTGGCACTTTCACACAGATGAGTACCACTGTGCCCTTCCTTTCCACATATTCCAGCTTCACTTTCTTGCATGAGATTAAACAGCAGCAGGGTTACAGTGCTGTCAAAAGCAGAACATGTGGAAACATTTTGCTAGTAAGTATTTTGCTAGTAAAGGAAAATTTTAAAGAAGAAAAGCTTTTTATGTTAAGTCTTACCAACATTAAGAATATGGTCCACATGGCTGTTTTAAAAGAGCATGAATATGTAGAAAAGTTAAAATATATCATATGAAAAGATAAAATGGGCTAGAAAGCAATGAGTGGTCTCAAACTCGAGTGTCATTCACCACTCCAGTGAACAAGCAGAGAGATAAAATATTTTAGCAAGTCTCTAGGTGATAATATTTAGGTAGAGCTTAGCCTGTAGCACTGCTGGCCTGCCTCTCAAACTGTAGACAAGATCGCTAATGAGAAAGCAGCATTCAAATTATTAAGCAGTAATAATGATGCTTCTTGCTTGGGTACCATTATTCCAATCTTTTCATTAATGAAAAAGAGGCTTCCTGAAGTATGTAGGTAAGTGATGTTTTTGTGTTACTATATAGAATTTTGATTTTCCATTGCAGAAAACAGCATAGGCACATAAAAGTCAAAGTAACAATAAACATGGAATAGTGCTGCTGAATATGAACTGCCCTGGGTGAACAGATACATCTGATAATGTTTGTCAGGAGAAGACATTTGGATTTATATTGTATTCTAGGGCCCTATTTCTCCACACAGTCTTATCAGCAAAATAAGATTTTATTTTCTCCACCAGATAGTATCAAACCAGGTCTGGTTTTCTTTGGTTTGAGGTGGTAATAAGTCAGTTGCTGAAACAGCTATGACTTCAGGAAGGTGGTTTTGCACACATGTATTAATTGCCTTTATTATTCACTGAAGTTATGTGCTGACCTACTTGAAGGACCACCATATCTCAGGGGCTTTTCAAGTGCATATACAAGCAGCTGCCACTTTTTTTTATTCTTGTATTTGTCGGATTTTTGATGCTAAGCTCTGGTAAGTATCATCTGTTAATATCTAACAGTATGGGTTTTTAACCAGCATGCATTTCAGGACTCAGCTTCAATATTTACAAATTAAGTGGTCCTTTATCAGCACCTATCTCTGTTTCCAGCCCAAGGATTATGCCACTTTGCTATCTAGTTTATACAGACAGGTGATGCAGCCAGGAAAAATGATCAAGATAAGAGTGAAGGTAATCATGGAAAGAGAAAACATAATTAAATGCTTTATGGGAAAGGTTCCAAAACATGGAGCAAAACGCTAGCATCCACTGCAGTATTTCTACAGCAGAAACAGATAGGATGTTTTTTGCCAACTGATTTGTGAACAGTGTATCAGGTTTATTGAAAACAAAGGAGCAGTCGTCCTGTTAACAAGAGGAATTGTCCTATTGAGAAAGAAAAAGAACAGAACAGTGAGAGCATAGAGCATCCAGGCAATGGGAAGCTTTAGGAACCCTATCAGTGAGACATTGCCAATGTCATGAAGCCTGAAGTGAGGCCATGTGTGATCTGTTCCATTAGACTGTTGAAGTGAAAAATGTGCACTCTGGGCTGTGAAACCAATGAATACAAATATAAATTCCAGTTTTAATTCTCCAGAATATTTTCAGAAAATTCAGCAAATGCCTTCATGAACTTAAGGGCTGGGCTCATAATAAGATAATGAAACTTATTCCAGCTAGAAAGCAATATACAGAATGTCCAGAAAAATTAGCCAGATTTCTGCACCCTTTGAATGTTGCAGAAATGAAAATGATCCCTTTTTGAAATTCTTACGGAGAGTTATTGCCTTGCAGTTCTTGTTAAAGCAAGATGGAGAGACCAATTCAGTACACGGTGGGTCTACAATGTATAATCTAGTTTAAATTGCACCACATCATAAGACTAGAATTTTAAACGTCATGAAAATTCATCCTTTTCCTCCTGTACAAAAGTCTAGATACAAACCACAGTGAAGACAAACTCTGAACAATGAGAGACAGTGGCTGGCACTGCTGAATGCACAACTTTCTCCAGCAAGGTCACGGACACGCTGGAAAATTTTGCTTCTATAAATTTTATTGACTTTCAGTGTCTGATAACACTAAATGAAAGCACACTGAACCCTGGCATTGTGCCACAAGAGACTATTTAATTCTGACAGCCAAAACCTGCAGTTTGCTGAGTCACAGAAAACTTGCAGTGATAAGTCTGTGTAAATGAAAGGCACCTTTTGTCAAAGACCACTTTGTAATGTAACTTTGCCCAGACTTAAGTTTATTTTCTGTCCCTCCTACAGGGGAATACAATCAGAATATAACTCAGAAAGAAAAATACAGGTTCTGAATGTTAAGTTATTTGAAAACCCTCCAGTTCACCTGGCTCATAACCATTCCTGAGTTTCCCTAGTGTCTGTATGGTGAAAGGAATAAAACAGCTCCAGGAGTAATACAATTTAATTCCACTGGTTCTCATTGCACAGTCACAGGTCACACACTGTCTGTCAGTATGCTTTGGTGGAGTGAAGAAAATGTAGAATATATCTACTTTATAAATACATTTTCCTTTTTGCTTGCATGACTTTGATTTCCTTATGACAGAGGGTGACCCAAATTGTATACTTCAGTAGGAATAGGTAAGTACTTGCTTCTGGCTTTTAGTATTCCTGTCATGAACAATTTTTCTTTCAAAATGAGCAGTGTATTTTCATCTGCCCCAGTTAAAACATGCAAATAGTAAAACATAGTGAAAGAATCCTTTGCTTTAAATATATTTTGGTAGTTAAGAGGCCACTCAGGCTATCATTCACCACTGGTCAAATCTGAGCCTACAAAATCAACTTATACTAATGCAAGAATGAAATTTATTCAATCATATATATCATAGAACCATTGAATGCTTTGGGTTGGAAGGGACCTTCAATATCATCTAGTTTCAACCCCTCTGCCTTGGCAGGGACGCCATCCACTAGACCAGGCTGTTCAGAGTCCCATCCAACCTGGCTTTGAACATTTCCAGGGATGGGGGAGCCACAACTTCTCTGGGCAACCTGTGCCAGTGCCTCACTACCCTCACAGTAAAGAATTTTTCCTAATTTTATTTCTAAACCTACCCTCTTTCAGTTTGAAGCCTTTACCCCATGTCCTATCGCTCCATGCCCCTGTAAAATGTCTCTATCCAGAGCTCTTGCAGGCCCCCTTTAGGTACTGGAAGGCTGCTTAAAGGTCTGTCTGGAGGCTTCTCTTCTCCAGGCTGAACAACGTCAACACTCTGAGCCTTTCTTCACAGGAGAGGTGCTCCAACCCTCTGATCACCTCCTCAACTTAAAACTCAGTTTCTCAGGAGCTCTGTTCCCACAAAAATTAGCTCAGCATAATGAAGTTCTTCAGTGCTTCACCTGACCATCCACAAAGGTACAAAGTAAAACACGTTGTCTTCTTGCACTATCCCAGAGAAGCTATCCAGGCTATTTTTGTGCCATCTGGGCAATTTTAAAAAGAATATCAAAAGCCTAAGATGCTCTCTTTTCTCTCCATGAACATTAATTGTAAAGAAGTTGAGTTTATTTTTTTTTCCAAGATCATCTCTGCTGGACAAGCACAACTTAAAAATGTTTTCTCATACTACCAGCTTGCAGAACATGCTCAAGATTTCTGTACTATTCAAACGAGCAAAGAGCGTCAAGTCATCAAGAGTCTTGCTGAAAAATTTTTTGAAGTTGGACTCTCATGTGCTGTATAAAGCAAGCCTCTGGTTACACAGTTGAGATCAGTGGAGAAGCAGTGCTTCATTACACAGGTCTGGGAACATCTTCCTTCTCTCCCTGACACCATGCTCCCAAGCAGTGTGCTCTTTGTGAGTCTTCAAAGGACAGTGGCTGATTTCTATAGTCCTTCTCCTTTACAAGTCCTTGAGGAACCAAGCATTGTTCTTTCTCAATTGAATGGCCTCTTATTGATTGTACTTTAAAGAAGCAAATCTGTAGATGTGTGATTTCTTTGGGGCTTGTGCTTGGCAAGCTGTCTTTATCTTACTTAGCGAAGGCAAACATTAAACCAACATCACCTCGCAGTCTTACACTCCATGTGCATGACAACTCCTTCTTAACTTCTTCTTTAATTTTTACTTGTAATGATTAATGATAAAGCGAATTAAGGCAGAGCTACTTCACATTATGTGCAATGTGCATATGATGAAATAGGAGACAATAACCCACAAAGATTCACTCATCACAAGTGCAGTGACTCAGCAACTTCCCAAGAACATGATGAAATCTAGCTAACAGATTTTAACAAAGCAAAATTACAGTCCAACATAAACTGCTGCAGATTATGCATGTAGGTTTGGATGCTTTTTCTTTGTGTCTAAGCACAACATCAGAGCAAAAGTAGGGAAAACGACCTGTTTTCAGGTAAGAAAGAGAACTATCCCACGTCACAGCCCACAAGCCCAGATGGATGCAACATGTTAGCGACCCAGAAAAAGCTCTTTATTCTGAGATTCTCTTTACAAAAAACTGTACATTTATGTCAAAGTGTAAATTTTTTTTATTCTGTCATTTGGAACATTGAGACACAAACATAACAAGTTGTCCAAAGTTCCTGAGGAAGCCTGCAGTAAAGATGAAAACCTAGACTTTTTGACTTCCAGGTCTCTGATTCAGCCATGAGACCTTCCTTTGCCATGTAGAGTGGTGCTTTTCAGACCCAAGTCTACCAAAATTTGTGCTTATAGAACACATGTAATGTACAACAGAATTTTACATTGTCCTTTATTTTACTTATTTTATTTAGATAACACTGTGAGAAACAGCTATTGCCCAGAGGTGTGCAGCTCCACCACCAGATGCAAGCAGGCTGGACAGTTTCTCCAGTGACCAGGTAATAGTTATCTACACTTTTTTGCTTCCTCTCAAAGCCAGGCATTCAATTAACTCATCAGCTACCACTACTCAGCCATCAACTTTGTTCTTTTTTTTAAAGCTTTCATGAAAAAAAAAAATATCAAAGGACTTGTGAAAAACATAGAAGAAGCCCCATCTAGGATAGCACTTAAAATTGATTTCCAATGAAATTATGGCTGGGCATGGCAAGAAGGATAGTAAGGGATTACATCTCTGTGACTGACTCATGTGCTTTGCTGTTCTTTGGAATCAAGAGCATTGATTTTTTTATACTTGGGTTTGCTTCCAGCATCCTGGGATTCCCCAGGGCCCAGAAGGATACAATGCTTGACACACAGGGAAATTGCAAAAAGGTCAGTGTGCTCAGTACACATTGGTAGCATCTGTGCTGCTGCTATATTTGCCAAGATCCAAGCAAATTCAAAGAAGAAAATTATATTTGAAGATCATTTTACCTGAAGTTTTTCAGCCTCCTGAAAAATACCCATAATTTCTAACTTTTATTTATGTATTTGTGCACAGACAGTCCACACAAGTTAAAAAAGGCTGGCATCTGAGTTTTTCCACACTTAGTTTAGCAAGCTCACTCTGATTCTAAGTGCAAGCCTAGCTTTTTCCCTAAGTTAGTGACACCATCCAGATCCACATGTACAAACACCACAGGAACATAAACTAGCTCTGACACCCAACAGAGTCTGGCCAGCTCTGTGTAACCAGCTTGTCAGCAGCATTTACTGGCACTGGCAATGGCAAATCCCAGCTTGTACCCCAACACTAAGACTGATCTTTTCTCCAGCCCTGCAGTTAAGCCACAGAGCAAAAGGTGGCTCAAAAACCAAATTTCTTAAGTCAGTCTGAAACAAGTCATCACCTTAGCATTGACTGAACATATATCCCAATCTAACCTCCACCCTTTCACAGCGGGATATCCTAGCCCACCACAGACCTGACAGAAGAGCATCTCTGTTTCCCATGCAGACACTCTCCTTTGCCTTGGAGCTCTGTGAATTCAAGCCCCAACTCGAGCTCCAGCCTTTGCACCCCACTTATTTTCCCCAGACAGGGTTTTGCCCCATTTCTCTTCCAGGCCAGACAGAAATTACAAGTAGGTTTATGGTGGAGTTTGGATTACTTTGTAGGTTTGCATAAATCATGGTTTTTACTCAGTGTAGCTTCTCACCTTCATCCCAGACAAAGCTGTTCATAACCTAAAAACTGCTTTAAGATCAGCTTTTTGCCTGAAGTCTGAAAAGCTTTCCCAGTAATCTGCTATGAACTCAAGCTTTGCCTTTTTTCTTTTATGTCTAGAGGTCAAATCCTACTTTACCCACCATGTTACCCAGTGATCCAAGCTCCCATCTCAGAGTTTATTTCCCAATGACGCTGGCTCACACCAACTCTCAGCTTAGTTTAACAGGCCTGTCAATTGTTATATAACTTTATAAATTTACACAAACAACCTCTAATTCCATGCAAAACCTGTTTACTTCCAGAAGGCTGCATAACCTTAATTTGGAAGGAAATATACAGCCATGAGCATCAACCTTTCATATCTGCCTATCTTGCAGAAAACTGTGTCTTTCATTAAGGCAGAAGCAGTGCCAAGAGAACTTCAAACACGTTAAAATGCTCAGAGCTTGACAAGAATCAGAGATTTTATTTGAATTTCTATGAAAATTAACTTATTTTTCTTGCAGTAGAGATACAGTGATGTTTTAGAGATGAGACAAGTCTACTGTGCACATGTACTGTCTCATATTACTCTGGATGCCACATTTCCACTTACATTATAGCCTCAAAAGGCATTATTGACTAACTTAAAATAATAATCAGAAAGGTTTTATATGGCAAGAGTATTACGAGCTGATAACAAATTGCTATATTTTGTTTTCTTCTCTTCCTACATCTAACAAGACTAAATTATATCTAAGAGCAATTGGTAATAGCTAAAAAGGTAATCTGTTAGCAGCAGCAGTGAGCCACATAATCAAATGAGGGAAAGAGGTGATGCAGTCTCTGCCTGTCACTGGAAATGAGAGTTTGCATATGAACACTTAGAAACGTGCAGCCAAACTGAAAATATTTAAATTAGCATAATCATCTCTGGATTTAAACTTACAGGTCACACTCACAGTAACAGCTCACCAGGCTACCAGAAACTAGCCTGACAGAGAAGTCCCTCTTCACCTGGAGCACAAGGTCACTCCAGAAGCACAGCAGGACACTATGGAAGAGACACACGTTAAGGGCTACAGATGAACTCCAACACAATTTTCACACCTTTTTGAACATGGCAGTTCGGGAGATTTCAGCTGGGAGGCCATCCTGAAAGGCACACCCTGTCATGCATCTTCAGTGAGCTCCTCAGAGGAAAACGGAGGCTGGTCAGGGGCCAAGAGCAGAGAGCCCCAGTCACCCAGGTTATCACAGACTGTAAGTGATACCTGCAGTTTTACCAGAAGCTCTCAAAGCAGTGTGCAGGCAGGACCCAGCAGTCTGCAGTGCTCACAAAGCTGGCGGCTCATCTGTGGCAGGAACGTCACAGGGATCTGAAGGCAAATCACCCTGGGCTCTGCCAAGGGTTGTCCTGCTGTCTCTCTTGCTTAGTGAGGAAGTAAAACACTGCAAACAGAAGGACCCTCACAGAGAGAGCAGCAACTGAAGGGACCAGACTTTGGAGTCACTCAGGTGATGGGAAGTGACTGTGCTCTGCTACATTCACCTCTCCCTGGGAAAGTCATGGCTTTCAGATAAAACATAAAACATGAGCTAATTAGACCTTTATTTTATTTTCAAATCCAGATTACAGCTTTCGGCAGAGAAAAGCATCAGTGACTCTAAACCCCAGCAGCTCATGCAGGCAAGAAGTTTTGTGCCTGTCCTGCCTGCCTTGGGGCCAACAGCTGCTTGACTCAGAATTGTTCTGTGTGATAAGCAGTGTCTCAAGTGCACAGCTAAGGCAATAGTCTGCTGGTTTGCAGACTGTGAGCTTGCACAAGTAGTAAAGGCTATAGTGGGTTTATTTCCTTTAGGGAAATATTTTTTAACTTGACAAACTGTAGAGGTTTGTCACTGTTTGCTCACTGTGGAGTAAAAAAGTTATGCAAGGTGTTTGTTGCTAAAACTGCTGGACTTTCCTTCTTAAGAACTGCATAAATATTGAAGCAATTTAGAAAGATTCCTAATTGCATCAAACAACTCTGTGGTTCAGATTTATGTTCACAGCATAATTTTATTCAGAGATAATTATACAAGACATGTATGTTCCCAGGAAGTTTTTTTTGTGATGCTGTCTGTTTTATTTAAACAATAATTGCCATGCAAAATTGACTTGGTAAGCTGGGGTTTCCACAAAAAACTTCAGCTTCTTTGACAATAAGCAGAAAATAGACAAGAATGAGGGAATAATAAGTATTGAAACAGCTGCATATGCTGATAATGAAAAAATTGATCTGTCAATGAGCCTACAGTCCACCATTTCTGTAAAAGCAGACAATAGCAAATGACGTTAGCGGGCCCCCACTGAAAGGTGCCAGCTGCAAATAGGCTGTCTGGATGTCTGGAAGGAAGGGGTTTCAAGAGGGTTACAGCTTGCACAGTGAAATACAAGACAAAGCAGTACCATGATTTGCTGCAAATATAATGATTTAGCAGCAGGCACAGATCACATCATGCAATGGTGGAAAGAGCCAATGTACCAAGCTGCTGAACTCTGTGTCCAGAGGGTCTACATATGCTGCCTTGCACACACACACACATGCTGCAGAGAAAAGGGTCCAGTGAGCATGACCAATGCCAGTGCAAATGAAGACAGTGCTACTGAATTGCTCTGTGTTTTCTGCCAGTATACATCTGGTAGTAATGGAGGATAAATATGCCTTTTCAATTATTTTAAAACATTTAATTTAAAGCAAACATTGATTAATTTATGCTGAACTGCATACATCACTGGTTGGGAATGTCATTGGCTGACAAAAGGAAACCTAGCCCAGGGTCCAGAAAAAAATAATTTCTTGGTCATCTCATAAAACATTATTGTAAAAAAATTGTGTACTAAAATACCCATGGTGTTGCAGATGAGATCTTGCCCATCTTGAAGCTATTTTCAGTATGACAGTGTTGGAGATCTGCAGGATCAATAAAACATTGATTTTGTATCTTTTGTCAGGCTTGGCAGAGAAAAACTGTCCTTCCATTGGAATGTTTTCACGGATTACAATTAAGGAAACCTTCAAAACACAACAGCTGATCATGGAAGAAGCCACAGAGACAGGGGCAAGTAAAAACTATCCACTCAGGGGAAAAAAAAATTATTCTTAAAGTAGTTTTACCTGTATTGTGAATTTTTGATGTTCTGAATATGCTATGAGTCAAGTGACGTTTTCCTTCAGAAGACAATAAAATTTCAAGGGCTGTGAAAGGGAAATCACATGGTTACTAAGATGATTTGGATCTGATCTATTATTTGCCTGTCATTTCTCTTGGGACTGTAATATAATAAAATTCCATTAAATGTGATGGACATGGAAAATGCCCACAAAGAGAAATGCTTGTCTCCCCAGAATGTATAAATACCAGGGTGAATCTTTATATCAATCTCTTTCATCTTCAAGATTAGCAAGACTAGGGTGTGAACTTTTAGCAGTTTTACAGTTTCTACACTAAAATATGTGAAACACTAGAATAAACATAAATATGTTAGCAGGACACCATGAACCAGGAAGATCTGGGTAACCACACTCTCATATTCAAAAATGCTGTCTCCAACACAGTATTTCCACCAGTATCTTTCAGCCCCAGTGAAACCTGGCCTGTATCTAAGATGCAAGTATGAGAAATGTATTTACCCAGACTATAGAGAATTTTAAATGGTGTGAGCTTGTTGGTTCTTGTAATCCCCATAATTAATTTACTGATTAACTTTTTTTACGAATAATTGTGCACATTGTGACACAACCATTATGGCAAAAAAAAAAAAAAAAACCAAAGGAAACTAAGAAAACCTCTTTAGAGTGTAAAAAACCCCAGATATTCTAAAGTCTAGGAAGTATTCTGGCAACAGTCTTAGTTTTCTTCCCATCTTTAATTTTTGTTCTAACATCAACTTAACTAATGTTATCAAGCCACTGACTTACTTTTTTTCCAGAACAAAACACATTCCCAATCCTACAGTCACTGTGGACCACTTTTCAATTAACAGAAAGGACTTCAGAGGAGTTTTCTAGGTCTGCAGTATATTCTCCTTCACTAGAATATTGGCAAGAGACATCCATGCAATAACCAAAGCAACACCTAATTTTTTTTCCATTACTGAACAGGAATCTGTCTCAAGACTGTTCAGGCAGCTGTTACAGACCACATCGACACATACTCTCCTTTCCTCTGTCAAAGAAATATTCTGAAAATACTTACTGGCCTTCAGCCTGTTGTCAGAAAGTCCATGGAATGTTACGGTGTGAGGATCAAAGTGGTCAGTAGTATCCAAGTCAAGGCACTGGAGATCTCAGCAGTTCCAGCTGTGGTAGCAATGGACCATGGACATTCTCACCAATCTCAGTCAGCTCAGGCAGACAAGGGATTTGTCTACACTGACCAACACCAGCTTGAGTACCAAAAAGCAAGATAACAGCACAAATTTAACACAGGTTAGCTTTCTCTCCACCTAATGGGCCCATACAAAAAGCCACACATCTTTAACCCCTCACTAATGTGTGGTTATTTTTGTTATTTGTAAGTAGTCAAATTCATTTTTATCATACTGGTAAATTCGTAATTGTTAATGCCTGAAGACTTTGACCTATACAGATTATTATTACAAAGTTCTCCGGGCTGTTTTGGTGCAAAGCATACAGTGCAGGTGAGAAGAGCAGGACAGAATGAGCACTGGGTGTCTGAAGTGCCGAGCTCCATTGCTCAGAAGGTGCTGAGCAGAATCATGCATCTGCCCAAGAGAAGGGAGCAAATGCAACATGACAGATCAGTGCAGTTTTCCTGAGATACTTCAGTGTTTCCTGATTACAGATGTTGGAGACTGTCCCAGGCAAGTAGAAGTGCTGCCCATTTCTCCCCCATTCCTTCAGACTGACTATTTGGTTCATTTCAGAGCAGAGTTATTTCCAACACTGACAAGTTGCTGTATTAAAGTATTAATTCTGAAGCCTAAGACATCAGTCTATGTGCCATCCTCAACCAGTGAGTCAAGTCAATTGTGACTTGAGAGAATGAAGGCCCAAAGTCAAGTAGAACAGCATGGAGAGGAGCAAGATGCAATGTTTGCCCAGGGCTTTTAAAATGTATAATGACTCTACTGCCTGAAGTTCCTTACCAGCACAGTATTCCAGCTTGATATTAGTGGTCAGTGTGTTAGTTGCTGGTGTTTGGATTAAGTCAACTCCAGCTTCTCTTTTAGGACACTTGTTTTACCTGTTTTTTCCTATATTTTCAACAGCAGTATTTTAGGACACTATGAAAAATTGTAAGAGGAATTGTATGAAGAGATCAAAACAAAATTCTCTTGCCAACTGACGCTTTTTGAAACCTGCATTTATTGATTCATGGAAATTATGTGTCTAAGTTTACTCAGACACTAAAAAACAAAAGTAACAATCTTACCTTCAGTAACTATCAAGAATTGCACAATAACTCTAAATAATAATACTTCGCACAGTACATGCAAACAACAGAACATCCAGCAAAGATCTCCTGAAAGTATCCCTGTAACCTTATTATGACTATACAAACTCCCCTGCTGGAGGTGTGTAAGCTGTATCTCAGAGCAAAGAATTTAAGCAATTTGCTGAAGGATACACCACACCCTTCTGGGAGCCCAGGAGCTCAGGGCATCCAGCCCCCTGGACACGTAACTTAAGACTTAATTGGCTCTCTGTGTGGCCAAAGTGCACAATGATTTTGTTTCCTTTTTAATAAGTTTATTTATACTCATCAACAAACAGTTGAAGAAGAAACATTGGGTGCTCAGCAGTGTCACTTCCTTATCAGCCGTGAGGTCTGTAACATCAAAGAACACGGCTGCATAAACCCAGTGCTTTCATATTCTTTTTATAGAACTCTGAGATCCTGAAATATAAAAGAGTAGATCCAAAATGATGAATTCTATATTCTCCATGTAAAATCTGAAAGAAGCCTGCAGCCATCCAGCAGCACCTCTACATAACTCCACACAGGACCTAAGAAAGTCTGATGCATTAGCCTTACATTCCATAAAGAAGTGTTGACAAAGTTAAATCTCTTTCACAGCACAGAAGGTGCTTCAAAAGAAAATGTAGTTTTGAAAATGTCTCCATAAACTATTTACAAATCAAACAAATAATAGGAAACCCCCACTCAGATAAACTGAGTTTGCTTTATCTTTATGAGAATGAATGGCATTTGAGTGAATAACCATTTCATTTTTATATTTTAAGAGTCTCAGTGGACTTTAAAATCAACAGATTTTACAGCTAATTCATTTTACCACCCATTTATATTTTCCAAATAAAATAAGAACGCTGTTGATTTCTAATACATCTTCATTTCCTATCTTTTTTTAAATAGGTATGATATCAAATAATTCTCTCACTTTTTATGCTTAAATATTGTTTTATTTTATAAGCCATGTTGTACACATGTTAAGTTACTTTACAGACCAGGATATTTTACAGCAGTTTCATAAATTAGTCTTCTAAAGTGATTAAGCTGTTCTCTGGACTCCAGAAATAAACTCCTCAAACAAAATGATGAATTCTTCATCAAACAATAAACACTCACAGTGGAAGCACTTTATTTCTCCAAAGCTGCAAATACTTTCAACAACTACATGTCATCAGTACATGAACTATATATATATATCATGCAAAGAAAAACCAATTACCCACATATCAAGTGCAGTGAAGAGAAAGCCACGTGATCCTGTTGCTGTTTCAATTATCGTGAATTACCTATGTCCTTGAAATGCACAGCCACATCTCCCACCAAATACCTGGTGTGGATACATTGAATATATTTGCCTGACTGGACCTGTGAGGTAGCTGGACACACCTCACACCAGCTGGGTTTACCTAAGATGACTCCTGGCTTCTAAGTGCATGAGGAATGGCAGAAAGAGCATCTCAGGGTGAACTGTCCCTGCCATGGCACTGGTCCCCTCCAGAGCATCTCCCTAGTGAGCAAGAACTGACACCATCCTCCTGTTCAGAGTGGAGGCACAACTCATTGCTATTCAGCAAGTGCTAAAGGTGATGGGTATTTGGCACAACTGAAAGTAAGAGACAGAAAATTCTACAGAACACAAAAGAAACACCAAATACACCCTGTTTGTTCTGCCAGTTGGAGATGCTGTGGTCACCCTTTCCTGAACATGCTCAATGTTTTCACAGCAGCCATTCACCTTCAGAACAGGAAGGGTTACTGGTGGAAGGCTGGGCAGATGGATACTCTGCTTTGTTCTTCCTGTTTTCCAAATATGTTTAGCGCGGCTGTGTATTCTGAAAAGTCCATAGATAGCTTTCTGCAAACAAGAATTATCCTATTTAACTCCACAAAAATTAGTATTTTGGCAGTCTATGAGTCTTAGAATTTCTTGCAATTTTATTTATTCTAGTAGATGATACCATTTTCTCCCTTCTAGGCAATCTATCTCTTAAGATTTCTCCTAGAGTGTCGCATTAATGCAGGCTTGGGAACAATGAAAGTCGGCAGTAAAATCAACCTGTGTTGTGAACAAAAGGAAAGTTTTATAATGTATAAATATCTGAGTCCTGTGAAAAGGAAGAAGTAATTTTAATGAGCTCTTAAAACCTACCAGAAGAAAAAAGGAGGTATGCATGCAAAAAAATAACATGTTCTCAATAGGGTAGACAGTAGCTGCTCTTTCAGGATATGAAATGCAGGGTAGATGGAAGAGACTTTTCCAACTACTGCCACATACACTATGATGATGTGACAGGAGAAGCTAAACCAGAATATTTTTGGTTCCCTCTAGGATTCAGCCATGATTGAAATCGTCCTTCTTTTGTTCAAGAAATACTTTAATTTAGTATGCAGAGATGTGTTGTAGCCAGAGGAAAAAAAATAAGCCAACTCACACGATTTGGTTGACTGCAAGAAAGAGACATGGCGTTCACAGGAGGGTAGAGTAACAGCACAGTAACTTACCCCATTCTGTCCCACCCATCTCTCAGCCTAAGGACAAGCAGTTCTAGTTCAGTGCTGGAGCAGAAAATTAGAACTTATTTCATTGGCAGTCACCCAAAATATCCTTCTTTCTTGTCTTCTGATCATGAAGAGCTCAAGCAGTTCCTGTGCCCTCTCCCTCTAAAACTACCCCTGTTTATGCCCAGTGCAAAGATTCTGCTAAGCCCAGAGCCTGACCCCACCAGTCCCATCTCTGGTGCAGTACCTTCTGCAGCTCATCCCATTTCAGTCCTAGATAAGTGATATCCTGTGCCTGGGGCTCTAAAACCTTGCCGTCTTAAACTGCCATCTATTATAGTGTAGGAGACAATCCTCCATAAAGCTAAATTACCTAAAATGCAAGTATTACACATAATCACAGTAAGCCTATGAATGTGCCAAATCTCCTCCCTTCTAATATATGGTGGGAATAAATTACTTTTTCAACAAGGTAAAACTGAAATATTATTAACATCCAGACAATGTGCTGCTACCAATTACTTTTTTTCTTTTGATATCTGGAAGTAACACCAACTCTATTCAAGGTCTTTCTGTGAGGAGGAGAACCATAAAATGACAATTTTAATGGAGAGTAGATAACAATTTTGGTCTTTTCTCCTATCAAAGAGAAAGTTACATAATTTCCTCCATAATAGAAAGGTCTTCTACCAAGAAATATCATTTCTTTTAAAAACTACTACATAGAGGAAAGGCAGCACTAATGAGACTTTGATTGCATCTCTGCTATTGCTATTACACGATAATCTTTAAAATTACTCACCTGTTGTATCTTGCTTTTTAATCTAGTCTTAAAACGAAAACTGAAGCAGATACTTAATATACTTCATTTGCAAAGCTGTTTCCACTGAAGTCATTCTGGAAAAACTTCTGCTTCCTAATGGGGAGCTATCATGGTTGCTACGCTTGTTGTCACTATGCATAGCTGCATTGCTGGCACACCTAACCTAGCTCCTTCTGCAGGGAGCCATATCCAGTGACACAACCTCAGATGTCTGGGAGTGAGTCTGACCAAGCACTGTGTCCTGCTCAGCACAGCTGAAGTTGCTGTTGGGTTTATTTGCTGGGACTGAACACATGTTAACAAGTGTTGTGTCATGCAATACATATGGCTGTACCCGAGCTGGTGAAGCCTGTATTGTGTTAAGGGGTACAGACCCCTGTATGGACAGCTTTGGCTGTGAATCAATGCATGGCAGTTCACTAAAAAGGGACACAGCTTCCAGTCCTTGCAAACCAATGCAAGATGACTTATGAATTCCTTCAACTCTTTTATGAAGCAAATTTTGCTTTACTGTTTTGCATTTTCCTGTCTTTCAGGGTTTCCTTTCCCTGTCTTTCAGAGGAGATAATGTCTTGTAGAACAACTAAAGCAAAACTCATCCACAAAGTTATAGGAAGGGTATAGGAAGAAAGTACAGAAAGAGCATGACATGAAATGATAATTACAGATCATTAGAGATATCAGCTCTGATGCCTTTGAGGCAAGATGCTCCCAGAATCACAGTGTATGTCTGACCACATTACAAGAACCTCTTTTCACTACTCAGCTACACAAATGCACAAGGCAAGAAAAGCAGGAGTTCCGCAAACCAAGCAGAGCCTTTAACTTTTACTAAACCCAGTATTTCCAGATGCCAGCAGTCTATCAGTAACTTAGAGATAAGAGGACAAAATAGGACCAAGTAGCCCCAAAGCCTATTCCACAGCATCACCTGCAAGCAGAGATTGGCAACACTGACACACGCACAACTCTAGCACAGCTGGTCTACTACACTTGGCCTACCCAAATGCTTGCTTCTTTCTTCCCTCCAGATGAAAACCTGGTGACCTTGAGGGTAGAGATGCACACTCAACTAGAAATCAGACTCACATGTGCGAAATCTCTGAGCCATCAAAGAAGCTGTGCACCCCCTGACTGCCCACTCCCACTCCTGCTTTCTGATCATGCAGAGAACAGTGAGACCACGGGACCACCCAGCCAACCTCTCTAGTTGTGGGACACCACTCAAAAAGTAGTGGGAGGGGATGATGAGATCTGATAACTTTTGATGGTGAAAATGTTGACTGACTGAGAGTGAAAAGCACTTGTTTACTATATATTTGATCCCCTTCCATGTAACTCTGTGCATTTCAGGTGCGTGTTTCCTCTGTACAAGAGGGGAAACACACTCTGTGTGTTTCAGAGTAGAGGTGGCCTTTTCTGTACATAAAATTTGGAGACATCCCCACCCCAATTTTAACGACGAAAAGCATTACTAAGTACTTTCCAGTAGATGGCAGGGTTACGTTGTGGCAACGCTGAAACTCTGAAGCTGAAAGGGCTCCTGTATAAAGGTTCAAGTACTGGTTAGGTAAATTTAATTAGCAGAATGAACTAATATGTGAAAAGACATAAATACACGTTGGATTAACTGATAGAATGTGATGGTGGAAATGTAAAAGTTATGTTTTAATGTAGTGAAAGCTTAAAGCTCAACATGGCATTAAAAATGAACTTTGTTAAAAATGAGCTTCATTGAGACAACCATTTATACCACAGAACTGACATGGCAAAAACCACAGTATTTAATATGAGAACCCACTGAAGTTACCAGCCTAGAATACAGTCAGGAGAAAAGCAAAAAGCCCTTGCAAATGTTACTGAAAATGATCAGCAAAAGTGGATTTCAGGACCAAAATCAATTCAGCCGGACAGTGTAGTGTTTGCCTTTTTCCAGGGACTGTGCAAAAATGAGCACCCCTTAAAGGGAATTCAGTACTGTTGTCAATTTGAGAAATCATGACCTCAGCAGGGCAGGGAACAGCTTCACAGGTTGGTAGCCCCCTCAGAAACAGCCAGGAGAAAAGCCTGATGCAGCCTGAGAATTTCAGAAATGGTTTTTTACTTGTCAGGAACCAAACCACTCAGCCCAGGATGACTGGCTGCAAATGCATGAGGTTTCAGTTTCTTAAACCTACAATTCTCTGAATTTACTTTTCTAGACAGGGCTGTAAGATGTGCCCCACTGAATTTCAAACACAGTGACTCTAGTGAGTGACTTCCCTTGTAAGTGTCCCAAGGTTATATGGTTTTATCCTCTTTGAAGGATAGATGATTTACATGGGGTAGATATAAATGTGGTCACTCTGTTTGTGTCAACACTGGTCTGAGAACATTTGTGGACAACTGCTAATGTCAAACTTCTGTACACTGCAGGTAAAATGAAATGGCTGCAGGCAAAAATACCACCCTACTTTTTATATGGTTTTCTTTAGCAGAAAATATTCAGATATCAGACACTCAATACTTTTACTTCCCATTCCGTGTATGCTTGACAGTTTTGGCTTGACTCACTGAAATTACTCAAGTAATTAATTTCACTATTCTACTGTGGAATTATAAGATTAGTTGAAATACTCTATTTATTCATGAGAAGAGGTTACATGCTTTCTTTTGTGAATATCTAATAGGAAAATGCAGGGGCTGATGACACATGGTTTCTGAAAGTAAAAGGGCCCAGCCTGGCACACCATCTCTGTCAGGACATACTCTGCATTTATTGCACCAGTGCCCCTCAGCAGTGCTACTCAACTGCAGACCATACCAAAAAGCAAAATTCTCATTCCTAATGATAAACAGTCTCTTCAAAGACACATTTCCTATTATTTCCTGCAATAATACACTCAACTTCCTCTCTAAGTGTATATCATCTCTAAAGAACTTAGCTACATCACTGAAAACAGTTTTGGGGTTTGTTTTTATTTTATAAAGTCCTTAATAGTTTGTTGTCTTTTTTTGTTTGTTTTCACATATTAATGCATGCTTATATTATATTCTTTTAAAGTTTCATCTTATAATCACCTTATTGATGATTCACACCTATTGATTCACCTTGTTTCTGAAAGCATTTGTGTCGTAAAAAAACAAAACCAAAAAGAAATAAAACCAGTATTGACTGATCTCTAAAATCCTATTGTATTTTTGCAGTTGGAAAAAACACACAAAGCTTGGCACATTCCTAAAACTCTGAGTCTGGTGAGAGTGCAACATAAATGGTAATATTAACATAATCATCTTGATCTTTTCCCCCAAGAATAACATAACTCTAACTGTTCCAAGATCACATGTCCTTTCTCCCCCTTTTCAGCCTCATGAATCATTTGTCTCATCTTTCTCACTGACATAAACACTGAATCTTGCTGAAGGTCATGCAACATGCCCAGTATCTTTTCATTCAGTTGCAATTCAGCGCTGTATTCTGTGCCTTATACCATTTTACACTCATGACATGCAGTTGTAGTTTGTTTGCACGGTAGTGTATTGCCTGATAGTTCATGCAGCGAATAGTAAACACTGATGTTTCAAAAGCTAATTAGTGGTGAAGATTTGTTTTTTATTACCCTCAGTTTATTCAGCTGGAAAGCCATGGGCCAGGCGAGGTCAGCAAAGGCGATTAGAGAAATGATCATTGTTTCTTACTACAGAAAGTTGAAAGAAATAAGATTATTTGGGAAGAAAAGAATTAAAGAGTCTGAGACATCTGACATTATTAAGGTAACAGTTCTTTGGCTCATCCAGCATCCCCACTAATCCATTTGTCATCCAATATATCTGTCTAAAGACAAAAGCCTTCTCAGGCTTTGACAAAGAACTGAAATTCTTCTGTGCCTGCCTCAGCAACTTCATTTCCAGCCTTGAGCTTCATCTCATCAGTGTTCTCTGAAGCAATACTCTGTCTCCAGTTTTCAGTAGCTAGAAGGAAATGTACAGGAAATCATGGGGCAGGGAAGTGATACAGGATGCAGAAAAAGAAAGGAACCAAAACTGTTTTATCTATCTGAAATGTTCTCAGTTAGCCTCAGCTTACACATGGAAAGTTTTGTGCTGGGGGGAGGGATGGGGACAGAGAGGCTCTCACCAGACCTTCTTTTATCTCTTCATGTCCTAAAGAATTTGGTAGCTTTTTAACAGCGATGCCAAACCCTCTGAATCCCGTTTTCTCTAACATCATTGTGGAATATTCCCTTCAGATCACAAGAAGTGTGGATTTCACCCTTTCCTCAGCTGCCAACAATTTATGCAGACATATCTGCCCTTGCCTTAGCACATCAGCACATCTAGACTTTCTGCAGCACACATCGCTGATGAGCCTGAGCAACACTTTCAACACAGCTACAAGTGCATGTAGAAACTGTCCACACACATGCTGTAGGACAAGGAGAGACCTTTCCATCAAGAGAATATACTGCCAAGAGAACATCAAAAAGGAAATTAAACCACAATAAGCTGTTAATTTCAAGAAGAATCATATATGCACTTACATAAGATAATGCTATAGTGACCACATAATCAGTAGGTTTGTTTCATTTACAGACTGTCTATGACACAGTTCAGGAAGGAATTTCCCCCAGAAATGAGTGACAAAAGTGGATCACTGCAGAAAAAGTCATACTCAAACAAGCTGAGAATTTTTCCTCCTCTGGGACGAGCAAAGGGGGGAGTCACAGTAAACGTATAAAAACAAGTTACTTTTGTAAGTCCATGTCTTAAAAAATAAAGCATAAGGAGGAATAAAATGTAATTGGTCATTCCTGTCCACTTGTAGAGGATAAAAAAGGAACTACCAACAAAACTGGAAAGTAACAAATCCAGAAATGCAGAAGAGAAATAGTTAGAACTACATGATATTAAGAGGTACAAATAAAAACCTCCAAAAGTTCATGAGCTTCATGCCTAATATTTTTTAATTTATTTTGAGTTATTTCAAAAGGTAGGGAGGAGAAACAAGAACAAAACACAAGCCACAATTCTCTGGGACACATCACAGTAAGGTATTTCTGAAAGGACTGATACAAAGCATGGTACCAGAAGAAGTGTGTCCTTGCTGCAAGAATGTATGCTGGTTAAAATCAATTAATAAATCAAGTGCTTTGAGCTAACACTCCAGCTGTCTCATTCAAGGTAGGAACACCTATCCCCTCCCGTAACACCTCCTCCCACACCAGTCTGGCACATTTGGTGTAGGCCAGGAGCTCCCAGGACCATGCAATTTCTCCAACTCCATCCCAACCAAGATCACTTGCAAGCCTTTCAGTTGTCCACATCTTTCCCAAAAAATGGGGTGTTACTCAACAAAGAAAGCAGTGAGGGTCTAGCCTGGAATTGCAGTCTTTCAGATGAGAATAATGTGATTACAGATTACAGTGACTAAAGTTACAATCTCAAGTAACATATAACTGAAATTAAAACACAGTTTATATTTCAGAAAACAATTTAGTTGATTTAAAGTAGCACGCTGAAGATATGTATCCTAATAAATAAAGTCAGTATTTTCTCATCAGTATTCATGCAAGATCTAATTATACTTGGGTCTAGAAATTTTTTAAAAGAAACAAAAGAGTAATATCACCATACTGAAACAAGATATTTCTCATAATCAAAATTTCCTTTCTACTTTATGAGAAATATGGCAAGCTAATTTTTAATGGAATATCCCCTCATGTATCTATGTTGACTGGCATATGAATACAGCTGGTTTGCTCAATACTATTTAAAAATTTCCCTTTTTTCTTTAGTTTCTCTGCTGTTACCTTACATTGTGTGGCACACAAGTTTGTCTCAGCCATTCCTGTATGTCACTCCGCCTAGTGTATGGAGGGACTGTAACCACACAAAATGTACAGTTTAATCTTATCTTAGATTTTTAACTGCATGATTACAAGGCTTCCCTGATTATGCTGTTCAGATAAAACTATTAGCTATACCAAAGTTCTGTTTGCTCTAAGGTAAAAGGCTGCCTTTTATCAAACAACCTTATAGTTTTACAGGAGTAGAACTCGGACACTGTAGCGCTAAGTTTTAAATGTCAGCAGGTTTATCTACAGCAGGTATTATCTAAAAAAAGCCCAACATTGCCAATTTTATCATTCATGCACTTGCATGTATCTATAATAACATCATATAATAATTTAATCTCAGGTAAATTAGGGAGCTTTTTATAGCTTAACTAGAGCTGGGTACACATCCAGAAGATCTGTGTTATAGCTCCTGCTCAAATCAGCGTGCCAGTCATCTGTGTGCAGCTGGTGCAAGCACTGTTGGAAGGTGGGATGGAAAAATGACTCACAAAGTCCACACGGTCACTTGACAGGTGATAGTGATCTCCCACGAAAGGGCATGGAGCAAGTAATGTGGTGGCTGGCTCCAGCAACACAGGCTTATGTTCACCGAAACCTGAGGAGCCTGAAAGAGTAGCCCCTTTTGGAAGGAAAGATGTGTGACTCTTCCAAATACAAAAATTCAGCCTCATATCACACACAGATCTGACAGGCATCCAGAGAGTGGCAAAGTGCTACCTGACTTAAAGGAGTTTGTAAGACTGGGGACTCACCTGTCGAACTGCTCCATCATTAACTGATAAATAAATGTCATTCAATTATGTTCAAAACCAGTACTTCAAGATAGGAAGAAGGAAAAACAAGTGCATAATTACTGGGGTCAAATTAGCACAAATCACAGGTCAGTGGCCAACAAGGACCTATGACTTAAACAGCTCCTCCCACCAAGTAAATGCTTTGCTGGAAGAGTAAGAGGCATACTATTCCCTCAGCTGGCAAGGTTGACAACACCAGATGCATCTTCCCCAGTGTCTTCAATTTTCTCCATTCTGGAGACACTGAACAGAAGAACCCCTGGCTGTCAACAGCTCTCACCAGTGACTGCACCACTCCCAAGCACTGGATGCACCCATCTTCAACCCCTGCACTCTATACACACCCCTTGACATAACTAGCCCAGCTCCCTGGAGTGGGTCTGCCTCTCTCTTTCTGAATCCCTTGTTGCTATTCCTGTTCAGTTTTCCCTGTGCAAGCTAGAGACCTGCTTTGATGTACACCACAGTGCACTTCACATACACCTCTCCCTGCAATGAGATGCAGTCCTAAACCCAAGATTTTCTGGCAGTTTCAGCAAATGCTTTCTCATATGATTACTCCTCCATGAGCAGAGGAGCTTGAGCTGCTACTCCCTGGAAGCAATCAGAAGAGGACATCAAAACCAAGGTGCAAGCCTGGCTATAAAAGTACTACAAATACCTGGAAATCTACACTTCCATGGTTTAACCCACTGGCCTTGACACTCAGCTGAAGATCACCCTGCATCCCTCTTCGGATGCTACAAGGTCAGGGAGAAGGCATGGAAGAGTGGCACAGGACAGCATCGGCATACACCAGGTCGCTGCCAGATTCCTGCCCGCAGCTGTCCACATACATCCTAATCCATTTTGGGGCAGCTGCACAGCCTGCACAGACAGCACCAACCACATTCAAGCAGTTTTGCTCAAGCTAAAAGACAGCTTTACCCTCTGCTGACAGAGCACTTCGACATCTGTAGTCAGTGTCAGCTTCCCACAGGCTGGAACCTCCTGAGACTGAGCTCAAACTGGAGTTGGGTGCTGCAATCCCGTTAGGAATAAAGCTCCTGGGGAAAGCACATGTGCCATTTCTCTGAAGCGCAGCATCTGTTTCTCAAGATTATCTAGGCGTGCTGGGGTGTTACCCTTTTCCTGCAGCGCTTGCTCCCGCAAGCGTATCTTAGAAGGGATGCGATGACCGGCATGTGCATCCCGCCGGCCGAGGCTGCGCCGGACCGCCGGCCCCGCGCAGGCACAGGCTCGCACGCCCCTGCACCCCGCCTTCCCCACAGCGGCCCCGCCGCCGTCCGCTCGCTCGCTTCAGGTACCGCCGCCTCGCCTGCGGCCGCCGCACGGCCCCGGCCCCGTCTCAACCCCGCGGCCGAGGTCTCTGCCGCCCCCCGCGCCCCCCGCGGGCCCCGGGGCCGCCCCCCGGCCCGGCCCCGAGCATGCTCAGTGCCGCCCTGACCTACTTTCCCCGCCGGAGCCGGCGGTGGCGGAGCGGCGGGAGCGCACGGCACGGCACGGCACGGCACGGCACGGGCACGGCGGGACGCTGCGGCAGCGCCGCGCTCCGCCCGCCCCGGCCCCGGCCCCGGCCCCGGCCGCGGGCCCGGCCCCGGCCCCGGCCCCGGCCCCGGCATGGTGCTGCGCGGGGCGCGCTGAGGGGCGCGGCGGCGGCGGGCGCTGCCGCGGGGCGGCGGCAGCAGCGGCGGCAGCACAGCGGCAGTGGCAGCAGCAGCGGGTGAGCGGCAGCAGCGGGCGGGCAGGTGAGCGGCGCGGGGGGCGCGGGCCGCGGTTCCCTGGTGGGCGGGCGAGCGGCAGTCCCGGGGAGGCGCTGCCCGCCGCTGCCTCCACCGCCCGCGCCGCCGGCACCTGCCGCGGCTGCCGGCGACCTGCGAGCCGGCGCGGTGGCCGCAGAGCTCCGCGCTGAGCCCGGGCGTGCTGTCCCGCCGGCGGCCCCGGGGGAGCCTGGAGGGCCGCAGCAGGGTCCGGTGGCCGTGCCGGGGGAGCGCTGCAGCCCGACCAGCCCGGCACGGCGCTTCTCCCGCGGCGGCTGTCGCTCGCGGCCAGCCTGGCGTGGAGCGCGGTATCTCCCCGCTCAGTGGGAGCCCAGTAATGCTGTGTTCAGCATGAAAGTTCAGGAGATTATTTCATATCAGCACCGGGGCTTGAAGGAAAGTGGGTTTCGTTAGGCAAAAAAACCCTAACGAGCCTAAGGCTTTACTGGAGCCTTCTGGCTCCTGCCCGCAGGATGCTCGCTGCTGTCCCGTCCTGGGAAGGCGAATGGGAGGTGACACCTCAGTGCAAAGACCTCTTCGATGGAGCTGACTTCTAAGAGAGGTTAACTTGTGCTGCCTTAAATTTAAAATAAAGGATGCCTCCTGATACTTTGCTTTAATTACCCATTTACTTCACAGGATAGCCTTGTAAGATAAAACTCAATTTCATAAGTGTCCTGAGGGAACTAGAATCTAACACTTCAGAGTGGTCTTGCAATAATCTTTTGAATCCTGTTTCTTAACAGGGCCAATTCGAGCAGTATCGGACAAGGGAGCTTAAGAGAACAGAGACTGCTACTGAGCAGGCACTTTTCTAGTGCATTTGTCTGGAGAGTCTTGTAAGAGACTACACTTCCTAACAGCCCTCTTTCATTTGTTAAATTGAAGCATCTCAAATGGAGCTACCCTGATAAACCCACTTGGGGAAATAAAAGTACCAACTGTGGCAAAATCCTAAATGCAACCTCATTTGGTACATATGTGTCTGAAGAGCTGTGAAATTATTTCAAAGGGAAGAACACAAAGGAGTTAAGGGGGGGAAAGGTAGTATTTTAGTTCTTTAGAGACATTATATTAAGAAAGAGTTCCTCTTTTCACTGCAGTAGGACAAAATACGGCAGATCTTTTTTCAGTGGAGATGATGTTTTGCATGACAGGAATCCTTTGTCTGGTTTAGCATGTACAGTTAGCAACAGCACCATTGATATACTTGTGGTTGCTGTAGTAGAAATCCTTTTTTATTAGAAATCCATCTAATTCAGACTGCAGCATATCAACGTCAGATGATGTTGACTGCATCTTACACAGCTAGAGTGCACATTGTGCACCCATTTTTTTCTGAAGAATTTGGAGTTTTCAGAGGCCTGGACAAACAGCAGAACATCTTCAACAAACAAAAAAATATGTTTTGTGTCCAATGCATATTTCCCGTCCTGAAAGTTCATAAAGTTTAGAGAGAAAATCAGTTACTCTTAAAACATTTAGCACATGGTGGGAGTGTGGTAGTGAATTCTGAAGTGATCCATATCATACAACTCCAGTTGCCTTCCTGCCCTGTCCCCTTTGCCTCCCTGCAATTAGGCAGGTCCTGCACGAATGTGGAGGAGGAGGATGGAGTTGGCACAGAACCTGCTAAAGTGCATTCATTGCTTTAACCAGGGGAACAAAACCCAAACCCGGGCAACAGAGGGTTACCTTTGTGACACAATGATAGGGCTTCTGGGAAATTATTTAAATGGAACAAAATCAATCTCCATTTCAGTTCTTGTCTACAAAGTTTGGAATGTGGGACTGGCATTTCTTTTATGGTTTAAGCTTCTTGCCCAGTGTAAGGCACCAGTGAGATGTGGATGCAATTTACAGCAGGGAGAGTGAGCTTGCCAGGAGCTAAAGCAACCTGAACCAAGCTCTGCTAGCAGGGTCTTCTTTCTCTGTCAGCAAATTGCACCTTTACTAGAAGTTTTTGCAGGCACAGATGCCTATGATACTACTTTGAGATGTCCTGGATTGTATTAATATGTCACTAGAAGACTGGTGTAAGTCCAGGGTCTTGGATAGTTCCTGGAATTTTTCATTCCTGCAATTCTGAGCTGCCATCCATTCATGCAGACTTGTGGGCTTTTGCAAATGTCTCTCGGTATCCTTAATTTTTTTATTTCGTTTTGACGATTAAAACAGTGGCATTTTCTGCCTATATACAGACCCACTTTAGAAACATCATTTCCAAGACAATTGAGAGGTTATTACTTTCACCAGTTACTGTGATTAAAATCATCCATAGCAGGATTTTAGAGCATTTATCAGAAATAACAACCTCTGTACAGATGTGTGTAAATAACTTTATTTTGGAAAAGGGCCACTATATGTGGAGGAATTGGATTAAGAATAACCTAGCTAGCCCAGACCTAATATTTAATTGACATGGGTCTGCCACACCGAGCGTTTTATTCCAAGAAAAGATTGTTGCTGATATTTTTAAGTCACACAGGGGCCAGGGCACTGCAGCTGCACACGTGTGTGTGATTCCCAGTCCTATGTGTGTGACCGTGTGGTTCACACACAATACTGGATGCTGAGAAAGGTATGTGCCTTTAAAGTTGCACTTTTCAATGTGACGTCGACTTAACTGGCACACAAGTCTGAAATTATAGAGGTTCTTGAGTAAACTCTTGAGTGTCTTCAGCTAAATTATTGCATATACATGACAATATACAGTCATGTTTGGAGAGGGCTGAATTGATCACGTTTGGGTACAAGCAAGACTTAGGGTGCTGTGTGGTGCAGGGCAAACTTTTTCCCCCTTTGTTACTTGTGGAGGAAAGAGGTGCAGACACTTTTAACCTGATTGCAATCAGTCATGAGCAGTTAGATTCCTTTAAATTCCCCCTCTGACAAGGTTAATCCTGTCCTAATCATGCCATCCACATGTAACCTCTTTCCCCTGTATCCCAGCAACCAATAAACATGAAAGCCAATCATTAAAAATTATATCCATCTTACAGTTCCATAGGGATAGAGAAGAATTAGTCATACTTAAATATGTTTTCTCCTATTCTTTTTTCTTTTGTGTTCCAAATAATATGGGAGCCTTTTGTTAAAATAGCATAATAAAAGCTATATCAGTGCACTGAAAACATTCAGTTGTTCAAAATTTAGACTTTAAATAGAATTTTTAGCCTGCAAAGTCCTTCATATCTTTGTTTAAGCAAAACTTAATTTTTAATTTCGTGTCTTATTTAAATGTTTTACATCTGGATTTTTCCTTCTTCCTTTGGAAAAAGAAAACCACTAGATGTGCTTAAGGAATGGTTAGGTTTGACAAGCAGAGCTCAAAGGAGGAAGTGGAATAAAGTGAACTGGGTGACGTTCTACACTGCTATGTTCTTAGCAGAGTCTCATAAGCCTTGCCAAGAGCATATGAGATCTGTTGCATTTGCTGACTTTGGTTATTTAAACTGTTGGCAGAATAATGCTTACAGAGTGCTGGAATAAATAAAAGATACAAGGTGCATAAAGAAAATGAAAGATATGTAGATCTTGGTGAGGCCAGGAAGAGCTCAGATATACATGGAAGTGTGGGAGGGATTCTCTGTGCATCTTCATTGTTCCTCCTTTCTCAACAGAGGGAACTTTTAAGCATTGATCTATCTGCATTTACTGCAACAGCAAACCAGCAGCTATGCTGAAAGTTTGCAAGGAGTTAAGCAAGGGACTCTTAAAGCCATACAAATGTTTCTGGAATAAGAGCTTTGTATACAAAACTATACTGAATGGTAATTGTACAGCCTCCTAATAAATACAAACACTGAGCAAATCTAGTTAAGCTATATAAACACAGCTTTTATGTTTAAGAATAAAATTCTTCAAAGCACTTATACATAATCAGACATAAGATGGGCCTTGAAAAATCTCCACTATCGATAGTGTTGAATTTTCTTCATGATCTGGGTAGCCTACAACTCAGTAGGACATTTTCCCAACAGTACCTGCCTTGATGAAAAACAGCATGCTTCTCCACTAAATATAGAACTTTGCTTCTGCTGCAGTCATTAAAATACCACATAGAAAGAAAACTCAGATTTCTCAGTCCATATAAATGTGGACATCTGAATTACTACTTTTTAATGAGAAGTTAAGCATCTAAGGTGCCTGAGTGCTTTTGTTGCTTCAGTGTATTTTGCAAAAAGTTGATTTAATACAGCAGAGATGCTGGAATTACAGGAGCTGTGGCATCAAAAGGGGATTTTCCAGAGATTTGGCATTCTTAAGGTACTTTTAAATAACCTCTCCAATAATTACCCACCGACAGTCTTCATTCATTCTTTTTTAGGTTAATGGATTAGCATCTCTGAGTGTGCATTGACATCAGGAGAGTGCACATCAGACCAAAGACATGGTTAAATCAATGGGTCCATTCAGATATTTAAAGTGAAGCTCTAGGATGCCATGTGATTGCTAGTTTTGCAATATTGAGACATGAAGTAGGATAAAGAGGAACAAAACTGAGGAGAAATTTACAGTAAAAGCAATCTGAAACATTTACACACTGATAAAGGCAACATGAAAACTCTTTCATTGTACCACTGCTGAACAGAAAGGCATTTTCATTTCCCTAAATGAAAAATATGGATATAACATTAATTTTCAATTACACATCTAAAATATGTAATCACCTCATTGCTTGCTGCTTTCTTGCTGCAGTCTATTGTTACACTATGGAACCCTGAAACTAAGACAATTGTATCTTTACAATACTTCTTTCCTTTGTTACCCACTACAGTGTTGTGTGTATTCAGACCAAGACAATTTTAGAAGACAAAAACTGATAATGAGTAAGTTTTGCTCAGGTTCTGCCATTAATGGTAGAATAAGCTACAGTCCTTGATTTTTCCATTTTCTTTCTTTTGTTATTTATCATTTATCACCTTACAAAACAGATTGACAAATGTTTGCCTGTAAGAACTTACCAATGCCTGCAAAATGTACGATTAATTTTAATTTATAGGCTTCTTTGTTTTAATTTTTTTTAAGACAGGAGTGCTAGAAAAGGTCTCCAGGTTGCCATACTGACATCCATTCCTGTTCACTGCCCAGGGTCATACACTCAGAGGACAATGCATACATAGAAGTTAAGTCCCCAAGTTTATCACAGGCTGTCATAATCTATGAATCTGTGCTTGTAAATTATATACAATTTCTCTTGAATCTTCATAGATTCCCAGCCCTTATTTTATCCTGTGTCAAGAAATTGAGACAATCACCTTGAGGGAGATGATTCTCCCCCTCTACTCTACCCTTGTGAGACCCCACCTGGAGTACTGCCTGCAGGTCTGGGGTCCTCATCAGAAAGATGTGGAGGGGGTGAAGCAAGTCCAGAGGAGGGCAACAAAGATGCTCAGAGTTACCTTGGCTGGAAATAAGTCGTCTTTTTATGCTGAGGAGGAGATGTACTGTTCTACTTACTTATCACGCAAGTACAGTGCAGAAGGCCAAATACTATTTTTTCCAGGCTGTAGTCAACACTCTTAGCCTGTCTTATCATTCTAAAATGCTGCTACTCAACAAATTATGAAGGGATCATGAAGACAATTTCCCAGCAACCCATATAGTAATTTTTAAGATCAGATATATTTTTTCACATTGACTTCCCCAAGGCAATTCTTGTATTTGTGTTTCTGGAGTATTAGAGTTTCTTTTGGTTGAGGGGGGCCTCTGGGGGTCATCTGATCCAACAGCCTGCTCAAAGCAGGGCCAGTGTATACCAGCTCAGTCAAGTTTTGAACTTCTCAAAGAAGAGGGATTCCATAGCCCATCTGGACGACTTATTGCAGGGCTTAGCTGACCTCCTGCTTAAAAGTTTTTCATAAATAATGATAATTTCTGTTGTTACAGCTTGTGTGCCTTGTCTCATGTCCTTTCACAGCACATCTCTGAGAGGAGCCCATGTCTGTCTTCTCTATATCGTCCCATCAGGTGGCTGAAGGTAGCAAGTGACACCAGGTGGCTGAGCACACATGGCCAGGGCTCAGCCCTGTTGAGAGGTTTCCTCAAGTTCCCAGGCAGCTGAAGGCAGCTGAAGAGACTAAATAAGCATATAGCTGAGGGCTGCTGCCCAGCTGGGAATCCCCAATCTAGATGTGCAGAAGGAAGCTTTTCATCTTACAAACATCACCAGCAGGTCACCTTTTCAACATAGCCAGGGAAACAGAAAGCCATGAAGTTATGAAGGACTGAAATCCTCCTCTCCAGGAGAATGAACAGAGCAGCTCTTCCGGAAACAAGCATTAATATTTTATTAACTGTCAAATTAGTAGAAAAATAAGTCAGAAATTTTCTGCTAGTTGTAAAAGAGTGACATTTCTTTTCATCTGCACGTCTGCACCCTAATAATTAGACCTTTTCAGTAGATGGTTCTCACTCATAAGCCTATGAACTGGCAGTGAGCTTCTCACCTGTGGGGCATAGGTTCCTTCATTTGCATTCCTGTTTCACTAACACCTGTTACCTTTTACTTTTGCCCACTCTTTAAAGACATTGCCTATGGAAACTAGGAAAAGTTGCAAGCAGTTCTTGAATAATAAAAAACTAGGCTTAATTTTCTCTTGTAGCATCAGCCTTTATACTTACTTTAGACAAGTGAGAACTAGAATGAAAATCATTTAATTTTCTTGGTCACTTACAAGCCAAGGAAGATGGCATTGGGATGTTGAAGCTATAGGAGCACAATTTATTCATTACGCAATAAGCTGGCTTCTTGTGCTTCACTTCTGAATTGAATAACCTCGCAGTTAATAGGATTACACATTATTCCAAGAACAAGAACAGGCCAGTCTTACAGATGTGAGTGAGCCAGTAAAAGGTATGCATCATTGCTCTCCTTTTCTGTTCTTTTGTGCTCTGCTATCATGTTGTTCTGCACAAATGTGGCACTTAAAACCATGACCCCACACCCATAGTCATTTTCTTTGGTGGCAATAGTATGGGAAGGAACATGAAAAACTAAATGACATGAAAAAATAAATGGTCAGTCAGAACATGTCTCTGATTAATGTTCCTAGTCAGTCATAGCTGTGTCTTCTGTTTAGACTGATGTCTGATTTTGGACAGAGAAGTTGTAGCTGTAGCTTTTGTCCGTGTTTCACATTAATTAGGAGTAAAACTATCACACTGTAGCTCTGCTTTTTCTGGAGCACATTCCAGGGGATTTCTCTGGATAGAAATGCATAGAGAGCATGCTAGAGCTGGCTGTCATGTCACTTAGAGGAAAAGCTTGTCATGTGTTCTCATGTGGAGCAAGTCTTTTCCTTGGGAGCTAATCTCACAAGCAGTAAATCTGTTACTTTAATATTTTCAATTTATACCATTTGGGTTGGGGAATTTAAAAACAGAACTATTTAATCTATGGACCACTGGCACGCATTGTTGAGTGGTAAATCTTGCTCCAGATACAATACAGCAGGAGAGTTTCCTATATATATGTTCTAGGTGCTGGAGGAGATTTCATTCATTTCATTCCATTTTTGGAGGTAAGCCTGTCCCTATCCCACTGCTTTGGATGGAAAACATAGCTCGGAATAGACAGGAATGTTCTTTTTCCAATTCATGCACCACAAATTTAGAAGTTAAAAAAAAAAGTATGTGTTACCACATGAATTATATAGAGTTTTATTTTCTGTAAGTATTTTACAGGTAGCTCGTGTGCTTTGGGGAATTAGCTTTTTGTTTATAGTGACTTTTTAATGGCAAAAATGCATCAAGAGACTCAATCTGTTCCTACAAAGCGAGTCTCAGGATTGCAGGTGTCCTCCTTTAGAGTACTGTGTTAGTCTCAAGTAGTTATTACAGGAATCTTTGTTTTAGTCTGGTCAATGCAGCTTTCTCTGACTTAGGTCATATTAAAAGGTTACAATTTTGGCTGCCTTCATCAGGTTTATCATGGGTCACAGCTAATTGCTGCCTCTCGTGGCCAAGATCCTGGGCGACAGCACTGTACCCACTTCTCCATTGCTCTGGATTCTCTTGCTGCTTTGCCAGACATCACTAGCAGTCCTATTTTTGTCTCAGTCTTTTCCCCATTTAGTTGTGTGATTAAACCATAACTTGTTACATCACTTATGTTTAGCAAAGCAACTGGCTTCTAGATCTGTGTTCCCTGATATCCTCAGGCAATCTTGTGCCTATGGCAAAGCAGGAGGACAGGAACTCTCAGCAAATCTTCCTTTGCATCAGCGTCTGGTGTGACTACATTTTCTATCCTTTCAGTTCTCTCTCTGCTTCTTCCTGCTTTCCTAACCTGACTCTAGCATTTTTGTCATGCCCAGCAGGTTTGCAGAGGGTCCTGGACATGCAGGTCCCAGCATGGCCACCCTGTAACTTTCTTGTATCAGCTGGGGCAAAGAAAGCCTTCTTTGGTTTCTTCCATCTCTTTTGTTCCCTGATAACATTGGAGAGGATGCACACCAAAGGAAAGATTGCCTACTGCTTCCTAGTTGCCCTGGGAACATTTGCATCCTAAAACACTGTTCTTCAGAGAGATCTCTCCCTGTCTCCTCAAACATACTCAGGCACTTCCCTGGATGGCATATGAAAGCAGCAACCTTCATTTCCAAACATTCTGCTTTAAACCTACTGCCTGATTATTCCTCACATTAGCCATCAAACTGTATTTATTTCTAATACAAATGTATCTAGAGAGGTATTTAGTGTTTTCTTAATAGTCTACATTCCAGGAACATACATGAGAAAGTACATTCCCAGGAGTAAGAAGGAGTAGGTAAGAATCTTACAGAGTAGATAGATGTAAATTACTCATCTCTATTTTAACATTTACTGCAGCTATTTATGGTTCAATTCTGTGCCAGAATGAGGGAGTCACTGTTAGCTTCAGACAAGTAATCGACCCTTTGGCCATACAGTGGACCAGTCACATTTGCTATCACTACACAAAGGTACAGTTTCTGCTTTCATATGCTCTGCGTTCAGAACAGGTAAACATACAGAACAGGCAACGCCTTACAGCCGTCACAGAGCTTCCAAACCTCTGCCCACACCCCTGTGCTGTGGGGAATCAGTGGGCCATCAGCTACCTCGAACTTCCTAATACACTGCTGGTCCCTTCCTTACAGGTCTTCTGTTCACCCACTGGGGAGATGCTATTTCATTTCCTTCTGGAATGCAAACTGCTCTCCACAATAAACACCTTTTTTTGATTGCTACTTTTTTTTCTGCTATAAAAATATATGATAGACCCAAATACAGTAATAACAAGCCACTGGCAGTAATTAGAACACAAAGCTTAATCAATTTATGTTGTTCTTTTTCCCTTCCCATTGTCTTAATCCAGCCAGTCTCTGTTCCTGCTCCTTTGCCAGGAAGTGTGATTTTGGCTTTTCTGTATGGCGCAATGCAGATCTATGACACTGTACAGAAACATTTTATAGAATGAATATCTGTAATCATGAAGAATGGCAGTCTCCAAGGTTAATGGAGTAGTAGAAATGAGATGTAAATAGTTACTGAAGTGAATAGGCAGAACTGAAGGGTTTTTTTCCAAACTGCTGACTCAGACGGAGTGTACCTATACAGATCTTCAAAAGCACAGCCTCTACATGCTTTGTATAATTGGAAATAGATTTCTGAAGTCATTGTTTATATAGCTTTATATGACAAATGAGATTTGAATATTAATTTAAAGTTTAAAATTATTCTGTGTCTTCGAGAGAAATACTTCCACAGTCGGTAATTATAAAAGCAGAGAAAAAACAAGGACAGGCTTGAAGCTGGGACAGACCTCTGCATCATGCCTGCAGTTTATCTAAAAAAACATAGGTTTTCATTTCTAGTAATGATTCATCCTGTAAAATGGAAGAATTAATTTGCTTTTTCAGTAACAGCAGTATCTCTTGGTATGAAAACAAGTTCATTGCTTTACAGAGAAGAGAGGATGCCTAAGAAAACAACCTAAGTAAAATATTACCAGTGAAAGACAGTAATGTTGCTTTCTTTCCTTTTTGAATACAGAAGATAAGGAAGGGAATTTTTTTGTTTGTTTCTTTTTATTTTAGTGGTTCCTTTATATATGGAACTGATCTAGGGAAATTATCTTGTCCAGTTATTTTATATGCTAAGGCAGATGAGTTACCATGGGTCAAATGTATATTTAAGAAAATATAAATAGTTTTGAAATGGAAATGTTCATTTGGGGAAAGTTTGTTAGACAGTTTCCTATATTTGGGTTCCAGATAGATTCCTCTAACTAAAAGTTTCACTAAATTTCAGTTATTTACCTTAGAAACACTTTGAGTAAAACCAATATAGGGTTGGATACTCTGTGATTTAAACGTGATTTGTGGCTTTTAGACTCTTGAGTGAAATTTTCCAAGGTGCTCATTTTGAGGCCAACATTATGCCCTCACTCAGTACTGAATGCCAATTGTGTTCACTGGC
Organism: Corvus hawaiiensis; assembly: GCF_020740725.1. Classification (NCBI taxonomy): domain Eukaryota; kingdom Metazoa; phylum Chordata; class Aves; order Passeriformes; family Corvidae; genus Corvus; species Corvus hawaiiensis. The sequence goes on from NC_063217.1 coordinate 39,065,035, forward strand.
AGCATAATGAGGCCAATAGAGAGCCATTTGTAACCCCCTGCCTCTGTCCAGAAACTGAAATCACTGCTTTAGAAAGGCCTCATTGTGGATGATTAGTTGAGGGAAAATACTGTAGGGAGAGTGTGCAAAAAGTACGCAGGCAAAATGCTTAATGCCACATAAGGAACAGAAAAGTCCTACCTTCATTTGTATCTCAAAGGAACATTAACAATAATTATGTCACTAGCAAGTACTCTTCTTTACGAATCTGCTCTAAAAATAACAACACTGAAATTACTTTATCAAGCATGTAATACCCTCTTTTAAGAATATTCTTCCATGTTTTATCTCAGACAGCAGTAGCTGAAGAAAAGTGAATGGTCTGAGATGTTTTGCTGTATGTGTTTGGGAAAAATTGTGTATATCAAGGATTCCAACATTATATCCAAAAACCCATCCTGGAATTGTTCTTTCTTACACTATGTTTCACCATGCACGTGGAAGAGTTGCAGCACCAAACTGGTAGTGACAGTTTTTAACATGCTGTCTGTTTTTCCTGTTGATTTTGCAAATGTTTAAGAAAAATTTAAAAAAAAAAGAAAAAAAAATCTGTTTAACTTTTGGCATAAAACTGTACCTGCTAAGTGTCTAGGTGATAAAAGCCTTCTGCTATGCCTGTCACTCTGAACAACACCATTGTCAGGAAAATGTATGCATCTTTTTCCAGTAAGGATAAGGACTGTGATAACATTAGCATTCAGACAAGACACTGCACTGATGATTGTGAAATGCATTAATGGATGTGTCACTATTTTAAAAGAGCACATCTAATGGATTGTTTATATATGCCATCTCACTCTACTTATTTATTTATTTTATAGGATATTTTAAGCATAAAATTGTACAGATCAAAGTAGAACTCTTCTGTGACCTGCTCAACTCAAGGACCGCATTCAACAGAACCAGTTCCCAGCCAGTCGTGTACCCCACTGAAGGAAAATGGACATACTGAACAGCCACCGCTTTTTGTACTTTCTGCCTACCACACGCCTTGTCATCTTATTAGCAGCTTTGACCACTGCTGAGGATGTCAGTAACAGCACTTTCAACCGCACTGACACACACACAGGGGCTGTGCCTGTGGTGATCTCCCGCATCGACCACATCATAGTCAAGGAGGGCAGAAGTGCCTTGATCGACTGCAATGTCCAAGGAAGTCCCAGTCCACATTACAGATGGTACAATTCCAATGGCCGCCTGCTCCAAGAGGAGGAGAATAAAGGTAAGATCTTAGTGATAGCACTGATGTAGCCTGTCCAGAGACACTTTTGATTTCAGCAAGTTGACAAATAACCTGAATTTAATGGCCTGGCTGTGGTATTTTCCTGTGTGAAGATAAATGAAAGCCTGGTGGCAGTTATAAATTTTTTATGTGCACCTTGGAAGAAAACAGTAACTTTTTATGTGTTATTTATAGCAACACATAGCAAGAAGCTGAAGCAGTTAAAAGAAGGTGTAGACAGGCTTATTTTCATTGGAAGACTTCGGGTCTGTTCCTGTTTCTCATTCTGTCCTCCTTTGTTCTTTGGCACCAAAAAAAGATTAAAAAGCTGTTTCCCAGCACAAAGGAGGATTCTCATGACATATGAGAATAGTTTGTTGGCGTGAACTCAACACAGCTAACTCCCTGATAAGCCTTCTGTCTTTATGTGCAGTGCCATGGCAGTGTGAGAAGCAGGAGGTGCCCTGAACAACCAAGTGGAAAACCTATATAGGGCAGCAGTCAGAAGGACAGGCCAAATTTGAGCCTTCCTGGCTTTAGTTAAGACTCTTCAGTGCCATTTGCCAGAGACCTTAATTACATGTGGGCTGATTTTCCTTAAATGGAAGGTTTGGGCGATAATCCTAGTTATACTTCTAAGGAGTGTTTGAGCGGAGTGTGGGTATATGAAAGGTGTTTTTCTCATGTAATCCTTCCATAGTGACTGCTTTGTTCACAGCATGATGAAATAAACTCTTAGCTGTAAGATAGCGTGCCTAACTAATGGCTGACCTGACAGAGAACTCTGCTGTGACAGGAGTAACGATTGACCCAGCTTGATGTGAAAGAGCAGTGTGTATCTGTAAGAGCTTACTGCATAACTGGTTATGTTTTACATTACAGCATGTAAAGCTAGAGAAAGGACCTACTTGAGCTACTAAGCAGACTTTCGAACATGATTTGTGTGGTTGTGGCAACATACAGCAATTAGTATGCTGGAGTGTTTTGCTAAGGTTCACTAACAGAAAATTTCCCCTCTAGTTAGGCATCTAAATTTAGGTCTTTGTGTAGTCAGCTGAGAGAGCTGGCTAAAACAGACATTTAGGTAGGTGAGCGAAAACTTTGACCAAATTAGTAAAAATTGCAGATGTAGTATTAAAACAACATCACTTTAACTTAGAATTTCAACAGTGCAATACCTCCTTTAAGAAACTGTCTTTCTGTAAGAAATGTTTCCTAGCTTGAGACCTTTCTTTGTGATGTTAAGTATGGCATTGAATTGTTATCAAAACCCAGCAATGATACCTTCTCTAGTCATTGTTTTCTCATTTAGCTTAATATGGCTGTCAGGATCCACTGGCATAGACCCAGTAACTGAGTCACAGTTCAATGCCGTTATGCCATTTATAAGAGCTGGAGCCAGGTTACATCACAAGGTGTCTTGTTGTTTCACAATTAATAGAAACCTACTTTGCAAAAAGGACCAGCATTGCAATTCAAAGAAGTACTGAGCAGTGAATACTCTGTATTTTTTATTATGCTGGAGGTGGAGGACGTAGTGTCATCTGTTACAGATGCTAACGTTTCCTCTGTAAAGGAGTTTTCTTCTGAATTTGCCTAACTTTAGCAGATTGGGGTGATTTTTTTTTATGTGAAGGTCTGATTTAAACTGAGCTTTTATTTATTCTGCATTTTTTAATTTCAAGCAAAATGATTCAGGTGTTTTCAAGAATTATGCTAGGGTAAAAAATAGTGGTTTAGTTAAGTTAAAACTTCTAAGTAAGAGGATAAAAAGATGTAATTAAGAGCACGTCTGTACACATGAACTGAGGCAGGGATCTTGTGGGAATACTTTCTACACAGGCTTCTACTGGGGATAATGTAAAAAATTTGGGTAAGCCATGTTTAATTAGAAAAACTTTGAACATTGTAAAAGCCCATAACTACTCTGATTTAGAGGGGTTTTTGACTAATGAGTTTCGGAATTGCCCACAGTTTCTTTAAAAGAAATACAGGGAAAGAAATAGAATAATCTTTTTAATAATTCTGTGAAAAAGATAAAATAAATGTAGAAGCGAGGGATACACCAATCTGTGGCAGGACAGCAATCCTGCCTTGTGATTTACACAACTGCACAGGCATTTTTCACAGGTTTAATTCTCTGATCACAGGTTCTGTGTCTTTTTCAGCTGCCTTAATAGACTTAAATAGCAGCTGGTTAGGTTAAGTTTAAGGAAAAAAAAACTTCTTTGATGGTAAAGACAGGTGAACACCTGACATTCCTTTCTGTGGAAGGTTATTGAAATTCCAGCACTACATTCAGCAAATACCTGTCTGGAATGGCTTGGGATTGTGTTACAGAGATTGAAAACAGTTGAGTCTTCCTCTGAGCAGTAGTATGTACTAGCTGATCTTGTTGGCTTATATCAGCCTTTGTTACTGCTTCAAAAGGAAATCTTCTGTGGGATATCTCCCTGGAGGAAGTGTTCAGAAGGCACAGAGACACTCCACTTTCTGGCTGTTCTCTACTGTGTGAACACTTCCAGGAGTGGGTTTACATAAAGGAAAGAATTGACACCAGGCTTTCCTGTTGGATTTGACTTATGTTTTTTATAGCAAAGTTGCAATTTAAGAAGTCATGTCACACCAAATGAAGAAAAAATATACGTCCTCAGCTCTTAAATAGTGTAGTGGTATTTGAATAAAAATGAAGTTCACTTGAGGAACTAAAAATCTTCATTCATTACCAGTATATAGTGGCAAATACAGTAACTAGGTGAATCTTGAATCACTTTAGCAGTGACAGGAGTGATGGCTTTTTAACATGTTGTTTTAAATGCAGTTTCATACCTAAACTGTTCTGCTGTGCTAGGTTCAAAGAATATGAAGTGTTCATGTACGTGAAATGTATATGTCCATGCAGCGGACAAAGTTATCAATTATATTACATTGACAGAATTTACTTTTAAAGGTAAAACAAGTTCTGTCGTAGTTTGTAGAGGTGACAAACACAAGGTGTTCCCTGTCATGGCTCTTCTCCTTCCCATCTTTCTTACTCCTCCTATCCTACTTCCCTCTCTTTAATATCATACTTCAAAATCAGTTTCTCAACACCTCAGAGGGCAGGCAATGTAGTATATGGTATCTGAAATGTTAGGGTTTTTAAAGTTTACATTAACAGAATTATATGAGATACTGTAACGAAACACCAAAAATAACCCAGTTGTACGCAAATGCATTCATTGTCAGGGAACAAAACAAGGAGGGTTTAGTAGGTTTTTCTGCTGCACAATCCCATCGATCCTGTTCTTTGAGGAAGTGTGACCTGTGTTTCGGAGGCTCTCTGGGGTAAGTAGTCCTATCTTTCTAACTTAACTGACCACAAGATTGAGATATATGTCATGCATATTAGTATTTTTTATGAGACTGTTTTAGGGCATGCTCTGACTATCCACAGTTGATGTCAGGAATTTGATAGTAACACAGCTAGGATCTCAGGCCTTTATGATGGTAAATTCTTTGTCTTCTTGTGAGCATTACTTCCTTCTTCCAAAACCTGAAGCCAGTTTGACAAAGCTGATGTTTAAGACTATGCTGATCATGTGACAAAATACTTCTAAGTTACTCTGTTTCCTCTCCAACAGGAAAATGGTGGTTTCTTGACAATGGGCTACTAAACATTACCCGCGTGTCATTTGAAGACAGAGGTAAATACACGTGTGTTGCATCTAATATGTACGGCAGTGTTAACAATACTGTGACGCTGAGGGTTGTTTTTACCTCTGGAGATATGGGAATCTATTACATGATTGTCTGTCTTGTAGCTTTTACCATTGTTATGATACTGAACATTACTCGCTTATGTATGATGAGCAGTCATCTGAAGAAAACCGAGAAAGCAATCAATGAATTCTTCAGAACAGAAGGGGCAGAGAAACTTCAGAAGGCCTTTGAGATTGCAAAGCGTATCCCAATTATCACATCAGCCAAAACGCTCGAGCTTGCCAAAGTAACCCAGTTCAAGACCATGGAATTTGCTCGCTATATTGAAGAGCTTGCTCGGAGTGTACCTTTGCCACCTCTCATCATGAACTGCAGGACTATAATGGAAGAAATTATGGAGGTTGTCGGTCTGGAGGAGCAAGGACAGAATTTTGTACGGCAGACAGCAGAAGGCCAGGAAACCACTGAAACAGATGAGCTTTATATGATCCCAAATGCTTTGACGCGCAGTGAATCTCCCACAGCTGACTCAGATGCATCGTCACTGCATGAGCCACCTCAACAGATTGCAATAAAAGTGTCAGTTCACCCATTGTCCAAAAAGGACTGCATAGATGGTCAGTCACAGGAAAGCATGCAGTTGGACACCAAGGAAGAAGACCCTCCTCAAACACCAGCACTTCCTGCAGAGCCCCCTCCTGAGCCTTCTGCTGAACTCAGTTCTGATGACCCAGCACTGGCAAATGACAAAAATACATGCGTTATATATGAAAGCCATGTATGATAGTTACTCCTGAATCTATGCATAGCAGGAAAATCAGGTGGAGCTCTTTTAAAAATACATATTGTACTTGCCGCTAAGCCTTACCTGGAGACTATCATAGCAAAAGCATGTAAGTGGATTATTTGGCACTTTCTTCTCAGTTTAGTTTACCATGATGTATGGCAGAGTAATTGCTATTACATTAATATTAATTGCTCTTTTTGATTAGGAATATTTCCAAGAAACATTTACCTCAGCATTTTCTAGGTCGGAGTCACCTGTAGTGGCCTCCTAGTCACCGGTAGTCTTTGATGTAGGACACTTGAACTTACTAAACATAAAACTGGTTTCTATTTTTCTCCTTCACTCTCGTTATTTCCATCTATTGCATTTTTGCAAATATTAACTTGTGAATTTGAAATATTGCCCAAGAGGCAGCACTCCAGTAGCCAAATAAAATCCTAATAGATCCCATTTACAAAGCCTGTTTGCTCAGCTGCATTGTGATTTAGAGGGCTATTAAAGAAAGTTAAAATGTTTCTATTTCATTTGAGACCACACTGCTTAGCCACATGGGAAATAGTTTTCCCTTTTTCATGGAATGAAGATGCCAACAATTGTTTGCTTTGCATGGAGAAACAAGTTTGAGGTGTATATTACAGATGGGAAAGCCCACAAATATCTTACAGAAAGTTGCAGTCCAACAGCTCTGCAGGGGTTTTTTTTAGCATTTTCTATGTTGCCAGAAGTTTATATGGCAAACAGCTGCAAATATGCAAGATGTCTTGTTTTGAAGTAATTTGGAAGCAGTAACTATGTACTACCTTACGAGAAGGTATGCACGTTCCGTAACAGTCCTGCAAATGCCAGTTGATGACAAGGCTGAAATGGCAAAATACCCTTTTATTTGGCTTCTTAATTTTGAGCAAATTCATATATTCTGAAGATCAAGCCTAAATTCATATATAAGCATCAGTTTGAGAGTGTTGTATCCAAACTGGAAAAAAATATATGATCAAGTGTCCTATAAAATTACAAAGACAGTCACACAAACTGTTAATGCGATATAATTGTGTTGATATTTTGGGAACCTCCTATGTGTAGGATGTTCACTGCTTGAGTACATTTGACTCTACCCCAGTAAAGCTTTAATGATCACAGCAATTGTGGCGTTAAAAAGGATCAACATTTCTGCCAGGAAATGCCAGGAGTGGAAGGGAAGTGGTAATTTCTCTTGCAAATAGACAATAAAAAGTATCTTCTCTGTGAGTCTGGAAAGAAAGCACTTAGAAGGAGTTTGTATAGGGTTAATAGCATATTACTTAATTACTTTACACATTTAGTTTGGAACTAATGAACAAACTATCACTTTATAGTTTTTAAGAAGGATTCTAGTGTAAGTATAGATACTTAAAATAAATCTGGAATCAAGTATTTTGTAGAAAAAGAAGTCTCTTAGGTCTGTGGGGAGATGATGCATGGATGGCTCTCTGGACATTTTAATGAAGCAGTCACATCTCCATAAGGTGTCTGTTGGAGGCAATCAGTTATATTAACTGCACAGGTAATCAAGACCAGACAAAGTCAATGTTGCAGGTACATAAAAGAACCTTTGATAATGAACTGAGGTCTTACGCCAACTTCCTCATGTTAAAGTGCAGAGCCTCACTAGCAGTGTAATACAGGAATACCCCATGACTTACATAGGTGATGCAGAGAAGGCTCCATATTTAGCTTTCTGTGGTTGTTAAAAAAATTTAATAATGGCCTTCAGATCTGACAACCAACTTGTGAGAAATGGCAGCATTCAGATGTCTCATGGTTTTTTGTGCTCACTAGTGGCAGGCTTCTATACAAAATGCATTTGCACATGCCCAAAAGGAAACATGCAAGGGCAAAGTCCCTTTAGGAATGTGACTGGAAATATTTGAGTTCCAGCAAAGCAATACAAACGTAGAACTGAAGTTAGATTAGGAGAATACCATAAAGAACCTCACTTCTGACCAGTGTGATTGACAATAGTATTGATGCAAACTGTTAACTTCTTGTATGAATCCAAAGGACATTTCTGTTTAGTTTTCACATCAGTTTTTCAAGTTACTTAATTTGCTTCTCATACAAAAAGGACAAGGGCAGAAACAAAAGAAGAAACTTGCACTAAACTCCTTTAATTCACTGTAACCTCCTGAGAAGAGGCATGTTGATGTTTCTGCCTGTCCAGCATTTACAAACAATGCCCATGCATTCTGAAGTTACCTACCTGGTGCCCAACTAAGATTGCACAGATAAGCAAGGATGTTCTCCTTGAAAGCATAAAAATAACTTTTAAATTACACTTTAATTTTTTTTAAAGTTATAAAAGTATTTATTAAACTACAGTATTTTAATTTTAATTTTTTTTAACTATGAAGTTTTTACAATAGAGATCAGACGCCTTCATGTATTTCTAAGGTGTTCTGACCCTGACGCTTCTCTCAGGCTGTCCTCCAGCCTCTTTATTATTTATTTATTGAGAAACATTTGAGAGCAAACAATCCCCATGGATTTCTTCAGTATCACTGTGTAAACTTCCTTGAAGATACAGATGATGTTTTTCCCCAGAGGTTGCCCACAAAGGGCACGTTTGAAGTACACACAAACGCACAGTGCAAACCACATATAAGCAACAGGCACTTGGAATAGATACATGCAGTACATGGAGTGCTGGATTCCTGCTGTTGCAAGGTCAGAGGGAACCCTGAATTTTCTAGAGCTGGAGTCACTCAGAGCCGAGAGTTCACAGACTGCTCCAACCAGTCTGAACATTTAGCTTTGTGTTATTATCAGAATAAAACTGAACAGCAATGTAGCTGAAGAAAATACAGATTTTATACCGAACCAATGGTTCTGGTTTATGTGGTTTTTTGTGGTTTTGTGTATGCTGCTCAGTATCTTATGCATCCATTATATGACACTTCTAAGCCTAAAGCTTTTTATACACTTTCAGGAACTTCCTTTGTGGAAGACAGATGGGAAATAAGACCCAAACTTGTCTTTCCTGTTCCAAACTTTCTGGATGTGCTATTATGAAGTATGCAATTGTGTCTTGCAGTATTTCTTAGCAAATGGTCCAAGAACACAATTAACAAATATAAAATTAATAATGGCTCTAAGAAAACATTAATGTTTGCATTGTTATGTATTTTCATGCACCTTAAGCACTTCAGGGACATTAATCTGTTCCCATCGTTGGACTATGCACACCTTTTGTTACATTTTTCTATTTATTGTACCACCAAACACTAATGGTTCTTAAAACACTCAGAATCTGGAAAATCCAGTCCAACTGAAATTGCATTCTAAAAGCAAAGGAACACCAAGCCAGGCTTAATAAAGAAAAGAGATTTGCACAATATATTTACCCCATTTTCAAACATTTTTGCCAAAACTTCATGAAAGATGACTAGATTTCTGCAGCAGAAGAAATCAGTGTTGGATTTGAATTTTACACTTACTATTCTTTTTTTCTGTAAATGTAAGACCACATTAATCAGACCATTTAAACATAGTACTCACTATCTATTTTCTCAACATTTTCTTTTTGAGCAGCATTTGTTTACTGCTGATCCTTGTTTGTTCTCTGATTTGAGCATATTTGTGATGAAACCTACCCTTCAGTTATTTTTTGTCTGTCATACAAAAAATTTAAAAGAACCCATAGACCAGCATTTTTGTGCAGGTTTATTGGTACTTGGTAAGGCACAGAAGTATGCTCCTGTGCTTAAAAAATTACTGTATAATCATAAAACTTGCAAAATGGCATATACGGGCAGATGTTGATTTTTTTTTAATCAGTGCCTGTTTTATTCTAATGTACATACTATGTCAGTTCCTTGATTTGCAGTTACCTTTTAACAAAAGTACTGTAACATATAACCAGGGCTTTCTGACTTTCAGTTTGGTCAGATTAACTAATTCTAGAAAGTGTTAACAGTGTCGAATTTTCAAATGGGATATCTTGGCAGCATGCTATTTTAAGAGTTGGCCTCTTAAGTATGCCATATTTAGTGGGACAACTGAAAGCTTCTTAGATGCAAAGGAAGTGCTTGCACTAAAGTATCATAAGTTATATTTCATTTATTATGAAATCCTTTTTCATTTTACAAGAAATGTAAGACAAATATGAATGTGTTCTTTTGAGAAGCAGTTACTGTACTTTGATTTAAATAACTGTTATGATTTTATAGCTCACAGCCGTAAACCACAAAGAGACCAGTTCATGCTGAAGTGGCAAAATGAAATGTGATGTAGCTTGTACATTGATCATTGTTTCAATAAAGAATTTGCACATAATTTTGCTGAGTTTGTACACATTCAACAAGATTATGATTTCCTAGTAAGTGTATGCCATGTCTCCACTTCAAATGGAAGTAAATTATATCTCTCATTGTGCATCAGCTAAAATTCCAGAAATTTAATCAGGAGAAACAGTTATTTGCCTGGAAAGGAAGTTTTAATAAAGTTCTGAAAGGGAGCTGATGTCATTTTCAGAATATAGAATTACTGTTGTTACCAATAGCTTAGATTGCACATGTATGTAGTGTCCTTTAGAATCACGGCAGCACTTCCATCTGTAATCCAAAGGACTTTTTTGCCTGCTGTGTCCTTTCTGAGCTATGTCTCTGAGCATTGCAAAAAGTCTTGCTGCTGTTTTTAGACTTGGGGCCAATGAAATCAACATCTGTTCTCCCAGAGGCACCCTACTACCAAGACAAAAGAGAAGTGTGGGTTGCCATACCTGCACCCATTTCTTCACCCACCCTAAAAGGATGAGGTGAAATGAGTTTCCTGTCCCACAGCAGTTGGGCTGTTTCACTCCCTAACAGTCTTCAGCAGGACTCAGTTGAAGCAGACACTCTAATACCTTGTCCTGGCTCTGCTGGTGCTACACAGCTAGTAACCAAAGTCAGTCATTGATGGACTGGGGAGGGAGGGAATTGCCCTTTCACACATGAAAGATTTGCTCTTGCCAGCTGCCTATTCTAGGCTGAAAAACATAGCCCGTAACAGAAAAATTATAACTACTTCATGTTTTAACACTGCTGTTCAAAAGAGTGTTCTAAGTTTGACAAATATTTTCAGAAGCATTTTTATTCACCAGTTTTAGCTGAGATAAACTGAGAGGGACACAAATTATTTACAAATATCAATGAAAAGTAGATCAGTTGCAAGCTGATTACAAAAATGGAACACAAGGTCAGAGCCATATGCTATTTTATTGTCTTAGAATGGGACCCTGTCTTGCAACTGGAACAGTTTGATACACTATGCCTGGGCTTTTTTATATAGAACACACCTTTTCAGGATGCTCCCTTCCAGCATGCTGAACTCCTCCAACAGGTTTGTTGGAACACTTTTCATGAAGGCAGAGTGCCACCAAACAGTTGGTCCCAGTGAGCTACACACCTGAACATGCTGAAACAGACTGCTGCCAGTCCCGGTACTTACTGCAATGATAAGATGTTTATCATTTGGAAGAGACTGCCGTACATCAGTACTACAAAGGCACTCCAAAACTAAAAGCTGTTGGTGGGTACTGTGTCCACAGGGACAAAGGTGAGGACAGTGCTCTCTAAGACTGGAACCAGGGAAAGCTGGTGCACAGCTCAGAGCTGGTACCCCAGATATTTGCAGTGCCACACCATCACTTTCCCACAGAAATGGATACTTAATAGCCTACATCCTGCATTGGTTTTTGGAATAACCAGCTCAAACCTTTTGTGTCCATTTTTTTCTCTCCCTGTCTTACCTTCCTATACTTTCTTCTGTCTCCAGCAGCTCTGCTGTTCTACTTCTCAAATGAGAACAAAATGAAGTTAGTTGTCAAGGCAAGTGTTTCTGCACCCCAGGCACCTCTGTTCCAAACAGTCCGTTCCAAACTGACCTTTTATAAGTCCCCAAATGGATTTTTTCCCCCCAGCTGTATCAAGCTCTAATGCTGTGTACTATATTTAGCTCTCTGGCTCCCAGGCCCAAACTGAGTCATTTTACTCTTACAGTAAAGGCTGACTTATGTATCATGTGTAAGTCTGTAAATTGGGCAAAGATAGTAATGTAAACTGAAGCTAAGTTACTAATTTCTTATTCAAAATCAGAATGTATGGCGGCAAATGATAAATGTGGCAGACTTAGGGCACTCAAGTCATGTAATGAGAAGCTGTTTCATACCAGAAGACAAGGCAAAAACGAGAAAAGAAAAGGCAGCCTTGAATAGCATGAGGAATACATGTAAAACCTTGCTTTTGATTGAGTAGAAATTCAGCATCACTATCAAATCATTTTGCCATTCTATAGCCAGTTTCTATTTTGAGAACAGATTCCTGTTATATCTACTCTAACCAGAACCTTTCCTATGTGGATAAGGACCTTAGGCATGACAATAGTACCAGAGTTATCAAAAAGAGCCTTGTCTCCCTTATCTGCCATTTTAAAAATTATTTTCAGGACTACTTGGCTATGTGTCAAATGCCATTCTTAGACTACCACCCTGTCCTATTGTGGAGCCACAGAGTTTGAGATCTCACATTGAAGACACAGAAGCTGGCCCTTCTGAAATGTATTTGCCTTCTTTCACATAGGTTTTGATTTTACCACACAATAAACCATTTGTATTTATTAACAATTCAGGCCCAGTCATTCTCAATTGATAAATACAGAGAAGCAAAATAAATTCCAGCAAGACTTCCCTCTTTCTGAAGCCTCTTATTGCTTCTGCCTCAGGATTAGCCCTGATTGACAGAGAGCTCCAGAGTTTGGGTATTGTTTAACTCCTTCCTGCTGGTGAACACCTTAGTCAGAAAACAGAATTCCAAAAAAAAAAAAAAATACTAGCCAGAAAAAGAAGCTCCCTTCTAAGGAGAGAAGCATAGAACTTGGCTGTTTAAAATGCCTTGTTATCCTTCTCTCTAATATGTGCAGAGTAAACAGCCTCAGGAAAAGGCAGTAAAAAAATAGAGAGAAATTTAAGATTTAAGATGGAAAATATTTTTGCTCACTGAAAACATCCAGAGGTGATTTATCTTCAAAGTATATTACTAACTTGCTTTACCATAAACATACTCAAGTGAAGAAAAAGGAAATTCCTAAAAACAATGACATTTTCACTCCCAATATCAAAATATATTATCACAAAACTATGAAACATATTTCCTAGTCCTCTCTTAGAATGCCTTTTATCAGGGAAGATATTTTTAGTCCTTTTTATGGTTCTGTCTAGGTGACTGCAGCTTCTTTATGAGTTTAGTGGAAATGCATTTCTTTTCTGCTGTCTTTTTGGTTAAATATTGTCTACTCTGCATGATCTCCTTTTGTGGATAAAAATATTCCATTGAACATTTATCTTCTTGCTTCATTTTCCCATTTGTGTTTTGTTTTACTGCTTGGATTTTGTTTTGTTTGCCCTAAAATTCTTCACATTTTAAAATAAATCAGAGGATTCTAGTGGGTTTTTTCAGTTGCCTGTTTTGGGGCAGGATCACTCACATCCATCTGTATAATTCAATATTAATTATGCAGACATACAATTAACTACTCCCAGATTGGTGCAGGATGAACTAATCAATAGACTGCAACAGATTTTTTGCAGAACAGCATCAAGAGAACAGGTAAATCCATAATTCCCAAGATACGAGTGGAATAAATTTCATCATTCATTTGTGGGTCTATGGGCATGTTATGTTGTTTTGTGTGTTCAGTTGAAAAAAGTTATATATGATACACCTCTGCCTTAACACATTTCTTTTCCCATCATGGATGGAATAGCACATTTGCATCGTTCATACATCAGTTATCCACTACCTGGATAGGTTTATCTTATTCATCAGATAGCTGGCCAAGTGCAGGGCCCTCTCTAAATTTGGTATTTCTGAAGAGACTGCAGACAACTTCAGGACACTATGTAAATTATATGAATTTCAAATGAATCGATAACTATTTTTCCACTTTTTTTTGACTGAAATGCTGTATTTCTACATTGGCTAATATTTACACAATAATGGAGTCTGTTTTTAACTAGAAACTCCAGTTTTCATAAGCATGCAGTAGAGTGACGGTAATCTGCTGCCGAATAAAACTGCTCTTTGCAACTACAGTTTCTACATTTCATAATCCCCATGTAATCTCTCTTAAGCACAAAGCTCATTCTTTAATACATGTGCCCCAAATGAGGTGAAAGGATCCAAATCTCTGTTATTCATGTAGACTGCATCAGACTACTAGTTATTTCATTAGAACATATAATAGACCTACCCCAACACTGTAACTCCTGTTGCAGTTACCAGAAATAGCCCCAGAGCATTAGCCAAATGTTATATGATACACCACCACTGAGAACTATGTTCCCACTCTACACCAATTTCAGAAAATAACTTCAGAAAAAAATCCATCTCTTCTCAGCAGAGAAGCAGGGAATGAAAGCCTCTGAAAGACTTCACATGTTTTTCAGTGAAAAAAAAAAAAACCAACAAAACTGTAGGAAATTACTGGGGACCTTGTAAAACTGATGCAGGAGCTAAAATATCACCCAAGACGTCACCTCCAGAGAGGAGATCACTGCAGCACAGAAGCTCATCTCAACAGGCAGCTCTCAGTTGTCAGACAGTAGCTACAGACACTTCTCAGGGTAATCCATGATATTGTAAGGAGGCAAACATTATCGTAGATCATGTAAATTAGCAGTGTCCAGGAGACTATGGACAGTGTTGCAAGATACAATCCCCAGACTGCTCAGGTGATTGTGCTGCATCTGAAACTCAAGCCCTTTTCCTGACTAGAGATGGGCACTGGGAGCATCACCAAAGACTCTGTGCTGTGATGGTGGAGTCAGACCCTTGCATGAGAAATCTATTCTTTCCTTTTGGCTTCATGTTGTGACCAAAGTACCCACAGCTTCTTTATTTGCTGTAGCGCTGCCTTATAGTTGTTCTTTGAGGGGGACTAAACATGGGCTCTTCAGTGAGGCAACTGCTGAAGACCCTGTGAATGCACAAGGAAAGAGCTGTACTGGCAGGTGTGAGCTTGCCTTTGTACTGTACCAGATAAAGACTCTCCCGGAGGCCTGCCAGCATTCAAGTGGAAAAGGACTGTGATGTTGTGAATCTAGATAAACCAGGTGCAGACGAGAGCAGGTGGGTGGGAGTGAGCTGGAGGCAGCCTAGGACAGTCCAATAGACATGGAGTTAAGATGACAGTCCCACGCTTATTACTGGAAAACACCTCCAGCAAAATCATCTCCCTGTCCCTATCCTCTCTACTCTGAAGAAGTATGTCACACTTCGGCAGCTCAGAAACAGCTCCTTGTCCTACCTATTCATACTCTGACCAACGAGTTTTCACTTCTTATTGAGCAGCTACAAGGTCGTCTAATCCTAATAGATATTTGCTGTGGCTCTTCTTGCCCTGTCTCTCCCTATTACTAATTTACAAGAAGGCATGGGATTCACTTGCCAGCACACGTGTAAAAAGCTGGTCCTCAGAGACCTAACAGACTGACTATTCTGTTCAATAGGAGGATGGTGCAGAAGCTAGGCACATAAAGATGAATTAATAGATTTAAAGCTTCTGTCTGGTAAAGCCCTGTGTATTTATTCATCTTCTCATTCTGTAATGGAAGAATGCTGGCCAGATTAACAAAGTACAACATGACCTATTGCTGTGTTTTAACAGAGTGCTTTATATTTTTTCTTTTAACCTGTAAAAACTGAGTACTGAAAGGTTAAGAGAACACAGATTCCAGACTTAATCACAACATTTTCTTCTCACCATGACATAAACTGTGTTCTGTGCCTATTCGCTATTTGCAGAACAAAGACAGGATATCCTACAAAAGTCAATATTTTCTCAGTGACGGTGGTTGTCCTCAGCTTGCCTCCAGGTAACCAAATAAAAGGTTTCAAGAAACTGTCAATTAGCAGAATTGATAGCAAATGCTTTTGGTCAGGTACCTTGTTTGGAAAGTGACTACAGTAAGGATTCCCATTTTGTAAATGAGGTCTTTTGACTTTATATTGACTTACCATATAATGGATTGTAAAAAGCCAATTTTACTGGAACGGAATTACACAATCTTTCACAAGCCTGGCCTACTGATGCACATTTTTTCTTTTCTTGTAACTGTCTGCTGTGGGTTATAATATGTACTACAAAACTTTATTACTCTACCCATGCAATTAGACAAATTTTGTTGAAATACAGAATCATAAAAAGAAAAGTCTCCCCTCATAATTTTTCTTTCAAACGCTGTCATCAATAATTCTGTAGTTTGTGTCACATTGTAGCCACAAACAATGAGACAGATGCTGATAACTTTTCTGTCCACTTTAGCCTAGACCATGCCATTTCATAAGGGTGTTGACAATTTGCTGGCTTTGGAAAGGCCAAAGCATGTATTCTCAAGTGGCTGAAAGGAAAATGTTCCACAAATGCCAAGCTGGAACTTGGCACCATGATCATTTGGCAGATGAACAGAACTGTACATAAACAAGTAGAGAGAGGGAGCTTAAATTCTAAATACCCTCTTGAGAAAAGACAAAAAACAGTTCCTAGGAACAGTGAACAAAAGCTGTCAGAAAAGCTAAGATCATTGATTTTTGTCATGAATGACTGATGGCTGTGGTTGTATTGTTGGGATGGGAATGGAAGATTATGCAGTACAAAGTACTGTGTTCTCCAATCTCATGAGAGATTCCACTTACACTCATTAGATAAGGCACTGTGTCACGTTTGTTAGATCTTAGGACTTAAATATTGTATTTTACTCATTAATCCAATTATCTTCCTGTTTTACCGCATCCTTAGATGACACTCATGTATCATCATCAATTAATACAAACTTTTTCTATTTCTGTGCATATCTGTATAGAGGAAAATACACAGGCTGTAGAATAGCCACTGATTTTCCACTTGAATGATCTGCTTCAAAATGAAGCTGACCAAGCTGCAATTTTATTTCCACACCTCTCATACTTTTATTACGCACACACAAACACTAAAAATAAAAATATATATGGCGCAGAGTTTAGACTGCCAACTGGCTATCTGACAAAAGAACAGGTTAAGCAAGGTGGCAGGATCTCTGATCCAGCAGATGAACAAGCTCTATTCTGCCTTCTGCATATTAACACTGTCGAGATCTGAAGGGGATCTGCTGTGACCTACATGTGCTTTAGTTCTGTGCTGCACAGCACTCAGGATATTCAGCGGTCTGTCACCACACTCCACACCCTTGATATCTTTCACAGTTACCATCCCATACCAATTCATGGTTTCATAATGCACTCTTAACAAAAGCTTTCAAAATCTTAGTCTGCACTAAAACAGTAGGCATCCTCCTCAGACACCAAAGTAGAGCCATGCTCGTTACCTCAGAAGGAATTTAGTCCACATCCAGTCTCATTCTCTTACAATACAACCAAAGATTAACAGAAGGTGGAAAATAAACTTTCAAACTCACCAAATAAGAATATTCAGTTTTAAATAGTAACACTAAATTACTACTGGGCAAAGTGGCATTCTGCTGTCTTTTCTTTTCCAGGTCTTTTGGAGTTTTCTTTTATAGTCTGCGACTTTCTATTTGTGGGCCTGAACTACGCCCTTCACTAGAGAAATATATGTTTGTATTCTGCTTTTTCTTGCACTTACTTGCAGCTTGAAAGAAATCCAGTTGTGCAGTTAGGTCCAGATCCAGAAAAACACATGAGCACGTGATTTATATATATGAATAGTACCATTGTGCAGGATGCAGGCTCTTTTCCAATATTTGCCATTAGTCTTTTCCCTGCTATTGCTTCTTTGTTCCCCATTAATGCATGTGGCCTTTCTGTTTATTCCAAGATTTTCCTGTAAATTCAAAACCAGCTACAGTCGATGTACATGATCATGCTCAGAACTGAGGGGAGTGGGGTCTCACTGACATGAACCGAGACATGAAATACACATGCAATTGTGTTTAAAATGAGATGTCAGAAAATTCTCAGCACTGCTTTCCATCTCAACCAATTAACGTGTATCAGAACAACTCTTGGATAGCTTGCTTATTCAACTTTAATTTTAGGAAGCTCATTCTGGTAGCTCATTTAGTTAGGGAAATACCACTAGAGAAGAAGTAGTGAAGGTTTTATGCGTTACAATATAGTTGCGACATTAGGCACTAAATATTCTAAAACAAAACAACTTTAAATAGTGTGGATTCTGTGATATTGTGAACCTTTTAATATTTTCACCTATGAGCAGTGGTTTATATTTCAAGGAGAGTTATCAATATGTTTCAAACAGTCCCATAAGTCCCATAAACATTTACAGTTAGGTATTAACTGAGACTGATCACTAACATGAATTGTCCTGGAAATAATTTCACATAATCAAGTCATTTCAGTTAACATACTTTTGGCTTAGGAATACCTCTTGGAGATTCCCACATGTTGAACCAGACATTTGTAAGTGCTGCTGGGATATTTACTGTGGAATGCCAGACGTGAACTCTTTGCAGATGTGCCCAACATGGTGCAAGTTCACACTGGACAATTTCGGTGTGAAGGTGCACCATGGTCTGCTGTACTTCTGTAGTATAGGTATAGCAGAAATACCAGTGCTGGTCAAACACTTTCATAAGCTCTAATGGGAGTTAACAGCATAACTCAGGAAGGTGTTCACAACCTTGCAGAGTCAAAGTGCTGGCATCACATAGCAGATTTCTCAGCTTTCTGAGAAGAAAATCAGGAAAGAAAATTGAAAGTTGAAAAAGCAATTTTAAAAAAATAATTGTATTGCATTAGTGACTTGTAATGCATGAAACATCATCAGTCTGGTTCTCAGAGAAAGGGATAATGGTTTTGGTGAGAAATTTTGGTACAGCAAGGCATACAAGGTCAAGAACAAGAAGTTGATACTACTGTAAAAATACATTCAATGCTGTTGTCCTGATAAAATTAATTCCTAGTTGCTCAAAGCCCTTTAATTTGATATTGCTGAGATATTTTGAAAACACAGATGATAAGCTTTTGCATTAGAGCTCATTCGAGTTGAATCTTAAGTCAGCTAATGCTCTGGCACTAACAACTTACTAAATGTTTCCAGGCAACAGAAGGAAAGTAGCAAAAGGCAAACAATTCAAATATGCTAAAGAGGAACAAACTGATACAAAAATAAAACCTCCTTCTGTATGAAACTCCTCACTTCTAAGCAATGTTTATTCCTTCTCTGTTTCATGCATTAAGAGGAAGTAGAGAGTCCCACAAAACGAGGTTCAGTGTTTTTCAGTGTTTTTTTCACTGTGTTATTTCCAAAAAAGCTCCTCTGATTATTTTCAACACTTTGGCAGAAAATTGCTTCAACCCATGAAAACCACTACAGAGATTCCAAAGACTTCATAAAGTCACTGAGGTCAACTGAATGTCTCCTGTGCTTTACATACCTTTGTTGTGTGTGTTGGGGGTTAAGGGTTTCCCACTTAACCACTCTTGTGAGGCATACTGGGGTGTGGTGTCTGTATTTTGTGATACTTATATTTTTTACAGCTTGGGCAAACTAGAGGTGCTGAAATTGCAGTTTGTGCCAGCTGACAGCAGTTGCTGACTGTAGTGAACTCCCCTTGGGCCAGCCAAAGTCTAAAAGTGCTCTCCAGTATTTTTCTGATTGTCAGTAAGTTCTGCCATCAACTCTAACCCATCACCAGAAAACCCTTATTTTCTAGACCCCAGTAATCCATGCTCTCAACCTGCTGCCTTTTCGATACACTACAAAACACACAGGCACTCACTCAGACATCTTTGATGCCCTGGCCTGTAGGTGTGATGGCTTTAGAGGCACCACAGTTCTGGGTATGGAATATCTCCTAATTACACAGCTACTTCAGAATGACTCTTAGCACAAAGCAAGTTAAAGGTGCCCATAAAAGCATCTTTCTACCTACACCTGTTTTTTCATTGTACAGTTGAATAGTTTGCAGATTTTTGCTACAAATGGTTCCCTTGTTCAGTGACACACACCTCTTGGGTAACAAAAAAGTGTCTTATCATGCTGGAGAATGATACCCTCTATAAGCCACCTCCTATATAAAATCCAGCCAGTGGTCATAAGTCATATTTTTTTCCACCTTATCCACAGTAACAGTCGACCATTTCCTCTTTGTTAAAATAAGCATTGTTTAACTCTCTTGGAGCGGAAAAAACACCTCTTTGCTAGACAAGGTATAATGTCCTATGCTTGACTGGCTATACCTAACAGCATGTATTAGGTTTACGTGGCAAGGTTTTGGTAGCAGGGGGGATACAGTGGTGGCTTTCTGCAAGAAACTGCTAGAAACTTATCCTGTGTCCAATAGAGCCGAGGTCAGCCAACTCCAAGATGGGCCCACTGCTGGCCAAGGTCAAGCCCATCATTGATGGTGGTAGTGCCTCTGGGACAACAAATTTCAGGGGGAAAGTTACTGTGCAATTTTAGCCAGAGAGGGAACAGAGAATATGTGAGAGCAACAGCCCTGCAGACACTGAGGTCAGTGGAAAAGGATGGGGAGGAGGTGCTCCAGGTGCCAGAGCAGAGATTCCCTCACAGCCCATGGTGCAGCCCATGGTGAGGCAGGTTTTAAATTTCACTTCCTTTACCAAACAGATATGTCTTGCTCAACTTAATGCACTTTGAAAAGGAGTTAAGCCAAAAATGAGAGTCATGCTAATTATGGAACAAGAATACCCACACATGGTGTTACTCAGAAATAGCCATTCTTGAATAACATCATATAAGCAAGCCTGGGACATATTTTTAAGGTTTTCTTCATAATCACAATAAATAGGGCTTTAGGAATTTAGAGGTTTTTTACTTTGTGTTCCTTTCTAATTTTTTTTGGGGGGGGAAGGGGGTTAGCATGGCTTGGTTTTTGGTAGTGGGGGGGCCACAGAGGTGGCTTCTGTGAGAAGCTGCTGGAAGCTTCCACCATGTCTGGCAGAGCCAATCCCTGGTTCTTCCAAAGATGGACATGCCACTGGCCAAGGCTGGGCCAATTAGAAATGGTGGTGATATCTCTGTAATCAAAAAAAAAATCAAAACAAAGGTGGTTGTGCAGTTGTAGTTTTCCAGCCAGAGAAGAGCAGAGTGAGAACATGTGAGAACAACTCTGCAAACACCAATTAGAGTGTTTCTTCAATTTCAGTGAAGAAGGAGGGGGAGGAGGTGCTCCAGGTGCCTGAGCCAAGATTCTTCTGCAGCCCATGGTGAAGACCATGGTGAAGCAAACAAAACCAAAAAGAAACTAACCTGTGGAACCTGTGGCACAAAATATGCTTCAGATAAATTGTTGAAAAAGCACATGAGTACTTGTAACTCCAAGATCTATCCAAAATTTCAGTAAAAGACACCCATTGCAATGCAACTAGGAACCCAGAAAAAATTTTCCACATTCCTAATAGCAGAAAAGTGGTAAAATTTTAATCATATCAGGGCGTATTAATTCAGCACACAATGGGAAAAATATTCTGGTCTCTTATGTTAGCTTGGTGACTCAGGCACCACGGCAGGATTTCCTTCTCTCTAAAAATTCTCTAATTGGAGTGGATGATGAGGCATCTGTTGCCACTCCTTTGGACCCAGTACAGCTGTCTACGGAAAGACACAACTGTTTTCATAAACAGACAGTGGAAAATCTTTTTGACAAAGTACAAGAGTCCAGCAAACAGTGGAGCCAAATCCATTCCTGAGATCCCTGAAGAGTATCAGTGGCATCACGGCAGAGATTATTACAGCCTACATGCCGGATGCTCTGCAGCAAATGGAAAGCACTGGAATAAGCTCACAAGCCTGATCCACAGAAAGAGCTAGCTGTTGGGATATCTGGCTGTGGGTTAATGTTCCACTTCTTCTACGAAAATGTTGCTAACTTTTTTCTTAGGAAGACAGTTGACTATTTTGCCTTGTTCCTTCTTTCCCTGGCCCTGCAGAAAATCTGGGTGCATATCTAAGGAACAGGATTATATTGTTGCAGCAATATTGCAATATAGTTATTGTTTCTGGCAAAAATGGGAACTATTTTTAAGGACAGGTAACTTCAATTAAGTATCCTTTGTTTCTCTGTACGTGCACAGAGTAGCATAGGGGAGAGAGCAGGACAGGCACCTTGAAAGCACTAAAGAGCATAGAAAGAATTTGACCATATATTTAGCGTCTGCTTATTAGGAATTTTTATGAAAGGTATGAAGTCTTTTAACTTCCACATATTCATAGTCCAGTGATGAGCTAACTGAACCTAAGGAGAAAAAGCTCCCCATGCAAGTGCCTGCATGCCCCCCCCACCCCCATGTACAAGCACAGAAGAGGGGAATCATTCTAAAGGAGGAGACACACTCACTGTAACAGCTGCCTTCCATTACCTACAACACACTGCAGTGCTGACCTTGCCAGGAACTGCTGCAGCAGCCAATTTACCAGCTCAGGAATCACTGAAGTGTTATTTTGCCAAGGACTCGGAAACATTTTAAGGAGAGGTAAAATGCTTCTGTGTTCTCTTGTGTTCAGAAGAGTCAAGAATTCTCTCACACACATTATGAGGCCACCCAACAGAGACTATGATATCATCTCCCTGAGATGATCAAAGGTGTCTTTGTTAAAGACACCCTGTATTTTTGTGTACTAAAATATGGAAATATATGCATTCTAGTGAAATCATGCATTGAAACTTGACAATAAAAAAGGGAGGGGGAAGTATTGTAAGACAGACACATTTACAGACTGATTTGCTCCCCATCAGTTTTTTTCTGAGCGTAACACTGCTGTTTGGAAACTGTATTAAACTTATTTCGGTAAGAATTTATATAGTACTCTCCAACATTTATTGGAAGCTGTTATAATCACACGGTGCAGGAGAAATATACATAATATTCAGGATCTTGAAGTCATAATCCCAAGGATAAATCTTTTTGAAAATTCCTGAAAAAGCCTAATTTTAGCCAAGTTTTCAATAACAATATATAAACAGAGAGCAAAGTAGAAGACAAAAAAACAGATCCATGCATAGTTTTCCATCATTACTATTTGTAAGTACACTGAGGGATTAGACTGCATGGGATTTCAAACAGGAGAGGATCTCTACAATATTGCTCTCCCCATTAGGAATTAATGATGCTTCAAGTGGGATTAACTTACAAATTTTGTCCTACTGCTGGTTCTACACAACTATGACAACATCATGGCTTCTGCCCAGGCTGTGCTCTTAGGGGAAAAGATCTGCAATAGAAACAGAGAGGCACCAATTCCTCAGGGACATCTTACTGATCTGCACATCACTCAACTCCATTAACCACATATCTGGGATTCCCAGACTTTAATGTTCCCACTGAGTGCTCCATCATCCCTAAAGCTCTGAGAGGACAGCAAATGTCAGCTGACCCTCATGAAAACTCTTGCTTTGTTTCCCTTCCCGTGGGATGTTTTTTCTGGGGTACAATGATAAATATGTATTTGCATACAACTTTAATCAAGCCTATATTCATCCTGTCAGCAAAATATTGGGCTTATCAGAATAAACAGGTGAGAAAACACTGCAGAATTAAAGGAAGCACTCAACCTTTTCTAATTATACACTGCATTAAACTTTTATGAGAGAAACCATATAAGATGCTTTGCTGTGAGTGTAATCTCAGAGTAGCTAATTTAGTTTGGTCAGTTGAACTGATCAGGCAAACAAAAGTTTAACCCAATAAAGTAAAAATATTCATGCAAGGGTGGAATCCCTCATTAATCTCTGAACACAACAGAAACAAATCTGAAAACTCATTGCTGGCTTCAAAAGATAATAAAGAAATAGCACTGTATCACAAAAAAAGTCCTAAGTCTTTTAGCAAAGGTTGGTCTAAGGCACTGTTTCCAAGCATACATGTTTGTCTTTTGTTCATTTTATTTATCTGCCTTTGATACACCAGCTGATGCTGGATTTTATTTATATTACACTATTTATTTCTTCAGCTCCAACTCAGATGCATGTCCCTGCTGTGCAGTACAAACATGCACATATTAAAACATCAGCTTTGTTTCAGAAAGCAATGAACTTAAGGGCTAAACAGACAAGACAAGAAAATTGGCAGGGAAAAGGAAAACTCAGGATACCCATTTCCCATTGTGCAGTTGAGGCACAAGATTATGATTTTACACTGGTAAATGGCAGCAATGTTTCATTACTGGCATACATAGAGATAGGGTTACATTTTACATCGTGTACCCAGGGGGACATAGAACATACATGGCAGAAGGGAGGACTGAGCCCCAGTCTGCTGCACACCATTCAGAGGTGCTGACATTCTTTCTTTGACTGTTTACCGACACAAAATACTTTTCATAGAACCATGGACTCACAGAATTGTTTTGGTTGGAAGGGCCCTTAAAGATCCTCTAGTTCCAACCCCCCTGCCATGAGCAGGGACACCTTTCACTAGACCAGGTTGCTCAAAGACCCATCCAACCTGGCCTTCAATATTGCCAGGGATGGGACAGACACAACTTCTCTGGCAACCCTCTTCAGAGAGAAATGCCTCACCACTCTTACAGTAAAGAATTTCTTCCTAATATCTAGTCTAAACCTACCCTCTGACAGTTTAAAGACATTCCCCCTTGTCACTGTATACCCTCTCCAGCTCTCCTGTAGGTCCTCTTTAGGTACTGGAAGGCTGCCTCTTTTCTCCAGGCTGAACAACCCCAGCTCTCTCAGCCTGTCTTCACAGGAAAGGTGCTCCAGCCCTCCGATCACCTTCATGGACTTCCTCTGGACTGTCTCCAAGAGGTCCACATTCTTCATATGTTGGGGACCTCTAGACTCAACACTCCAGGTGGGGTCTCACAAGAGCAGAAGAGAGGGGCAGAATCCCCTCCCTCGCCCTGCTGGTGACACTGATTTGGATGCAGCCCAGGATACAACTGGCTTTTTGGGCTGTAAGTGCACATTTGGTGGCTCATGTCCAGCCTCTCATCCACCAATATTCCCACGTCCTTCTCCTCGCTGCTCTAAATCCCTTCTCCATCCAGCCTGTACTTGTGCTTGGGATTGCCCCAACTCAAGTGCAGGACCTTGCATTTGGCCTTGTTGAACTTCCTGAGGTTTGCATGGATCCATTTCTCAAGCCTGTCAAGGTTTCTCTGGATAGCATCCCTTCCCTCCAGCTTGTCAGCTGTACCACATGGCTTGGTGACATCAGAAAACTTGCTGAGAGTGTGCTCAATCCCACAGGCCATGTCACCAACAAGAATGTTAAACAGTGCCAGTCCCAATACTGACCCCTGAGGGACCCTGCTCAGGGTTTTATTTTTTCTAACCTTATCCCTGGTTGCTCAGACAATCTCCCTGTGTTCCTCCCAGGCTGCCTGTTCTTGCTTCCCTGCTCTGTAGGGTTTCTTTTTGTGTTTGAGTTTGTCCAGGAGCTTCTTGCTCATGCACACAGAACTCCTGGTGTTCTTGCCTGATTTCCTCTATTTTTGGGTGCATTACTTTGTATGCATCTGGGATGCATGTACTTTTGTATAGAATAAGCACATGCGTTACATATACACTCTATACACAGTATGGAAGAAAACATACTATTTATGACAGTGTATATATCATTTATACAGTACAATCTACATTATACTTACCTGAAAAAATTAGCCCAACAACCTCAGAGCAGTTTGATGCCTCCTCAGTACTGATTAAAAAAACAGTCTGTGGCTTTGCCTAGTAAATTGTAGGTGTTAATACCTGCTGGTTGCCTTTTGAGAAAGAGATAATTTCATGTTTCTGATTTGTGACAGACACTGGCAGGTGGTCAGGGTGGGCAGCCACCCCTCCAGGTATGTGATTTCAGCTTTTGAGAAATAGGAGGTGTGTGCACTAGAAGAGAATGTGGGCTAAGCTGACCTGACCTCCATAGCCCAATCTGGCACACAGAGAAGTGGCTTTGGAGTCAAGGGGTGTCCTGCTTTACCAGCATCTGTTGTCATGCTGGGCAGATCCTTTCAAAAGTTTCCCTGCTTGGCAGCTATGGGAGGAAGACAACAATTGCAAGTGTGTAATAAAGACTAGACCTGGACCTGGATGGAAAATAGAACTTTGCCTAACAAAATATGGTGATATTTCAAGTTTGGAAGAAGCCGTTCAACATTTTCAAAACTCTACACAGGACAATTTTATTTAAAGGGAATATCCCCCAAATTTCTCGTCCATAATTTTTGCTCTTGGGGTTTTTTTATAAAATATAGGAAAGAAATTGAAATAGATATATGATTCCAAACAACAAGACAAAAATCCAACAAAAGTTATTATTCTAAATGTATCAAAACTTTTTTTTCAAAATTAGCATAGCCAAAACTAGCCTTTTAAAGACTTAAAAAGTCAGTATTACCCCTGATGTCTTGACAATCAGCTTTAATAAAAATACATACTGTTGTGTAATTCTTTGAGAATCTCAAATAAGAGGTGGTGTATACACACAGTGATTAATAATAGTAATAGTAGAAATAATAATAATAATAGCCTTTGTAGCTAGGTATCAATTTAATACTTTTTTTTTTTTGAGCTAAGCTATGTATTCATAACAATAAAACAAGAACTCTGTCAAAATAAAGCTGACCTATCTTGTGGGATGTGATTGACAGAATAAAATGGTTATCCCAAACACTGCATTAAGCCCTGCTAGTCTGAATCAAGATATTTCACAACATGGTGTATTGAGACTGACTCTGACTCTTACTGAATTTTTTTGTGGAAAAATACTCATTTGTTGATAGCTTCACTGTATATATTGCAGAAATAACTTTAAGGGACATATACTGAAGCATAATATTTTGGAAGAACTTATTCAGGCTTATGTTCCTAGAAATCCCAGATCAAGATTAGATATATTTCTAAGAGATTAGATATATTTCTAAACACATTTTTAAAGGGAAATGTGGTAGTCAGTGCAGAAACTATTTAAAGAAGATGTTTAGTTGTAGCATGTAGAACCTCAGTCTTGATGGTCATATTGTCTTTTTTCTTTATTGATATTCTATCTTTCACTCACATATCACGATGAAAACTGCTTAAAATGACAACAACTGCTTCCTCATTGCAAACTTTGTGGTATTAGGCACCGTCTGAATTTAGTTTTGCAACAGCATGTGCCATCCTGCTGAGGGCAAGCAAATGATGCCACTTAACAGTTATTTGCTGCAAAATTTATCAACTAACTTTAGCAGCTTCTCTGTGTGGTTTAAGGCTGCTGGCTATGCAAAATCTAAGAAAATAAGCTGGTTTTCTGTTCTGTAGCCCACAGAAATGGGCTTTGTCTGATTTGCCTGCATGCTCGAGCTCTATGGCATATAGTGCTTCATGCTTCACATTCAGCAGCTGTGATTACAGATATATGCTAATCTGTTCAGGAAGGAAGGCAACACTTTGCCAGCTGATAAAGTGTAAATTTCTACTTCATGACCAATTCAGACTTTTCCAGTGGTACCTGAACACACAAGCACTCAGCTTGAATGCCATAGGTCTATCAGAGTGGAATACAGAGCACTGAACTGGAATTTAGAAAACCTGAGCTTTTTAACAAGTCTGTTGAATAGACTAAACTTCTCCATTTTTGGAGCCATCATCCATAAAACTGGAAAAATATGATCTATCCATGAAAAGTGTCATGGAAAACCAGTTACAATATACTACTGACATGATATTGCAATTCTTTTACAAACTGGAGTTAGGTCCAAGCAATGAACCCTGGATCCTAATGCTCCATTTGCAAGTCAGATTTTGTCTGCCTAATGTCATGTCTGAAAATGTCCTGAGCACAGGCTTGATGTGTGAAAGGTAACAAACATACCATTCCTTTTCTTTCAAGGACGGTAACATTTTCTCTTAGGATTAAAACAATAGGTATTGTTTTAGCTTTTTTGGTTGAATTTGCTTATCAGAAATCACTCATGAGTTCAGAGCATGGGCAGGGAACACCACTCCAAAGGAAAAATTTCTGAGCAGTTATGAGTTCCTAAAACAGAAGCATAGAAAAAGAAGAATCTGGTTGTTTTGGTTTTTTTTTTTTCCTTTGCTAGTCAAATAGCCATAGCAAAACATATAAGGTGCATAGTGATCTATGTGATCTGACATTATGTGTCATGTGCCTTTCATTCAGTGCCTTTATCTGCTAGATTTTCTCCTACAGCTGAGGCACTCAGTTTTCAGGGACAAACAAGAGTCATCTTGTCACACAGAAAGCACCTCAGATCTTAAAATAGGTTCTGCATGCATCAAGACAGCGAAAGTTTATTCCAACTTCACATGATGATACAATTAGAAATAGAATGGGCAAAGTTTGAAAAAAGATCAATCCATCGAATTAAAGAGTTTTCTTTAAATCCTGATAGTGCAATACCATTAACAGTGGACACCTCAGGTTCAATCATAGGTAAAAAATGTGATTTTCCTCTATATCCAGTTTTATCATTTTAATTGAGCCAGTAAAATCTATTTTTATATACATAAAAGAATTATATAAATAAGTGTTATTTAAGGACTACTTCTACACTTTTAACATTTCTGTGACTGCAGTCCAGCCTTTAAGAATTTGCCAATGCCAGGAATCAGAGTTTACAAGAGAACAGAATGTACTTTATAGAGAAATTAGTAGTAAAAGCAGAGGAACTTGTTCTGAAGGTTTCAGTATGTGCCCTTTGAAAAATACATGCCCCACCATTTACAGCTACAGTGAGTCAGAGAGGAGAACTGGGCAAGGCCAGCTCCTCAGGGAGAAAAATGACTCACCAAAATGTTTTTAGACTGAGCACCCTGGTCCTGACTTCCTTATAGTAAGAAACAACATTATGGAAGACATGGAGGTGGTCAGATGAAGAAACATTTGATCTGGTGGGACCACTTTTTCCTAGTCATTTATCATCTGCCTTAGTTGATAACTTTATCTTCATATATAGAGCTGTAAGATGAGGAATTCTGATCTCAGTGAAAAAGCAGGCACTTTTAGGGGAGTATAGGAATGATTCAAATGCAAGTAAATAAAATACAGGTAAAGTTCCTTGAAAAAAAATTAGTAATTACTTGATGGTCTTAGAGATGGTCCAGCTTAGAGAGAACAGAGTTTCATATGTGGCCACTTTTGTAATTATCAGTCTTTTACTCTGTATGTGATCCTTTTTTCTCAGAAAGGCTAGAGGCCCCCTCACTGTGCTTCAATCAGAGTCGGCCAAGGCTGGTCCTACGTTTCTGTCCCCAACTCAGCAGAGAGACACACTCAAGGCAAAGAGCCCTTCAAAAGCCTGAATTATCAAAGCACTCAAACATAAGAAAGGAGTCCTTGTGGACTTAGCAGTATCACAGAATAGGACTGGCAGTGAAATAAAATGATCATTCTAATACCCTAGTCTGTGGAGAAATGTAGACTAATCTCTGTAAAATGAATACCCAAAAACCTCTGCTCTAAGAAGAGCTCTGGCACTGTTGGGTGGGGAGCTTGACAGAGGGGCTGCTGCCCAGTTGGGTCTTTGGCTAAATATTGCATTGCACAGAGCTGAGCTGTCTCTGACATGGCACAGCTCTCTGAGTCAGCACAGGCACTGCCTAAGAGAGCGGAAAGAAAAGGTTCACTCCTTCCCAGGACACCCCCGCAGGGCAAACATGACCATCCTCAACATAAGAGGATTTAACCAGTCACTAGGAACAAAAAATGTTCCAAGAATTTTTGTTCACACTTTTTATAAGCTTTCCATCCTGTTGTCTGTCTATAAAACCAGCTGTTTGATTTATTTAGTTTTATTTTTAAATAGCACATGGTAAAAGAGTATCTCAGAATTGCACACGAATCTTTCTTCATACTAACTTTTTTAATACTTACTTTCTACTTTGGTGAAATCCCATTCATTCCAAATACTTCCCCCAAATATTCCTTTCTTGGGACTTTACCTGGGGGACTATGCTTCTTCTTGATAGATATGATTTGACAGTAACCAGAGTGAAATTAATTCTTCCATTGTATAAAAGGGAATAAAAGCAAAGTTATCATTCAGTTTAGTGGCAGAAGATTAGTGAGAGGCTTCCATAGGCTTCTGAAACTCTGTTTTGCAATGAATATCATTTTAATTTTATATGATCCTGGTCATCTTGAGAAATGCTGCACATTTCAAGCTGCGAGTCAACCCCAGCTAAAACCCAGAACTGGCCTTTCAATGTACTTGGTTTTTATATATACAAAATTTATTTATTTTGGGTGGTCTGAGGTTTTTTGGGGGCTTTTTTTCTCCTGGAGCAGTCAAAATTATTTATATGTTGCTTTCAGGGTTGACAGGCAGTTTATTTCATTATTAGCATTAACCATACTTCTTGAATTTCCTGTCATTTAACAGCATCCTAGCTGATTACAAAAGAAGAAAAGAGAACACTGAGTGCCTCTGCAGGAGACTATGAAACTAATGACAGATATCTGCTGAATTTCAATACTTCTCTAAAGAGGTTCACACAGACAGTGCCTGAGGAGATCAGAGCTCTGAAATGAAAACTGTTTCTCAGCTTTTTGCCTAGTTAAGCCCTTTGTTCAGAGATCACTTTGTTCAGAGGTCACCTGTGATACTTTTAAAGTCACAATTAAAATTTTTGTTACATCTCAGTAAATATTTGAGCAGAAACCGAGCCCAGTACAAAACTAAAAATCCAATAAAAACATTATTTAAAAAAAAATTATTCCCCAGAAATATAAGTGACTTTACAATCCTTGTGTATGTATTACAATTAAAATGGGCTTTGATGCGGGATATGAATATTGATTGTACCTCTAGAAATCCATGTGATTCTTGATCTGCTTTTTCCCTGCCCTCTATATGATAAATAGTAGGCATAAATCTGTGAAACTAACTGTACCAAATCATCTACTGTCTTGGAAGCTGAGAAGGAAAAGAAAACACATCAGCCTGTTCATTCAAGTTTTCTCTAGAGAAAGCAACAAGGAAGTGCTGACACCTTGGACAGGCTATTCTTCCTTACTGCTACATGTAAATATGGTTTGATAAAAAATGTTCTGAAATGGAAATCTCAAAAATTAAAAAAAGAAAAGCAACTGTTTATCTCTAAAAGATATACCTAAAAGATATATCTAAAAGTTCTGAGTCCGAGAGGTGGAGGTGAGACATCTAGGAGAGCAGAGTATGTTGGTCTTCTACAGAACAGAAGGAAATGGTCTCAAGTTGTGCCAGGGGAGGTTTAGATTGGGTATTAGAAAAAAATTCTTCACAGAAAGGGCTGTCAAGCACTGGAACAGGCTGTCCAGGGAAGTAGTAGAATCATTGTCCCTGGAAGCAATCAAAAAACATCTAGTTGTGGCCCTCAGGGACATGGTTTAGTGGTGAAGGTGACAGAGCTAAGTTAATAGTTAGACTTGATGATTTTAGAAGTCTTTTCCATCCTTAACAATTCTGTGATTCTATACATTCTATTGAAGCTGGGTATTGTTTAGTTTTAAAATAAAACATGTAAAAGATTCATATGGGAAAAAGCAAAAAGGGAAAAAATGCTTTGTTCCCTTCATGAAAGAAGAGAGGTTCAGAGAATAAACTTGAACCCTTTAATTATACAACTGTTTTATTTAAAAGGCAGGTATTTTTTGACATTCAAGTGCAGTCTGCTTTAAAAAAAGGTGTGTGTTTCAAATAGCGAGCTCAGCATCTTTACCACCCTCAGAAGAAGATGAAGAGTTGATTCTAGACCTGTGTTGGAAGCTAAATACTGTGAGACACATAACGTGACACATACGGTGTCTTTATCGCTATTAGACTTAATGCCAGTGACTCACACCAGGAAGCTTAGCAGGGCCCTTCAAACAGCCAAAGGCTTAAAGGCCAAGTTACAGTCGTCATTTCCATGTATGCAGAACAAGAAGAGCTCCGACCAGAGAAAGCGTTTTTGCACCATTTGAGATTCTTCTGAAATAGCACTAGGAAAAGCTCTAGGGAAGCCAATGAAATTACCAAGGGGTTCATCTGTTTGACAGGCATCACCATCTCTGCAATGTTTACCATAGCAAACAGCAAGACACCCTTAACAATAGTAAAAATATATTTCCAAACAGAACTATATAAAAGGAAAATATTACCAGTCCGCCAAAAAAAAGATTATGAAATCTCAAGCTTAGAAGATTTTTGATAGTTTTGTAAATGCCCTTCTGCTGTCAGGGCGTTTACATTCACAAGCTTTCAAGCTTTTCTTCACAGAGGAAGCTTCTTTCTTCACAGTTCCTATAGCCAGGAGCTTTCTTTAATTAAAAACAAACACCCCCAGGCTGTATATAAACCAAGTGGATTTTACAGACTGAAACCTCAGCAGTGACCCTGGGGGTGCCTGCCTAATCTGCACAGCTGGGTTCACTTCCACTGAAAACTGAAGCAGAGAGGAGAGAGTGTGCGATAAGGTCTCATCCCAGCATGGAGCTAGGGTTCCTGCACAGGTCCCAGAATTAGGAAGTACTTCTCTCAATAATTAATAGAAGAACTATTGCATCTGGTAAAAAATCATTTCAAATCTCAGTCTCCAAGGTAACAATTTAAAGAAAATGTGCCAAATGAGATAAGGTGGTGATTTAAGATACAAACTGACAATACTCAAAATTACTATGTTTTTATAACATGTTTATGGACTGTGCTATATATCCGTAATGTGGAGTCACTGTCTGGGAAAGTTACAGCCTTCCAACAAATTTGGGCAAGTAATTCCAAGTCTACCACCAATTATAAACATCAGAATTAGAGTAATTGACTCACACCACTAACAAAATGGAAAAACAAGGGTGAACAAAAAAGGAACTAATGGATCATTAGGCTGTATCAATTAAGGTCCATGTTCTTTTCTATACTTAGACAAACTCCAGTCAACTCCAGTGAAGAATATAAGACTATGCTGTGAAGCTTAGGAGATACACTAAAGCTTTGTGAAGAACTTACAGTTCTTCACTGTCAAAACTTTCACTGAAGTGATCTTTCCAAGCATCAGGTATTGTAGTATTGCAGTGAAAAACAAGCCATTTAAAAACAAAACAAAGCACCTCTGTTTTTCCTTAGGGTGCATTGCATGCAGTTATTCTTCATTCAGTAACCCATATCTGTTATTGCTAGGTTTTGTGCATCATTAAGAAAGCTGTTTATGAAAATGGTGTTGTACAGCTTCCTGTTTTGGTAGAGAATGAGCATTATTTGAAAGACATGGAAATTCTATTCAACCACAATTTCAGCTATTGGTAACTGAAGCATTGCTTCTATGTGTCCATCTTCTACAACACCTCAATAAAATGTCCAATTAAAATGTTACAGCTTGTGCTCTCTCCATCTATCAAGCAGCTTTCACAATTATATTTGCAAATACTAACTGGCCTCAACACTGTAAAATCCCACTTTCTCATACAGGCTATCTTTCAGCCCTGGTAATTCTTTTTGCTTTCAAAGATACATCAAAATGTAATGAAAACGTGGAAACTTTTTTAATAAAAAGGAAAACTGCCTATTTTGTACTGCTCTTCTTGTTTTGTTCTAAAACTGCAGCTTCATGTCCTGACCGTATGGATGAGGTATCTGGTACTACTAAAATTTAGCAAAGGCCTGTCACAATTCACTGTTACTGATCAGAATAATTTGCAAATGTCCAAAAGAACTGCATCCAAAAAATCCTTATCTGAATTCGACACAACTGCAATGATAAAAAACCAAGATAAATAAAAAAGAAACATAAGAAAAGGAAATAAAAGGAAAAAAAAAAGAAATATTTTCTTCATTGTTTTGTAAACATTTTTCCTAAAATTACTGCTGATTTCCCATACTTCCTTTATGTGAAACTACATCAGTTCAGCTATATGTGTGGCAGCTCTGGTCTAGTTTGGATTAGCAGCAGCACCATGTATCATATGGCTGTGGCTGAACACCACAGTATTTGCTTTCACTGTACTGAGTAAAAGCAACTTGACCACTTCTACCCTTTACCTTTGATTTCTGCCCTCATCTTACTCTACAGAAGAAAAATGTATTGACTGAATATTTTTCATATAGGTTTTTATAACCATATATGCTACCAAGTATTAGAGGTAGGAAAAAAATATAGGAATTGCAGGTATAAATGCAGGGCAGGGAGGTTTGTGTCAGTCTAATTTCTGTGGCCATTTAGTGCCATCTGACAGGCCTAAAACACATCTGACAGCCGAACATACCAGTTTTACCTATAAAGAGCTGCATTGTATCAAGCAAAGAAAGTTACTGATGATGATCTTTATTTAAGGATTTTAGTTGGCTGTTTAGATATAACAGAAAATGTTGACTACTAGGGTCAAAGGAGTGATATAATTCAAAATCCAGTAGGAATTTTACCAGACAAAGAAGAAGCTTGAGTGTAGCACTGATGATCTGTGAAGCAGAATACATCTCTAAGTAACATTTTGTATGTGGTGGTGCTTAAGTGTGGCAGACCTCCCAGATAGACAGCACTGTTGTAACACAACTGAGAAATGATAAAGGTGAAAATTAATGATGCCATATTAAGATAATGTCTTTTAGCTAATCACTGAAAATATGGACTTGCAGATGGGGATAAACTCCTGGTTTGTTGAAGGATCACAAAAACTGCTGTACAAAAAATATAATCCAATTATCTTCCTACACTGAGTATCTTAGGCTATGCAGTCTGTTAGTCTAACACCTTTGCCTCTATTCCTACTCCTGCATTTATGTAAACCAAATTACTTAAGTTATTCATAGCTCTCATTAACGTAAAAAAGAATAAAATTCCACTTTATATGTAAACATGGGTGAACACACATCTGAATGCAGTGCTATGCTATGCATTAACAGTCTCTTTAGTTACTACAGTTCAGACACAAATTGTAGTAATTCTTTCCCCACCGCCCACCAAATGCAAAAAGACACATGAAGGGAACACATTTTGACCTTCCTGCCAACAAAACAGCAATAGATGC
Organism: Corvus hawaiiensis; assembly: GCF_020740725.1. Classification (NCBI taxonomy): domain Eukaryota; kingdom Metazoa; phylum Chordata; class Aves; order Passeriformes; family Corvidae; genus Corvus; species Corvus hawaiiensis. The sequence continues at coordinate 39,099,734 of NC_063217.1, forward strand.
CTACTGAAGTAGGAACAATGTGCTTCACTTTTGTGGCGGTGTGCCAGTAACACATCAGCTGTGCTATGGAACAAATTCTACAAAGCCTGAACATTAGCACTGGGGGCAAAAAAAAAACCAAAGAGAAACTTGATATTTAGGAAGATAACAACGTGACTGAAATGTTCCATACCAAGCATTAAGAGCCCAGCCCAAGTTCCTCTGGAGTCAATACTAAAATTCTCATAACTAAATGTTATGAAATGGGGCACAAGGAGGTAAAGCCACTTTTAAGGCACAGTCCTTTCTCTGACTTGGATCCTCTGTGAAAGAGAATAAAATACTATATGAAAATGAAAAAATCCTGTATGAAAACAGTTTTGACAACACTAAACTGTATCCGTACACATCAAATAGCTGATACTGCTTTCACATGATTTTGTCAATCTCCATTCTAGTTAGGACTAATACATAAATACTTGTTTAAACATCTTTATTTGAGCACAATGCTTCTATAAAAATGCTTTGGTAGCAAAAAAATATCTATTCTAAGCAGGTTATCTTTACTTTTTTTATTTCTACTTTTCTTTAATGCAAAACTGGCAGCTCTTCAGGACTCCATGCTGCTGCCTCTCATATTCTCATCATTTATTGAAAATCTGCCTGAAGGATGAATTCACAATCATGGCAGTAGCACTATTTATTTTCTAGCCCCTTTACTCTGCTAATAGACTTTTAGCAGTAGCACAATCTAAACAATTTATAGTGAATGGAGAATCCTAGCTCTTCCAAATAAAACATGTGACGGAAAGCAGGTAGTATAAATGGTTTACAACCCACTGGGAGCATGTCACTAATGTGTGGCTGTACTACTGCCTGTTGCTGGATAGAATTAAAACAGTTTGCTTTATATCTCTGGGCCAGAAACTGCTGGTTAGACTCATCACTTAATCTGATTTCTCAATGTAAATATTTCAGGGAATCTATCTATCTATTTGATTTAGGGATATATTTTCCCCAGGTTATTCTATTTCTGCATCCAATAATACACAACACTATACTTGTGGTTTGCCTGGAAAGGAGTCCCAAAGGCTCTAAAGCCAGGGAATAGCTGATCAGGAGTGTTGATATTACTGTGTACAGACACGGGCCCTGAGCACTATCTTCCTACAGAAAACTTCGCTTAGCTGGGACTGTAGTGAATTATTTACATCCTGCTTTCTATTTTACAATTCAGCTAATCCTGGGGAGAAAAAAAACTCTGCCCACTCAAGCAAAACCCTCTGAACTCTCTTTTTTTCCCCTTTTCCCTATTATTTGGACTGTTCATAAGTTATCACAGAATAATAGAATACTCTGAGTTGGAAGGGACCCACAAGGATCGTCAAATCCAACTCTTAAGTGAATGGCCCATGGAGGGATCAAACCCACAACCTTGGCATTATCTGCACAATGCTCTAATCAGCTGAGCTGATCTCAGTGGCATATGAAAGTTTCCATACAACATGTATAAATTCCCCTCTATCCATATTCTATGTGTTCTCTTCTAAAGCAATACCCAATTTGAAATTTCCTGGCAACTTGGATGATTTTCTCTTCTTTTGTATCCTATTGACCTTCCATGCATTTTTTTACTCAGCTAAGTACATGGTGTCATTTCACAGATCCAAGGTCTCACCTGGGCCTAACAATCTTCCCACCTTCTAGTTACTGGGTTTTTTCCTTTCCATTAAATAAATGGGACACTGTCTGAATATTTCTTATACTGCCTTTTTGTTTTTCAATGCTTGACATCAATCAATCCAGCTTATAATTTCTGATGGAATTCACATAAGGTTTTGTAGCTATGGCACACTCTTGCAAGGCATGTGAGACATTAGGCCTTTGCCTGTTTTTGAAATCACAGGTAGGAATGGGCTGCCTGGATAGCAAATGTCACTAATCTAAACTGTATAAATATATCTGCATTCAAACATCATTTCACATTCTGTCAGAAACATGAGAAACATGAATAATTTCCTCACTTATGAGTCTTAGGTAGTGTTCAAATTTGCTCAGTTCACCCCTTTTGAATATCTGATACCAGCAACGACACATAAACCAAAAGCAGTCTTGGAATCTGCCATCTTAGTAAACCTAAATAAATATTCCAGTTTTGCCTTAAAGAATGCCTTTCAGGTGCTCTGTCTCCAAGGCAGTGCAGAGATAGCTGGCAGCAGGAAAGTTATTTAATTCTGATTCAAACTGAGCACATTGTGGGGTTTTAGTTCATACTCACCCTTTCTCTGAAGGACATCTCCATAAAGCATTGTCTAGCAAATTACTGCAAGCAGATTATTACATATCTTAAATTGCAAAGCATTTAAAATAACAAGTCTCTCCAGATAGCCTTTAGACTTTTTAGGTAATAAGAGACAATGGAAGGCATTTGTAGAATAGCCAGAATTTCAGCAGCAATAGATGAAATATTAAAAATTAAATGAGTTAGTAAGCAACATCTGGTGCATCTCCTGATATCCCATTATCATCTACCCATCGCCTTTTCCTTATGTGCTTCTGCTTCTTTCACTGCCAACCAGTATTTGCTATTTCAAACACACCAATGTGGGCAGGCAAGGTGGAGGTGTCACGCTGTACATAACAGAAAGGTTTGAGTGTACAGCCCTTATAGTTAGTGATGATGTGGTTCAGAGCAGCTGGGTGAGGATCAGGGAGATGAAAAGAAAAGATGCTTCTTTTCTATAGCAGGTGTCTGCTACTGATTGTTTAACCATGGTGTAAGCATTGATGAGTGATTCTATAGGCAATTAGGAGAAATTTCTGGATTGGTAGCTCTGGTCCTTATGAGAGATTTCAACTTCCCAGACATCAGCTGCTAATATCACACTGCTGTGATGAGCAGGTCTTGGAAATTCTTGAAGTTTGTAGGAGATAACTCCTTGCCACAGGTACTCAGTGCCAGCTAGGAAAGATCCCTCCTAGACTTGCCTTCGGGAATACAGAAGGAGGATGTGATTGTAGGTGGCCACAGGGAACAGGAAATGGTGTGCACAGTAATGGCTACACAGTGGAGAGAGGAGGAATCATTATTTCTGGGACACAATAAAATTTGTCTCCAAAAATACATTTTGCCTTACAGAAATTACTAATTTTTCTTGCCAAGAGTGTTCTAGGTTAAAAAAACTGGAAATTAAATGCACAAAAATATATCACTCAAACCTAACAATATACATTTCTATGGAAATATACAGAGCATGGATATATATTACAATGCTTAATGCCAGAGTTTGAAAAAGAAAATTAATTACAGGCTACAGTTATTTATATAGTACAAAATGTTACTCAGATGCTTGGGGTTTTTTACAAATAAAAGCTCTGCAGAAAATTGTTTTTAAAAAATAATATTTCTCTTCTTTTATCTGTATTTGGTAAAATATATTCGATCTATAGATGAAAAAATGCATAATAAAATATTCTAGTAAGACAGCTGAAGCAGCAAGCTATTAACCTGTTCTTTTGTTCAGTTTAGATACTTCTTAGTATTAAAAAGTTATTGTTCCAAAACTGCATTTAGAACGTTAATAATAAGAGCATTTATGGCAAATACTGTCTATGTGCCATTTAAATCATTATTCTTGTTTATAAGTGTATAGACAATTGTTTTTTCTATTTTATGGAGTGTGAAAGAAACAATTGCTTCTGTTATATTAACTCATAACTATGAGTTAAGAAAATCAGAAAGGGACAGCTAATGGTAATCTATTCCATGTCCAGATCCTTGAAAAAGAAAGTTTTACAGAAAGATTCCATTATTTCACTTAACAGCCAAAGACAAACCCAAATCCAATACAAAATACAACCAAGTTATAACTTGTTCCACATAATCGCATAAACCCATCACTGTTGCTCAATACATTTTTGTTGTTATATACCATCCAAGCTATAAATCTGAGCTATTTTTTTTTATTCTTTTAGACTCACTAGTCCACTGAAAAATAGTAGACACTAAGAAAGAGAGTGTCTCTAGCCCTCATGAAGACACTTGTGATTATGGCAAAATTTTTCTTCCAGTTTTATTGACCAAATTGAATTATTCCCAAAGACAAATCATATTTTCCCTTCAGTTCATAGTGTCGATACTTCAGGGCAATCCTGTAGATAGTTTTAATATTCCTTTAGACTATTAGATGAGTGTTTTAGGCAGTGAAGCTTATTCTGAGTGGATACATTTTAAGGCAATATAGTAGATAATCATCTTTGCTTTTTGTGATGACTGGCTGTAGAAATATTTGACACACTAACAGAGAATATTTATTGTCATTTTTAAACTGTTACCTATCCATTATTTTTTTCAGATGATTAAATTCTATGCAGATCGTCCAAGTTAAATTTTAAGAGGCTTTCTCATATAAAATATGCAATGAAAAGCCTGTCTGGCGGCTTTTATGAGCTTCCTTTTACAAATTCAAAACCAAGGAAACACACCTCTGCAAACACAGACTAGGACATTGCTAGAAGCTAACAGTTTGTATTTTTTCTCTTCATGCTCAAACACAAATCTGGCATTCATTAAATTATTCAAATGTATGATTAAAAATATCCACGTGCCAGGCACTAGAAAACCACTGACCTGAAAAAGAATGAAAAAAAAAAAGAGGTAGTCTGAGAAAAAGGAAAATGAAAGAAAAAGCAAATTAGTAGTTCAAAACCAGTAAGTCATCAAGCCTAAGCAGTGTATGTGAGAGTGCAAAAGCAGTTTATATATAATATTACTGAATTACTAGAGGGACTATGCTATGCTGTATTTAAAAAAAAAAAATTGTACGGTGCCAAAATGTCATACCATACCAAATTACTTAAGTTTGCACTGTACAGAGAAGACTGTAGGAAAGTGCTGAAAGACCTCAGAGCATCATGATAGTAAAATTAAGTACTTAATATGCACATTGAAGAGCATACACATTTAAGAGAAGTATATAAGCCACCTGTGCAGTTTGACTGTATCCAAAGAAACCTGCATGTTATTACAGAAAGCCAGATAAACTTCATTTAAAAGAACCAGAGACAATGCCTTTATGCTTATAAACAGTACAGTCTTTACTGGGGTAATCTGTGCAGCACTGAACACCTACTCTGTAAAAATACGTATCAGAAGCAGAAATGTCCGGCTATTGACAAAGAAAGATAACGGGATGCTTTAAGGATTTGTAGCTTACATCAGGAAGAGGAATACTAAGTGACATCAAATACATAAGGTATATAATGAGTAGAACACTGAGCCACTGTTGCCTCTGACTTGTGACAGGAGAATAAGGGCATATACAATCAATCAAAAAGAAATTAAACTCCCAACTGATTGTGTTTTTACACAAACAGAAATAAAACCAAAGAACTCACTGCCAAAGGCTGCCAGATTATCTACCAATGCACCAAAGAAAGACTGAAAATTTGCATTCTACCAAAGGTATCAAGTGGTAGTAAGACTGATAAGGATCTTAGAAAGGTCATTAAACTGGCTACTTTACAGACAGGGCCAACCTCTAAATAGAGACCAGAAGTCTCAGTACTGGAGTCTGCCAAGCTCTTACAACTTTCTTTGAAGGATCAGGCTCTGTTCACTCCTTTGATAAAGAACTAACTGACATTGTACCTAAATCTAAATTACAACTCTTGTATTCATTAGTGGAAAATCAAACTTGATTAACTCTCTGAAATTCCTAATTCTGTCTATAAGGCACACCCATGGACTTGCAGTTTGACCCAAGTGCAGAAGGATAAAAGTAATAGAAAAGAAAGAAACAGTCACCAAGCAAAATATACAGGAGTTTAGAAGTTTTGGTCTGAAGAAAAGTCTGGTTTAGGGGTACCACCAAGCCTAAAGGCTACAGGGTGAACTTAATCAGCATTATATATTCTTTTCTACAAACACAGACAGTGGTCTGGTGACACAGCTGATCAGACCTTTTGTCTCACTATTGCGGCTGAAACCAACACAGATTTATTCCTGCAAAGACTGAAGGATCAAGTCCTCAATAATTACGTACAAATATGATTATGAGAGCATCTACATTAACAGAAGAGGCTGTGAGGTATAGAAGATTCTTTTATGTTGCAGCTGGCACATGGCTATTGGGGGATTATAAAGGAGAAGCAAGGTCAAAATGAGAAGTTGTGTGTCCTTTCCTCCTGGACTAGTCCTATCCTCCAGCAACATTGCTTGAAGAATTATCACCCGCTGTTCTTCAGATGATTTGTGTTTTGGTTTGGAATTACCTTAAGAAGCCCAATGGAAAATACTTCGGAGGCACTGAAACTTTGAACATTATTTAATTCCCTGATGAAATTGATTGTAGTCATCAGTTTACAGTCACATCTATCTTGATGTGCTTGTGCACCTCCTTCCAGCTGGCTGCTTGTTTAGTTTGTTTCCCCAGTGGTTCTAGTGTTAATTAACAGAACACTGAATTTCTATGGCCTGTGAATTAATTTGATTTCTTCCCAGGTCTTCCATCAGCCAGAGCCACCTCTCGTTTAAATGAGGAAGAGACAGTAAACCTTCAGTACTCAAGTGAAAAAAAAAAAAACAAACAAAAAACCCCAAAACAAAACCACCAAAATAATTCAATACCATCTTTCTACCAGCAGGCTAGAACTGGCAGCTTTAAGCTGCAACAGTAAGTAGCACACATACGTGAGCCTATGCTCACACAATAGAAGGGCAATCTGTTTTAGTGAGGAAACGTATTTCAGCTTCAAACTCTCCAAGGTTTGCAGCATATTTTAAATATGAAAAAACTAACTCCTTGATACTATCTTTTGAAACAGCACCTTTACTCAGTGCAGCCTGAAAAGAGTATGAGAGAAAGTTTCTACAGCAGCCTAAGAAGGGGAAGGAAAAAAAACCTAAGAAAAAAACCCCTCAGAGTAGAAAAACCCCTCAGAGCCATCAAAGAAGTGGCAGCAGAAAAAGCTGGCAGGGAGAAAAGGAGCTGACCCACCTACAGATGCAGAGCACTCATACTACTGTTAAACCAAGAAAATTAAGTACCAGTCACTGAGTCATCAAGTCCTGGGGCTTTTTTAATGTTGGTGCTACTGGTCTGTATTGAAGTCAGACGTGAATTCCAGCGATTCAGGCAAGAGGGAGACCCACTATGAGTAGGTCTTCAAGTATCTCTGTCACACTGGACACTCTTCTTTACTTAATCACCTGATGGTAATTCAGTTTCTTAAATTTCGTGCTTTGCATTTTACCCTTTTCTTTCAATCACCTTGACTAAGGGCTAAGTTGAGGATTCTCATACTCTCCACATAAAAGATCACAATTAAAGTGGGCTGCAATCACTAACCAGTATGGGAAAAGATCAGAAGAAAGGGAGAAGCAGGGGGCAAAGTTCTTGGTGTTGGATCTATTCCAGAGGAATTCTCCTGACTCAGGCTGGTCTCAATTAGCTTGAGAACTGCTCAGTGCAGCATAGAGAGGTCACAACAGAAGGCCAGGCATAGATTTATTGGACACAATAAGTTTTCCTCTTTAGAGGTATTTTCCTTCATGTTACAGCTAAAAAATCAAGTTTTCTTATTGTTACCTGGGACAGAAGGTACACTTTTTGTCTAGAGAGCACTTAACACATGAAGATTAGGAATTGTACACTCCTGTGTCAAACAGGTCAGAATATTTAGTGACAATTAGCAAAGAATCCATTAAAACATACTGACAAAGATATTTTGTCTGTAATCAAAAATTAAAGTTTAACAGCAGAGTCTATTTTCTCCTTTGTCATCAGGAGTTGAAATGTGATTTTTTCCATGTTGGTATGATGACCAGTTTTCAAACTTAGTTTCTTTTAAAATGTATTCTGAATTTGTGAAATGTTCTCAGTGTATCAGGCACTAAATGCATACATGATATTATCTGTTATTTTATTAAGCACATCTTCCAAGACTGAAAGGAAAAGTGAACCTGACTGCAGGGCAGTAAGATGCATTCATGTGGAAATTGCTTTGTTCATGTGTTTCATCTTCTCACCTCAGGGAGTGACATCTTTCAAAGATGGCTGCCATCATCCCTCCCATCTGCATCCTCTTCGATGATTCCCTAGAGACATGCCTGCCAGTTACACGCAGCCTTTCCAGGAGAGGAAATAAGCACTGGAATATGATCCCACGGTTTTGCATGACAAATTTTATTGTTACCACCTGACGTGCCAGTATCAGACTAAGCAACCAGAAATCTGGATGAGTTGATCTTACTGAGAGTACTGTGAAGATCAAACTAAGGCTCTGGGAGAAATAATGAAGAACAAATGCACTCCATGAAACTATTTTTAATACTTTAAAAAAATTGCTATAAAGTCATGGAAAATCAGAACCCATTACAATTGAGAAACACACAAGATCTTCCAAAAAGTGAAACTTTTTTTTTAATTTTTGATTTTCACATGTACTATAGATTTTGAGGTTTGAACTTGAATATTTTTTCTATTTTCAGATAACAAATTATTCAACTTATTTGGGATTGCTGATGTTGAAAAACTAGCTAATGGAATTCAAATAGCATCTTTCTAAAAATTTGAAACAGAATGAGATTAATTATGAATATTCAGCTATCAGATCTCAGATTTATTTTGTATTATTCTTAACACCCACATTCTGTCATTGCTGGTTTTTCTACTTTTCTCTACATCTATCTATGACTCATTTGTCACTTGCAAATCTGAAGCATTTAATTTTAGACGTTTGTCTTCTGAGAATCAGTCATAAATACTATAAGAGCTGACAGTCTTTTAACACAAAAATGTCACCTCCCTCCAGAGATGTTGAGCCTTATTCCCCATGCTCTTATCTTCCTATTCTTCCATTTATTTCTGCAGAAGTAGCCTTAATTCACATCAGCCTCAATGGAGAATCAATTAGATAATTTCAAGGCTTAGCAAAGAAAACCAGTTAACTAGGAGAAATTATTCAAAATACTCATTTGTGCTATAGTAATGCATTTTCAGCAAATACTATTTTAAGGGAATTTGCACCTCCTGCCGTAGAAATGAATAAATGTCAGACCACAGAGATAATATAAAATCAATATTACTCTGTTTTTACTTTTTTAGAAGCAGACTTTTAAGCAGGGGTTAAATGTGTATGGTGACTTCTCCAACCATTTGTATAATTTGTCTTGTAATTAATTTTAATTTTTCTATGTTGTTTTCTTTCCCGTGCTTTAAAATTGAGCCAGTAAATTCTTGTTTTGCTGTGATACCCAGGAAAAAACCTGCTGGGATATCACAGCTATTGTGGAGCTCTGCCAAATGAGTGAGCCCACACAAACTGGTATGGGTCAAATGTTATCATATCAAACGATCTTGACATCTTTTTGAAAAGCACATTTTAATCATATTGCTCACTAAAAAATTGCACATGTTATTTCTTTGCCTGTATATAAAGGTGGTCAGGCTGGGCCTGTCTAGAAGAAACAGAATTCCATGAAAACCAAGCCCAGATCCTATTTATCCTCACAGAATCACAGAATCAGATAGGTTGGAAAAGATCTTTGAGATCATCGAGTCCAACCTATGACCTAACACTACCCTGTCAACCAGACCACGGCACTGAGTGCCACATCCAGTCTTTTCTTAAACACTTCCAGGGATGGTGACTCCACTGGGCAGCCCATTCCAATGCCCAGTCACTCTTTCTTGAAGAACTTCTTCCTAATGCCTAGCCGAAACCTCCCCTGGTGCAGCTTAAGACTGTGTGCTCTTGTCCTGTCACTGGGTGCCTGGAAGAAGAGACTGACCCCCACCTGGCTATAACCTCCTTTTAGGTACTTGTAGAGAGTGATAAGGTCTCCCCTGAGCCTCCTCCAGGCTAAACAACCCCAGCTCCCTCAGCTGCTCCTCATAGGACTTGTGCTCCAGACCCTCCACCAGCTCCATTGCCCTTCTCTGGACACACTCCAGTGCCTCAATGTGCTTCCTAAGTTGGGGGCCCAGAGCTGGACACAGTACTCAAGGTGTGGCCTGACCAGCACTGAGTACAGGGGAAAAATTACTGCCCTGGTCCTGCTGGCCACACTATTGCTGATACAGGCCAGGATGCCATTGGCCTTCTTGGCCATGTGGACACCCTGCTGGCTCATGTTCAGTTGCTGTCAACCAGCACCCACAGGTCCCTTTCTTCCTGGCTGCTGTCCGGCCTCTCTGTCCCCAACCTGTAGTGCTTCGTGGGGTCGTTGTGACCAAAGTGCAGGACTCGGCACTTGGTCTGTTAAACCTCATATTGTTGGATGTGACCCATCTATCCAGCATGTCCAGGCCCCTCTGCAGAGCTCTCCTACCCTCAAAAAGATTGATGCTTGCACCCAACTTGGTGTCATCTGCAAATTTGCTACTGGTAGACTCGATCCCTTCATCCAGATCATCAATAAACTAGCATATCACGTATTATCCTGGCTGGTACAATACACTGAGATTTTTCTTAAGAAAGCATCAGTGCCTCCACAATTTTACTTAATAATTAATAACAATGCTTTGAGGTCATGAGAAAACAGACAGGTTTTGTTACAAGTGGATTGCCTTAGAAAAAGGTAAGTCTTGAGGGCCATGGAAGACAATAGAGGAAAAAGTACACCGTCTGAGGAACTGAGGGAATGGCATAAAAGTGCATCTGTTGAGGTGTCTTCCACTATTCCCAGATAGCTACTGATGTGAAGATACCAAAGTTAAAGTGTTGACAAAGCAAGATAGACAGAGAGACACAAAAGAGTGGGATCAAGTGAATATGGGGAAAAGCAATTGTGGGCCTAGGGAGAAGTGTGTAAACAAGCAAAAAAAGACAACAGGAATGAAATGCCATCAATGAGGGTTAAAGCAAAATTCAAAAAGAAAGGAGAGGAAGGAGAGACTGGGAAGGTCAGCAATTTGCCCTTTGTGTTGAGAGTAGTAGGAATGCACAGAGGTCTAGGGATGAACATGAGCCAGCTGGCAATTTTCACATTAGGATTGGTGGACAGACCATCATGGGTGCCAATGCAGTGGGCATCTGCTACAGCCCCCTTGTTCAAGAAGTAGAAGAGGTGTTCTTAACACAACTGGTTGTTAGCCCGTGTGAAAATCTATGAGCTCTTCAGAGGCCCTGGGTGTGTAAAGTCTTGCAACCAGATACACTGACGCTTCCATTTTAGTCACCAGTAGTGTCTACATTAAAGTTATAAAAGCGGTGACTACCCAGTATACAATCAGGCCTTTTGGTTTTGCGCAGTAGTCAGGCACACTAAAGGCAGACTCAGACCTGCTCAAAATGTCTTTGCAGCCTCATGGGAATCTTTCCACTCACTCCAGCAAGAGATGAATAATAAATATTGCACCAAGATGTGCAAGGCAGGCTCATTTTTCAATATATTCATAACAGTGACATTTGACTGAGCTGCAATGGGCCATGAGTCATGTACTGCTAGATGTAACAGTCTGATAACAAAAAATGTTACACACATAATAAGGAGAGGGAGGTGGGATAGGAATGCTGTGCAGAATAAATAAAAGTTATATGCCTCCAAAAGCCACAGAAACTAAAACATTATCTGGTCCTAAGTGCACTCGAAGGTCTAAAAGCAGTGAAATTTTACAGACTTCGTAAATCAAGAATGCAGGAATTGCCCACCCAGCCACTTGAGGTAGTTAGGTGATACCTAACTATTCTAAAGTTAAGAAATGACAGCCTGTTAAAAGCTTCTTGTTTTGCAATAGATTTGAGTATTATCTATAAGTTTGCTAACTACAGTCCCAAACAGATTCAATACTCTACTGCACATGACCAAGCACAGCTCTCTAACAACTCCTCAACCACAGACTCATGAATGTAACCATTAAGCAAAATCTTTTTAGTTATCAGAATTGAACTACTCTGCCTCAGATTTCTTTCTAATATTTCAGGGACTGATTCAACCCACGATCTTAACATCCATAAGCAACATCCCTTTGTCCACTAGAACAGAAGCTGAACCCAAGTTTTTCTGTCTCTTTCAGTGGACGGTTACAGTGGTGTACAGTAAGGGCTGGTTGCTCCCTAAGGGATGGCAAGGTGGAAGCCAAGCAAGATGTCCAGCCAGCAGATAGGGTGTCTTGCCAGCCAGCGCCCAGCTCCACAGTACCCAGGTGAAGGTGAAGAAGGCAGGACAGACCCAGAGATGGCAGCCAGGCTCAATCAAGAGTGCGGATCATCAGGCAAATTCCTGGTGATGAGGCAGGTCTGAGGTCAAGCCATGAAAGCAGCCTTCAGGTTAGGGTCTTGATCAACACAGCCCATGGCCAGGCAGGGCTGTGGCTGAGCTGGAAACCAGCAGTCCTCTGATACAACTCAAGCAGCGACTGAAGGCCCTGGGCTAAGCTGCAATCAGGCTCCCAGGCCCATGGACAGAGGTGTAGGTGGCCCAAGGGGATGTTGGTCAGGACCATTAAGGTCTAGTAGTGTCCTGATCATAGAATCATAGAATGTCCTGAGCTGGAAGGGACCCATAAAGATCACTGAAGTCTGACTCCTGTTAATATCCTTCACCAGCAGTAACCGACTGAATGATTCACCATGCAGTTAAAAGTTGTATGTAATGAACATAGAATAATATCTGCTGGACACTTTTGGTCAAAGGGCTAAGAATGACCAGCATCATTTCAGTTTTCATTTAGCAATGACAGATTTGGGACCAGCTTTGTGACTATTATGAACTAGGAAGGAAGCTGAGACACAATTTAGGTTTTACAAAGGTGGTTTTCTTGTGGGGTTTTTTGGTTGGTTTGTTTGTTTGTTTATGTATTATAAAACACTATAAAACATTATGAGCCACTACACATGAGAGAAATGAAGGTTTTACAATGACTGCCTCTTACGTGCTTAAAGGTAATCTTGAATATGTATGAATTTTTATTTTGCTACTTCAGTTGTTGAAATATAAATGTTCCATAAAATGTTGACCCTGTTAAAATTGATGACAATTATTGTAATTCCCGTTTTTTAGAGTTAGGCCTTCAGTTTTTCATTCCTCAATGCTTTACTGAAAATCAATGGTTAAAATAGGCAACTCTTTCTACATTGACATCTGGCTCAAAGTTTCATTAAAATATTGTTAAAATGTTGGACAGATGGATTAACTGAGACCAAACATTACCCCATATAAATTAACCCTACAAGTATAATGAAAGCCCTCTTTCACACATGCTACTATAAAGCTTTTGTTAGTAAGAATTTCCCTTCTTGGATACCCAAAATGAACTATTGTTCATTGCCATATGGGTCACATTAAATACAAGGAAACAAACAAAAACACAGTAAGTCTTTGACATTTTAATGACTGTGGATCAGCTACTCCTACCAGAAGCTGCTCTATTGGCTTAATTATGCTCACTGGTAAAAACATTAATTTCAGCTCCTGCCTTTTTCCACTAACTTTGAGTTCAAATCTTGGGGCTGGAAAAGGTTATATGCATTATCAATAGCCCTTAAAAACCTCATCTGAGATGAAGGTCCCTTTGGCATTTCATAATTAGAATATGAAAGAAAGCTTTTGAATAAGATTGATTACACAAGACAGAAATAGAGAAATGCTAAAAGTGAATGGACATCAGAGCACATCCGTTTTAGGATAGGGAATTTTCTTCTGTGGGGGAAAAGGCTTTTATAGGATCCATGCTGGTGGTCTAGCTAGCTCCAAGGGCTAGTCAATAAAATTTTGCACAAGCTCAAGCTTCCCATTAACCTTAGCTTTCAGAATCCAAGTGGGTTACTGAATGGTGCCAGCTCCTACTGCTACCAGAAGCATTTGTAGGTTTGCAGTAGTTCACAGGATCCTCTCTCCATCTCCATTTGAAAAGCACAGATTTGCTATTGAATATAGATGGGACAGAAAATATCTTCACAGTACAGTATTGTGTTAAATGTAAATGATTTCTCTTTAGAAGGAAAGACATGGTGATCAGACTTTGGAAGCACCATCTGACTGAAGAGATATTGGCTCACACAGAATGGAAGTAATTAATTTAAGTATATGAAAGTTAAGTGAAAGACTGACGCATACGGTAAGAACCAAGACACCACTGGACTGCTGCCTACCATGATGTTGGAGGACTACTTTGTACCAGAAGAGATGTCCAGTGAAATGAGGACAAGCCCACAAAGCAATGTTATTATCTAATTATGAACATTCTCCTGAGATCAAGCCAACCATGGCTGGGACCTTCGCTTGTAGTTGGTCCCATATTGTGGGGAGGGGAAATAATAAACCTTTGTGAATGGACAAACTGAGCTTGAGCATCGTGGAGTTATGGCAACATATCACAGATACGAGAAATGGAGTACTGCTAAAATATTTCTTACACTAAAACACTACTAAAAGATAATATTTTAAAGCTCTAGGTGATCCCACATAAATATTTGTAAAGATGGTAAATTTCAAGAGAAAAAATACCTTGTTTTCAGTAACTCAAAGACATGCAAGCACAATGATTTCCCTAAATATCAGTGTTGAGAAAACAAGGAGTAGATGTCATGTGAATCTGATGGTGATGAAGACAGCTGCACAGACGTGTGGCTGGGGCTCCTAAAGGCTCAGACTGCAGGTAACACACCAACAATTCCAACATGGAAGTCTGCCCCCATTGTTCTCTGTATCCATACATTCACTCTGATAGATACACACAGAGAGAAAAGGATCTATTAGCTGTCTCCTTGGTTTCTACCAAAAGATGACTTTGCCTGTTTTTTTTCCCTAAATAACTTATAGTATTTTAAATAAAACCAATGGAATTGGAAAAGATTACATCTGTACTTCAGAAAGGTATTGAAAAGATAAGCATACACCTCCAAGGAACACAATTACTTTCAGCACTGACTTGCTCTGCATGGAATATTACTTGGACATGATGAAGGAAATGAGCACAAGAAACGCAAGGTAGTTAAGAAACAGGCTCAACAGAACATTAGTGGTATGTACTGAAAGTAGAACTAGTCATTTGAGGGGCAAGTCTTAAAGGAGACCTTCAAGGATCCATTTGAGGATAAGTCTTTTCTTAATATTTTCACTGATGACCTGGACACAAAAAATACATGTATAAATTACTGTTTGCTGATGTGAAATTGTGAAGCAGCAACAGTCTTGGCTGAGGACCAGAACATCATACACAAAGAGCTCTACGACCTTGAGGACTGAAGTAACAGAAACTCAATTAAATTTTAATACTGCAAAATACAGTGTTATGCACTTGAGGGCTGCTATGAAATATAGAGAACTGGAGGCACTATAGAAAAAAGATGGCCATCATAGGATGCCCAAGACACCCATTTGATACAGCTTTGAAAAAGACAACTGAAATCATATGATGCATCAGGAAAACTATTTCCAGAAAAGAAAAGTACAAATGCTATTGTATAAAGCACTATTGGTGTTGCAGCACAAATGCAGTCTATACTTCCAAACATCTATGTTAAAAAAGATACAAACTGAATCAGGTGCAGAGAATTCCTCAACGAAAATCAAAGGAATAGAAAAATTCTCTGTCTTCTGAGGGAAGACTTAGAGAGACTGGCACACTTAAACTGGGAAAGATAAAATTAAGTCAGTTATGATACCATGTATGCGTTGGGATTGCATGGCAAGATTTTGATAGTGGGAGGGCTACAGGGGTGGTCTCTGTGAGAAACTGCTAGAAGTTTCCTTCATGTCCAACAGAGCCAAGACCAGCCAGCTCCAAGACAGACATGCCACTGGCCAAGGCCAAGCCCATCAGCAATGGTTGTTGCACATCTGGGATAACAGATTTAAGAAGGGAAGAAAACAAATCTGCAGAAAAACAGCAGCCAGAGAGAGAAACAGCTCTGCAGACACCAAATTCAGTGGAGAAGGAGGGAGTGGAGATGCTCCAGGTGCCAGAGCTGAGGTTCCTCTGCAACCACATGAATGATGAGGTGCACGGTAATGAAGAGCATGGTGAGGCAGCTGGGCCCCTAAAACCCATGGAGGTCCATGGCTGAGCAAAGATCCACTTGCAAGACCAAGAAAACCCCACATCAGAGCAAGGGGACGCCCAAAGGAGGCTGTGGCCCCTTGGGAAGCGGGCTTCTGTCAGGATCTGTGGACCCGTGGAAAGAGAAGGCCACACTGAAGCAGTTTTGCTGGGAGGACTTGTGACCCCGTAGGGGATGCATGCTGGAGCATTCTGTTCCTGGAGGACTGCACCCTGTGGAAGGGATTCATGTTGGAGAAGTTCATGAAGAACTGCAGTCCATGGAAAGAACTCACATTAGAGATGATCGGGGAGGGCTTTCTCCTAGGAGGGATCTCACACCAGAGGAGGCAAAGAATGTGAGGAGTAACCACATCCCCCATTCCTTGTTCCCCTGCACTCTTTTGGGGAGAGAGGTAAAGAAAATGGGGAGTGAAGCTGAGCCTGAGAAGATAGAAGGAGTTCGGGAGAGGTGTTTTAAGATTTAGTAAGATTTCTCATTATTCTACTCTGATTTGTTTGGTAATAAATTAATTTCCCCAAGTCAAGTCTGTTCTGTCTTTGGCATTAATTGGTGACTGATCTCTCCCTGCCCTTATCTTGACCCATGAGCTTTTCGTTTTTCTTGCCCTGTCCAGCTGATGAGGGGAGTGATAGAGCACTTTGGCAGGCACCTGGCATCCAGTCAGAGTCAACCCACCACAACATCAGATAGCAGAACACCAGCAAGGAGAGATCAATCTAGGCTAAAGAATACTGGCAAAAGGACAAATGGATTCATAATGGACACAAATACTTAGGCCAGAATCAGGAAGAGGCTCCCGGTTTAATCAGTAAAATGCATTTTTGCAAGAGCCTTCCATCAAAAGTAGTGAACACTAGAAATATCACTCACTTCAAAATGCATCTTAAGATGTCCATGAAAGGGACTCTAATATGTTCTATGACATGATTTCTGTAAACAGCTGGAGGCTAAACCTAGTGACACAGAGATCATTTCTGTCCCCCTCCTATTTTCCTTTGACTATTCAACAATTAATCCATACATATGTATATGCTCTGCCTTACAGGAGAGATTATGGACTTTGCTTGGCATCACAGTTGGTGTAGCCATGAAAGAAAGACCTGTGTTGCTCCTACAACTTCACTTGGCTGGTCACCTAAGGGAGGTAAAGGGGCAAAAGCTCCTTGTTCAACCTCTCGCTATTGACATTTAACACTTGTTTCTTCCCCTACCCAAAAGGCTCAGTGTATTTCAAATCACGTTATTGAATGAACACGCATACATTTCATCAATTACCACTTTCTATAGCTTGGTGACACAAAACAAAATTACAGGAACACTTTGAAATAAATAAGTAAGCTTTGTGTGAAGGCAAAATCTTTCTAGCCCTGCACTTAGTTCACTGCACAGAAATTTAGGTGACATAAAAAATGCCATCCCAACAGTAACAATTCATAATGACAATAAAATTAAATTGTCTCTGTAAATTCAAAGGTCATTTTCAAGGTTTCACCAGCACCCTTTACAATCTTTACAGATGAAAACAAACCAGCCTTTTTAACATCAGGAAAAAGGGAATGAAAAGGCAAATGGAATTAGTCTAATTTCCACGTGTTGCCAGAATATTCTTTAAAAATAAAATTATTTCCATTTAACTTTTTAGTATGAAAAAAGAAAAATCAGCTATTTGAGGAACATGCTTTCTTACAGATAATCTGTTACAGACACAGAATACATTTTTTATTAATCTAAATCTGTTCTGGCCTTTGTGGTTCTGCCTCTAGCATGGAATCTGAGAGCATCTGTTATTCCCCGGGCACAAGTGCATGTGCCTGGGTCCACACCAGCATAAGCATTACTCATTTGTGTGTATTGTTTCCAAGGAGGAAGACATTTACAGGAATGGTCTGGAGGACAATAACAGAATACTCCTCTCTCTTGGCACCAGAAACCTAAATGTGCTTAACCTGGCCTTCCAATTTAGGGACAATTTCCTAATCATGGGAAAATGAGTAGAATCAATGTTTGCAAATTGTGCATTACTATACTGCTACTTCTCACTCAGAAATATAAAATTTCTGTCATATATATATATATATATATATATATGTATATATATGATTAATATATTGTTTCTCTGGCCAGAGCAAATGTAGAATGATAATTGATATAACGATACAATGTACAGTGATAATACAAGGTAATGCTGAAATAATTTTATTGATGTGTTGTGGAAGTGAATTCAGAGAACTTTCTCATCACTGCCTTAGTATTGCTATATAAAAGGAACACATATATTTTTTGTCACAGTAAAAAGATGATAAGCACACAAGACTGAAAAGTATCACTTCCTAAGACATACCAATAACCCAAATATCTAGAACTGGTGGGTTCTAAGAGCTACTGATACTGTGAGAGTCTAAAAAAAGCAATTCATTGGTATAGACAGAGTTGCTGAGACCTAGGATTCAGGTTAAGAAACCAAGTACCTATGAAATGCCAGTTGCACTGTGAGCCATCATAGCAGAAAGGAATACTGAGAGTGGCAACAGTATGTTACTAACAGATTCCGAAAGACATAATTTCATAGGCTGCTTTCAGATTACCAAATATAAATGGGCAAAGGCCATTCATATCAGGGATCGAAAGGCACTTGGACTAATCAAATAATTTATTTCATATGCTGGTAGCCACAGAATCTGGTTTGCAGACAGAAAGGGACATTGTCATGTGGATATTGACACTGTAAATGTAATCAAGTACAAAAGGGATTGAAAGGAAAATAGGAAGATAAGAAGCTCCAGAATAAATGAAGTGCAATTTAACCTATTGTTATTGTAACAACACATATTTTCACCAGACTTTTAACCTTGCATAACATTTATTTCCCAGCTGGTATGTACCAGGTGTGTTGCAACAGTGCAGTCCATGGGAAGAGGATCTGACTGCTGGCATACAAGACAACCAAGCAAGATGATTTTTACTAGGACTGGAGTCAACATTTATTTCTACAATTCAGAAGTGGTAAGGACTAGCACAGAATAGTAAAAGCAGCAATAGAAGCATCTATTTTCTCCCACTACTCTGCTTTTGCGGAAGTATTTAGCTTAATAATTTATGACTACTCATCAATTCCTTAGACATTGACTAAAGCTCAGAATATCCATCTCAGAATACCAAAGTGTCAAAGCCTAAGGCTACATTGCTAGCAATTTCCATTGGCAATACTGAATTCGGGGACCACCATAAAGTTACTGCTGCAGAAAGCTCAGCTTTTTTCAGATATTGACAGTGACAGGATCTTTCAACTGTACATCATAATTCAGAGCACTTCTAGTAGTATGAATTTAATTTAGCAAAAGCTAGCCCCTGTGAGATGAATATCATGTTTCAAATATGACAACATATCACATTTTAAAACTGAACAAAGTCACAGCTTTCCTATTGATAGAGAATTTAACAAATATGAAGTAAGCTGTTGCACTTCTTGAGACGTGTTTCTTCAGCATGAACTCTCACAGAATACTCCTGCAATGCTTCCTCATTCCTGTATCTAACTCCATCAGCCAACAGAACATCGCTTCCTAGAGTAACGGTGACCAGAAACTAAGGGAATTAGAAAGTGTTGGAAAGACGGAGTAAAATTTGAATTTATGCAAATTCTATTCAGTTATGACATGCCAGAAGAAAGCATGTGAATTTTTACAAACACAATCAAGTTTTGCAAGACACAAGTAAACAAAAGAGATTTTCTCTACACAAATACTGATGGAAGACACGAATACATAAATCTTTTGGACAAATAGACAATCAATTATGAGAATTTTTTTCCATTCCCAGCCCATCACAAGTTTTTCTTGAATACACTGTAAAGATAACACAGGTAATATAAAATCCTGATTTCTATAGGACAGCAACTGATTTCCTGCAATAAACTGACAGGCTACAGTCTAGGACTTACCACTGTGAAAAACATTTTAAGCAGTTCCTTCTTATCACCCAAATCATCTTGACCCGGTTTATGCAGAAGTGTCACAACTGCAATGCTTAAAATGTAAACTCAAACTACATGTTTTCTTCATTCTCTCCCAACACTTAGAAAAATTATAATTATTTCCCAGTTCATAATTAGATATGAAATTGTCTCAAGCCAAGATTGTACACCATGCTTTTTTGGAAAACAAATCGTAAGGATATCCTTTTTGGTTTTTTTTTTTAAATTGTTGAAGGTTAAAAATACAACACTGAATACAGATAGAAAACATTCCAAAAGAACAGAGTCTCCTTAAGACATGCAAACCAGTGCAGGATTTGTGGTAGAAATAGCAATATACGTTTCCACAGTAATGATTCAGTCATTATATGACTGTGAACTGCTATCCTGTTCACATTAGTGAATTATACTGCAGTTAGAATCATTCAGTGGCTGGATCTGTCTTGGGGGACATTTACTTCATGGCTGGGCTATTACCACAATTTATATAGCAGACATACCTGGTTTTAGCTCATTCAGATAACAAAGCAGTCTTTAACAGGTTTGTAACATGAAACAATCATCCATTCTAACACCTAAACCTTTCATGTGCAGGACTAAATACTGTATTGTACTGCTATTTTTAAGGCTCTGATGAGAGTAAGAAGACACGACCTCACAAACTCTAACTGGTTTGTCCTCCAAGGGGCATGTATTTGAGTAAGGATAGCAAAAACCAGACTCTAAATTGATCCTGAGTTAAGGCCAAACAGCAGGAATCCAATCCATTTGTAGGTGAAGTCAAGATTTAGATTTTCATTTGATTATGTAAATATCTAGGGGTCTTACAGATGCTTTTAACAGACCCTGTTAGACTACTTGTTCTCTTCAGAGAGACAAACACATCTGTACACAACCCAATGTTCTCAAAAAAGGAACAACTTGGCTACGTTTGTGGTTGTGGAGTTACCTTACACTCAGCCATCACACAGGTTGTTTCACGAATCTGTTACTCTGCAGAAAAATTACTTGGGGAAAAAAACGCAGACTCTCTCCTCACTCTTCTGCAGCACCTGTGCAAAAATGATCCTCCACTCAATTATTTTCTGTTCATACATGTTTTTTTTTCCATTGAGTAAATATCTGCTCAAAGGAATATTATTTAGGGATTCTTACAGAGTACGAACCACTTGACTGGATCCACTGATTTGCCTCATGCATGCAGATATTTGACCAAAATTGGATAAGCGTTAGCTTTGAAGACCAAATAGCAAAGTCCATTCTTTTGGAAGCCCTATATACCTATATTTTTAGCATTTTTGCTTTCAGAGGAAGGACATATTTACCAGGGGCACATAAAGGAGCTACAGTTCCTGCTCGACCCTATTTGCTCTGCACAGATTGATGTGCTCTCCATGTCACATTACAGAGGGTGTGTTGTGCTGTTCAATAGCACCCTTATTCACATCCTGACTGCATCCAGTCCTGCTGTATAGCAGTACTGTGTGAACAGATTGCTTTCATGACAGTTATGAAACTCAGAGGGAGCCAGTTTGAATTGCAATTTTATTTTTAACCATCCTACAAGGGATGTCTACAATCTAAGACACAACTGTCTCCAACATGATGCCAGTGTAAATAAGTGGATGCATCTGAATGGTTATCTTATATAACTTTAAAGGGCAAACCATGATCCTGGAAAGATTCAGACTCCTAGTACTCAGTTTGAAAAAAAAACATGCCTTTTTTCAGTTCCCATCTTCCTTCTCTTGTGGTAACTACATAAAAACGTGACAAATTCAGGAAACTGCTCAAAAAACTATATGGAAGTATCCACATTCAGCTTGAATTCCTGGATAACCAGAGTAGTATGACTCAGAGGACTGGATAAGCTTCCCTATCATCTGTTTCACAAAAGTACTTCAAGTACTTTTTAAACATTTTCAACTACAATTGTGTGATTATTTTAGCCCTTTGCACTTACACTGTGAAATGCTCAAATTAAACAAGACCAATTAAGCACATTCTTTTTGTACAGGATAATACTTATCTCAAGTGGTGTAATTGGCACTTTGGTTATGTGTACACTGTGGAATGCAGTGCAGTACAGAGATATCCAGCCTAACAGGAAAGAACACAATCATGGTAATTACGAGCACAGACAATGTGGAAGGGAGGAGAACTTTGAGCAAAATTAACTTCCGGAATAAAACCTTCTTTAGCATCCACACTTGGGCTCCTCTAAACAGCTTTAGAATATTTTTACCAGTGAATAAATCAAAGTGCCATGCAGTAATTGTCTTTGATAGACAAGAAAAAGTGTTTGTATCTCATTACTGGATCCTACTACAGCAGATGCATTTTAACCAACTGATTCCATTCTCCTTTACTAGACAGAAATACGTATCTTCCAGAATAAATGGCCACCTGATTACACAGTGTCTGGGGCCTTATAGCTCTGTCCAGGTAGTTATTATCCTATCAAGGTTTCCACGACAACTTTCTTTGGTCACAATGGCCACCAAGTAAAGCCATTCATTTAAAGTGATAGGACACATTTTGGTTCAAAACGAGATGCAATGAACTTTCCATCTTATTCTATCTATTCTGAAGGATACTCACAAGGGATTCCCAACTTCTTTAGCCACATGTTGTATTCTCCACTGGATTAAGGCTCCTACAAAGTGAAATCCACTTTTCACTTGTGGAACAATTCAGTGAAATCCAAAGATGTTGTCAGGACTGAATAGAAGAGAGGAAATAAATGAATCACATGGAAATAAATGAATCAGATGGAAATAAGATCACATGCACCAACTACATGTACATAAGAAGTGCCAGATACAATGTAATTTACCTACTTTTTTGAAAAAGCACGTGGACTCATTCAACAGCTGTGCTGCATCCCTCTAGAGGCAATATCATACAGGCAGAAAGAAAACACCATCCTGGAGAAGGATTTCTGAGAAATGCAAGGAGTTAGCAATTAGCTACAAATTACTTAACTAATGAAGAACAAAATTATGATTCTAATTAATCTTGTGATTATAGACTGATTTAAGAATTGCTGGTAAGTACTATTATTAGTCAGCAATGCAGCCATATCATAAAGTATTTCATTTGCTTTAGAAAAGATGAAACTGTAAGAGGTTCATGCTCTTTCTGATTTATAGAAATTTAACAGCTTGCCTCCCGTTACCATTAGTAGCCATGTGGTTAAATCACCTTGCCTCATTTTAAAGAAACAAAAATAGAGATTTTTTTTTTTAATTATTTCAATTCTTAATGTCTCTCACAACAAAACTCTCCATTTTGTTGACATCTTGGGTTTTGCTTCATACTACAAAAAACACTTGGTTACCAATATCAGATTATACTAAGTTGACGAGTGTGCCATCAGCTGTAGGATGATGACAATAGTCCTTTGTGCTTTATAACTGTTTCCAGGTGTATGTACACACCATAATAACTGTGTAATAATCCTGCCTTCTTCAAATTATGTTTCTGCTGGCTCATTTGATTTATTCTGGATTTTTAAATATTTTTCCCTAAAAAATGAAGAAAAATCAAAAACTATTTACACAGAATGTTAACTTAAATGTTGCAAAGATATACCTTAGGGTGGGGGGGGTTGAAAAGGAGGAAAAATATATTAATCACATCACAAAGCAAAGCTAATATATTAACGGTGATTATGAGAGAAGACAATGGCAAAGTTAAACGATAGCTTGTTACAAAGTATAAATCAAATTTTATATCATTTTCTTATGACTCTAGCAGATGGTCACCTCTCACATAACTGACTGAGCATGGGACCTGCTTTGCATTAGATCCCCTGCCTGATCTATGGGATGCTCTATTAAGCGCATCCTCAGCAAATTTGCTTGTGACACCAAGCTGTGTGCTGCAGTTGACATGCTGGAGGGAAGGGATGGCATCCAGAAGGACCTTGGACAGGTTTGAAAGTTGGGCCTGTGAGAGCCCCATGAAGTTCAACAGGGCCAGCTGCAAGATCCTGCACCTGGGTTGGGGCAATTCAAAGCACAAGTACAGGCTGGGTAAGAACAGATTGACAGCAGCCCTGAGGAAAAGGGCTTGGGAGCGTTTGTGAATTAGGAGCTTGACATGACCTTGTAACACGTGCTTGCAGCCCCGAAAGCCAATCACATCATGGGCTTCATCAAAAGCAGAATGGCCAGCAGGTCAAGGGAGGTTCTGCCCCTGTTTTGTTCTTCTGAAATGCCATCTGGACTGCTGCATCCAGCTCTGGGGTCCTCAATATAAGAAGGTCATGGATCTGTTGGAGCAAGTCCAGAGGAAGTCCATAAAGATGATCAGAGGGCTGGAGTGCCTTTCCAATGAAAACAGGCTGAGAGAGTTGGGGTTGTTCGGGTTAGAAAACAGAAGGCTCCAGGGAGGCCTTAGAACAGCCTTCTAGTACCTAAAAGGGGCCTAAAAGAAAGACAGAGTGGGACCTTTTACAAGGCCATGCTGTGACAGGACAAGGGGGAATGACTTCAAATTGACAGAAGGTAGGTTTACATTTGGTATTAGGAAGAAATTCTTTACTGTGAGTGTGATGATCACTAGCACAGGCTGCCTAGAAATGCTGTGGATGCCCCATGCCTCGAAGTGTTCAAGGCCAGGTTGGATGGGTTTTGAGTCACCTGGCCTTGTGGAAGGTGTCCCTGCCCATGGCAGGGGGCCTGGAACTAGGTGATCTTGAACATCCTTCCAACGCAAACCCTTCTGTGATTCTATGAAAAAAATACTGTTGACCTTTTCTTTAAGAAGACACAGATAGCAAATGCTTTTCTACAAGGTTTCTGAGCGGTTATTCCACAATTTCATATAACCAAGATGTTTGACAAAGATTTTAAACTATTTCATTCAATGGCTTAATGCCTGCATGTCAGCTGAAAGCCACAGGACTTTGCACAACTGAACAATGGGTCTTGCCAGAACCTTCTAAAAGTACAGGTGCCTACATTCTTTCTGAGACAAATAAAATAATTACTGATAACAACACCCACATGCAGTAAACTATACAATACAACATCTTAAAATATGTTAGAATTAACTATTGTAATTCAATGCATTTTTCTGGGAAGTCTTACGACATTGTGTAGACTTGAACATACACAACTGACAGCAGAAACTGAGCACCTAATAGATTCCAATTTGAAAAAATCAGCAGTGGTTAAGTGATGTATTTAGGTGTTTAAGTGGGTAGGTGACACTCTGAAGACACTGAAACTTCAAAAACTTTGCATTAAAAAGGAGTGGGGTTTAGAATATTTTAGTAATATCCAAGATTTTTTTCTTTACTATTAAAGAATCATGGTCCAATTATAGTGAAAGCACAATTAGCAGTAATTCAATAAGAGTTTCCACAAATCCTTCTTGGAACATCCATCCCATCTGCTACTCTTCATTCCTCCCCTTTTCCTTGATTAACTCCCTCTAGTTACACAGAATTATTTGACTGATAGAATCAATATAAGAAGTTTTGCTATTCTTTTAAGCCAGCCTTGTCATTGTAACAAAACAAAGAGTTGTAACTGCCACATAAATGAGTGCATTTTCTGTGATGAGGTCCCTGCCTAGCTTCCTCCTTTTCTTTTTCAGATGAAATTTTACACCTGTTATCTCTTCTGACAGCCAAGAAACAGAAGAGCAGATAAGTAAAAAAAGAAAATGGAACAATTAAGGGAAAAATAAGAAATTATGCAGGAGAAAAGCAGTTATGTTGAGCTATATTGTGTTTTGTGGGGTACTACAAATACTTTAACTTATGTTCTACTAATCAATCCAAAGCCTTTAGCATTTTTTTGCATTTAGATCTGTTGAAAACTGGGACCAGAAAGATAGGGGTTAAATGGCCAGGAAGCAGGTACAGCTGAGACCCTGCAACCCATCAGCCAATGCTGACACCTTGGTAAGAGCACACTATATAAGAGAACAAGCCTCCTAAGAAGAAAGTGTACTGCTTTTTGTCCTACTTTGGTTTCTGTTGTTTGCTGGTTTGGGGGTTTTTTTGTGACCTGCAATAGTAAGACTTTTCATTGAGAGTTGATTGTTTTCTTAATCTGCTGCCATGTGTAATTTAATAAGAGGGTGTTATTTCCTTTTGCTCTGAGAAAAGTAGAAAAATAAGGAGCTTTTCTTACAATAGCTGGTGTATTTATCTTTTTGCTGAGAAAGCAACAAGTGCTGATTAGCAGAGGTATTAGCTAAATTGTCTTGAGACCAAGTACTATGAAGTATGTAAAAAAAAAAAAGTCAAATGTGAGGGAGCTGACTGGCAAGATCTGGGTTACTCAGTTGAACCGAAACAATTTGGCTCTAAACATAACACTAAATTATTTGTGCTCTAAAGCATCTTGTATGCAGTGTTCCTAAGCTTAGAATATATTTTTAAATAGAACAAGTAACTATCAAATTGTTTTCTTGTGTAAATACAGAATAACATGCAAAAGAGATGAAGAGAGATGCTGTCCTATAATTTTTCACCAATGCAATACGAATATTCTTCTGATGTTTGTTGTAAAAGGTGTAGTTGATAAACTTAAGACAGTTGTTGGTCTCTAAATTGGAAAACTGACCGCTCTGGATGTGGAGACTTGCATCTGCATAGTTCTGCTTGAGACCCTTGATAACTTTGGCTTTTTGAGTGGTACTCTTTTTGGAATTTTTTTGTTATTAGCAGGGGACATTTTTTTAAGACTTTTTCTTGTTTTGGGGTGTTACGGATTTTTCTTTGAAGGAGGTATGTGGTATTTTTTTTTTTAAGCCATTTTGGCTAGCCAATACTACTAACTGTTACCTGAGGAGTCCCTGGGAGGGGAACCATATTAGCTCGCAAGACAGAGCCAATACCTGTGTATTTTTGTCAGGATATTATGGGGAAAAAAAGTGCTTAAAGCTTGGATTGTGCTGGTAACTAAGTTAGTGGCATACAAAACTGTCAGACTACTATAAGTAGGTGATCAAATGCAGTTTCATTATACTCAAGAATATCCCTAATCCCTAAGAGCTGTGAGCATTTGTGGCTTGTGAAATGTAGCATATCTCAACAGAGACGAAGCTTAAATTTACAAAATCTCAACAGGGAAAAGTGATGATGCTCAAGAAGAAATCCTACTGTGGAAGAAGTATTCATTACCTTTTGTGGCTATTAAGTAGGCTCCTTCAAGATAAGGAAGCATGTCAGAATCTTCCTGTGGTGCAAAATATCTTTCGGACGTACTGTATTTGCAGCTACCCAGCGGAGTCTGTCCTAATTGGGTTACTGCACTAAGGGCAGATTCAGCTCTGTGAAAGGAGCTGAAAGCCCAAGGCTACCGCATCAAGGGGAAATGCCAGGCTCTGCCCTCTGCCACCACCATCCCAACGAGAGAAGGGTTTTTTTCCCAATACTGGGCATAAGCCTGCCTTAGACAGAGCAATTGTCTTTGCATATGCTATAACCATGGGTGAGGGCTTTAGATAGATTTCCCTGCTGAGGCACTTGTTTATTGTAGCTTATAGTAACAAGGCAGATGAAAGGTGAATGGGATCACAGAAAAGAGAGTAGGATGTTTTCTCAGTGCTCCCTATGTTGTGCCATGGCACAGCATAGCAATTCCAGGTGAGCATCACAGCTGACTGGTCCCAGATGGGAAAGAGTAGAGCTGTGGCAGCTCAGTGCTGCACCTGAATTAATTAGTCATGCTTATAGACAGAAAGAGTAACTTATTTGGGAACAGACTGTGCTAATGCTACACAGCTCTAGGCACTGAAGCTGTTAGCTGGGAATGGCACAGTGAGAATATGCGGTATTTTGTGTTACTAGCTAGCAGAAGTTTACTGTACTGCTACACTAGAAGCCATATGGAGTGGAAACATCTGAACAGGTCTGAGGGAAGAACTTTAAATATGAACACAGGTCCAGAGTTGATGTTATACTTTAGTACTGCCTCTAAGACATATGTTAAACCCAGTTTTTGTTCCTTTTAATGTTTTGTGGTTGCCAGGGTGGCCAGAAAAATGCAGGAAGAAAGGCTTCTTACAGAAGTTGCTAAATATAATTGGATTGTTCACCCTAAACCATATACTCAATCCTCAAGTTTAGGGATTCTCACAGTAATAATGGCTACAAAATTTATGATTTGTAAATGGTTTATTGGAAAATCTAGACTATTGCCCCTCAGGATACTAAAACACAAAACTGGATTTACCCTGCCCCTGAAGAATCTTGCCTGTCAGTTACAGGCAGCAATTCTCTGTGTCTCTCAGATAATAGGAATATGATCAATTCTCCCAACTCAGCTGCTGAGTTCCTGACTCACTCTAGCCTAAGCCGAAGTGACTCACAGCCACAATTTTCTACCTCCTCATCACATTATTTGTTGGGGGAGGAAGCCAAAGTATACGTACTAGATAAAATGTTAATATCATCAGCCAAAACTTAGTGGATGCGTATTATTTCATTATTTGTATTGACTGTCACCCTAATATCCAGTTACAGCAGTATGTGAATTGCTTTCAATGTGAGGAAATTGTCCCATGAAAACAGGGTCCTGAGGTAGTAAAGACTGGGAGGTAGTGTATACTAACACAATATGAAAGACATGCCAGTTTTATAAGTTACTAATGGTAAAGCAATGTATGCAGGGATTGTCCCACTGGTAAACATGGTTATCAAGTGATTCCTCTTGCATATCAGAA
Source organism: Corvus hawaiiensis (assembly GCF_020740725.1). NCBI lineage: Eukaryota > Metazoa > Chordata > Aves > Passeriformes > Corvidae > Corvus > Corvus hawaiiensis. Next base: position 39,128,385 of record NC_063217.1, read on the forward strand.
ATGTGAAACTTCACAAGGGATATCTACAAAGCAGTCATTGATTTAAAATTACTTGCTATTAGACTACTTTTATTTTTATGTATCAGATCAAAATCTTTCCTTTTTCATTTATTGCCTCCAGTGGCACCAACTTGACACTTTTTTTTCCTCCTTACCTGTATGCAGTGTTTTGTACATATGCAGACAAGTGTTTAAAGTGAAAATTATAGATTAAGAGAACCAGAATACCTACATAGGACAAAAAAACATAACCCCAAAAAATAGAGTACCTAGATTGCCTGGTTCAATCTATCCTGGCTTCAATAGCTGACCAGAAATAAAACTGGATTAGACTTACTAACTCTGTGGTTTACTTTCACTCGGGAAAACATTGTTTCAGATAGATATTCACATTAGCAGCCCTTTTATAGGAGTAGATTCTTACAGGAAAACTCTTAACTTCCTGGGATAATGTATTCAGATGAACTATGCCTCACTGTGCTTTAAACATACATGGCTGTACTTCCAAGTAAACCAGGCAACTTATAACAGTAGGTCTATGGCCATCTGTAAAACTTAACTGGTGCTTACAGAAAATGGTCCTACATAAAATTGCAGTTCTGTACAACCACAGGACTAACAAGTAATTTACATGCAGAATAGTGTAGATGTTCTGTGCTCCAAGCACTCATAATTTATGCAATCAGAATTTCCCTATATTCAAATCAGAGCAGAAAGAAAGGGTTTGGCTTGCAGTAAAATACTACTTACCACCATAAAATCATAGTTACTGCTAGCTGCCAGATCTAAATAGTGGTTCAAATGCTGGATTACAGCAGTATCAAGCTGTCAGTTTGAACTCTTGTCAAGAGCAGCTATTGCAAGGCTCACTGAATTGATACCTAAATAATATTAATTTATCTTCTAAAATATTTATCTACCTTCGAGTCCTTCACAGAAAGACTACTGTGTATCTTCACCTATATTCCTTTTTAAACACTCACAACACAAAGTATCCTGAAGCCTCTAGGATGTCTCAGGAATTACATGTCCTGCAGTATCCTGATCAATTTTCTTTGTTATGACTTCCCCTTCCACCCCCCTGCCCCTGTATTCTTTCATTTATCCTGGTGTATATAGCCTACCTTGCAGAATTGCAAGGGGAGCTGGCAGGGATCCAGGACAACCTGTCAGCACAAGCAGCAGTGAGGTGATGAGTCAGCAGAGGCACTGTGTGTCTTTGCCTCTGCTGCGGCACTGCTCACTCCCAACCCTCCTGGAGACAAGTCTTGGCTTTGACCTTGAAAAGTGTCCACAGCTCCTGCTCATCCTATTTTTATGAAAGGGAGGATGTGTCCTTCACTGAACCTGAAAATGTGGAGCTGCCATACAGAAGGCTAATAACCCAAGCAACAGAGGCTCTGTGTGATCTGAGGATTATGTGAGGCTTAACCTGAGAACAAGGCTGGCAATTTTGTAAAGCAATTCATAAAGAACAGTCACATAAACTGTGGAGTTAAAACTATTTTAAAATCGTGTAATTTCACTGCATTTGTGCCACACTGCATTCAGCACATCCCCAATGTGATAGCTGCACATGGAAAAATCCAACAGATGCTACATACACTGTGATTACATAGAATAAGACAAAATTATCTAGGGTTGAGAAATAAGATGCCTACACTGAAAGGACATCAATGTGACCACTCGTGTATTCAGGTATTTATTTTGTCTTCATTCCTTATACTGCATTTTAATAAGAAGAATTTAAATGGCTCCCTCTTGTGTCAAGAAAAATGCAGTATCATATTTGGCAAAAACTAATCCTTGAGCAGAAATTAGAATTCACCTATATTTATACTGCAGAGTATAATTATCAATATGTTGTGGTGACTGATGAGACTGAACACACCTATCCCTTGCTGCCCAGGTACTCTTTGAAACTACCTAAAAGAAGTGCCATAAACAGTTACCTTTCAGCTGCATATGATGAAGGGTAGGGAAAAACAGCTTGTGAACCATATGTATTGTATCCCATCTAATTTGCTAATGCAGTCTAGACTAGATAGATATCTCATCTTTGAGATCCCTGTCCTTAACGGTCTGTAACATCTCAGCACAGAATATCTGGATCAGCGTAGCTTGATTTACTTCTGGTGCTTTTCACAGGTGAGCAAATTTTCACCTTTTAAGGGGTGGGAGCATGAAAGAGCCAGTGAATGGCAGTGAGGAAGCAAAAATCTGATTTCAACAACCTTGCAAGTCTTTGTTCCTTCTTTCTAGTACCTACTAGCTGATAAAGTTTTTGCTCTGGCTTTTGAATCATGAAAGCTTTCTTCACAATAATTAATACCCATAAAACTCTGAAATTCCGAATTGAGGTTTTTTGGTTTGTTGTTTTTTTTTTTTTTGCATAGCATGGGGCATACTTTGGTAACTTTGGACATTAAGCAATAATCTCGGAAATGAACATATAAGAGGAAAAAACTTATAAGACACTGAAGTCTTGCTAACCTCAAGAGGCAAATAAAATGTATCAGGAAATGTGTGTGTATATGCAGGAAGTATCTACAATAGCTTTTGAGAAAGCAGGTCTGAAAAGCTTTGTTTCAAGGCAACATACTTGTGTTCTGTGGTTTCTCACAAAATCTGTTCCTGCATAGTTATGAATTAACAAAACCAAAAAAATCCAAGCAAAAAACCTAGGCCCACTTCAGAGTGGGACTAATCATACTGATGACTGGAGAGCTTGATAAAGCTACTTTGCAGATAATTATCTTGAGATAATCTCAGTTCATCCTGATTCAGAAGTCTGGTGGTAGCCACACAGGAGGCTATATTTTCCAGCTTGAAGGAAGGCTTTAAAATATCATATTATGAATTCTGCTGTAGTAATTTATCCTTTGTAAAAAAGTCTTCCCTGTTACAGCCTTACAGGTTGTTAACAGAATGAATGACGAAATGACTACCAATATCAAATTATATGTGCTTTTCAAATCTAGGACTTTGTATCCTCCTCCAAATAATTTGTTCATACTTCTCATACGGAGAGAGTTACCACTTGATCACAGAGAGGAAAAAATTACTATGGTGCACAGAATAATCATTCAGTATCTTAGAGTTACTTGTTTAAGGGCTTCTATAGTGGCACCCCACAATCTATTTCCACACTTCAGAGAAGAACTGATGAGGGTAGACTTAACTGAAGAGAAACTGAAAGGGTTTATTGAATCTAAAGTGTGTACTTAGGCTCAAAACTGCTGTTCTGAAAAGACCTTACCAGCTGCCACCTGGGGCTAGATACACCTAAACTCAAAAATACTCCCTTTATCTATCCAGCCAGGCAAAGGTACTTTTCTGAACGCAACCACCATCATGATCTTAATGGAACTGAGCTGCCTGCCTCATATTCCAAGCCTGACAGGACAGGATGAGGTAACTGGGCATTTCATTACTTATGTCTTTTGAGGTACTCATTCCAAAATTGTTTGGAAGGTACTTATAAAAAGACTGAGTTGCACTAGATACAAACACACACAGAAGTATTTTTCAAATCACATTTTATCTTAAATATGGCCAAACACTGGTACTCTTAACCAATAATCTATTTTTTATTATTATTATTATTAGCTTTCCTTTCAGTAAGCACTGAGAGGAGAAAATGAGGGCATAAAAGCCTGCAAAGCTATAGGTTTGGAGGTGAGGTTATTTAATCCTTGCAAGAGGAAAAAAGCTTATCCTGAAATGGTTGTGGGCAACAGAACTTGGCATTTGTCCGCTTTAAGACTGAAATGGGACCTACTGGGGCCTTTGGTGAGGCTGGAATTCAGGTAGGCTATGGTAGGGTATATAACAGATACTTGGGATGGGGGTGGAGGAGGTATGCTTTTATTCTGAAGTCTGTGAGAATACTTTTCACAAAGCTACTCAGGAAAGTGGCATTCCTTGGGTGACATTTCATCTAACCTCCATTATGGCTAAGGTTTTGTGTACTAGAAATTATGAGTGAGACTAGTATTAGAAAGCATTTCCCAAAGAAACCTCAGGCCAGTACTCTTGACACTTTTGAGAAAGAAAATTAGGTTTGTGGTTTCTTAGTAAGCTTTTGTGCCTCATTTCTGCTTAACCTCAGGTGATGAAACGTAACCCAATCCTTAAACAAGGTTTGGACTTGAAATTTAATATTCCTTTCGTGTGTATGTGGGATTTTGGTAAGCAGACAATAGGTATGCTGATTTAAACAACAATTCTTCCATTAGAGAGAGGAGACTTTGATGCAGACTTTGTTCTGCATCTACATGATAGCAAACCTTTCTGTTTTATGTACAGGCAGTGCTATCATCAGTTGGGATCGAGTTTCCTGTGACTTGTGTGTAACTCTTAATAGTGAATGCTGTAGCCTGACTTAACACCACCGAGTTTTTGTGTGAGTCATATGTGTCAGGTGGTTGAAACACAGTGCTGTTTAATCCTAGATCTAAGCTAACAGTCTATGCCAAAGCAAATATTTACAACCTTAATGGACTGCAGGATAAAAAGATGTCACGGTATTTACTTATGCCATATGTGCATCTTTCTTTCTGGTAGGCAGTGTGAGTTCACTAATTCCTGTAGCTTAACTACATAATGTTTCTTTAAATAAACCCACTGCGGTCTCGCTTACCGAAACAAAAAAAGTGAAGGTTTATATATAACCAGCTTCCCACTGCCGCCTCCTGCGCCGCTGGTTTCCAGGCCCTCTCCGACGCAAAGCACTCGAGCAGTGTAAGCGGATGTTGCATAATGTGATTATGGGCTGCTCTAAACTGAGGAACGCGTCCCACTTGCGGCGTGTTACACACGGCTGCCTCGCTTCTTTCATTGGAACAGAAGCTGTGATGCTGCTTTTATATTCCTGGCAGTTGTCAAATGCTAAAGCAGAAGATTAGGGGATTTGGGCTTTTTTTTTTTTTTTTTTCCTTCGTACTGAAAACCTTCAGTTGCTTCCTCTCTCTTATGCCTTTAGCTCTGAAGGAGATGATTACATTTCAGGTCATCTCTTCCTCTGTCTGATCCCAATACACCACCCTTACTCACATTACAGGAATTTGCATGTATAGGTAATCAGGATCTTAAAAAGTCAGCCTCTAAAGTGTATCTATGCGGTGTATCTACCGCTGAGGGAACATGGCGGTGAGTTCCCGACTTGTCTCCACCACCAGCCGCATTCGCCATCCGGGCTGAACCGCATTCCTTCCCTTGGGTCGCCACAGCCGGGGTCGCCACAGCCGGGGGTGCCACAGCCGGGGGTGCCACAGCCGGGGGTGCCACAGCCGGGGGTGCCACAGCCGGGGGTGCCGGCGGCCCCCGCCCCTCACACTCCCCGCCCTCAGCGCCCCTCGCGGCCGCCGCGCGGGGCCGGGCCGGCTCCGGAGCTGGCGCGGGGCTGCGCAGGCGCGGCGCGCGCGCTGTGTGGCGGCGGGCGCGCGGGATGCGGGCGGCGGGAGCGCATGGCAGGTGGCGGGAAGCGGAGGCCGCGCGGCGCGGCGGGACCGGCCGGAGAGCAGGTGGGGTTCCGCGGGAACACGGCCGGGGGCGGCGGGAGAGCCGCGGGCCTGCATCGGCGCGGGTGCCGTGTGGTGTCTGTGGGTCCTTTGTCTCCTTGGCCCTCGTTCCGGTTTGCTCCGCGGCTTTGGGGAAAGTCACAGGGCCTCGGGCTCTCCTGCGCGGCAGCCGCTCCTCCACCCGGCCATCTCGCGGGCACCGCCGCGCTTGAAGTGCGTTGGGCCCGCCGGCCGTCCCATCATCCCGGCGGGACCGCCCTGGCAACGGGGACACTCGCCGTGTCCCGGGTTACCTGGGTTACCTGGCGGCGGCCCTGCTTCAGAGGTGAAGCGTCCGCCGCATTGTTCTCTCCTAAGAACAGAAAAGAAGCTTTCTTTTTTTTTTTTTTTTTTTTTTTTTTTTTTTTTTTTTTGGTTAATTTTTATTCTTTCAAATGGCGGGGGCGTCGGGGGGATGTAGCGATTCCTACCAATTCATGGAGACTTAAGTGGGAATGGGGTGGTTGAGGCTAGCGCTCCAGTGGAGTGTGCTCGTATGGATCATTTCCTAGCCTGCTTCAGTTCACGTTACATCATTTTTAAAAGCAAGTTCACCTTTAAAGCTACTTTTAAAGTGCTGCACTGAAAACTGCAATAGTCGTGATGTGGAATAGCACAGTAGTTCAAACAGCAGAGACTAGAGGATTTTTGCCGTATTATTTGATCAGACATGACAAAATAGTATCCCTACTTCCAGCTGTCTGTAAAACACAAATATGTTGTATGCAGTCTGCAGTGTGATTGGAAATGGTCATTTTAAAACAATGTAAAATTAGATTAAACCTTGAGATTGTTTGCTCCTTTGCTTAGTTAACTAATAGAAGTGCTTCTGTTTGTTATATTGACCCATTAATATAAAAGTAGCAGTTTGCTACTTCAGACATGTTTAGCACATATGTCAGACTGCACTTTTAATGGATTCTGTCTAAAACAGATGTTCTAGGCTGTACATATGCTGCTTTAACTAACAAACATGTCCTAATAGACCTAATCCTTGTTCCTCCATTAATAGAAAATCTTTGTAGAATCCTTTGGTAGAGCTGACAGAAAGCAACTAAATTAACTCTGTTTTGGGTTGTTTTTTGTTGTGTTTGTTTGTTTGTTTTATCTACAGAGTGAAAAAAATGGAGTTGTCAAGAAGAGAAGATCAAATCAGGCAGATATTCCTGATAGTCTTTGCCAAGAAGCAGAAACATGCTATCGGCTTAGACTGCCTGAGGACTTCTACCAGTTTTGGAAGTTTTGTGAGGAACTAGATCCTGAGAAACCAAGTGGTGAGGTTTTAAATTTTGCCTCTTCTAACTTTCACTCGCAAAAGCAGCCTGAAGGCAGGCAAACTGGAAGTGATCAGATGCATTTCAATGAAGCTTCAGTTTTTCAGTTGAGATGGAGGATATTTACATGAGTGTAAACTAAAATACTGGTTATAATCACTAAGATGTACACTTCAAGCTTTCTAAAATGTAACTACTTAAGTTGTGCAATGTAAAGGAACTAAATGTGGTCTAAATCTGCCTTTCTTGCAGGTGTATTTAAAATGTTTAGTGTGGAACTCAAGTTTTCTCATGTATCATGGTTTAATCCCAGGCAACAACTAAGCACCACCCAGGCACTTGCTCACTCCCCCTTGGTGAGACAGGGGAGAGAATCAAAAGGGGGAAGGTGAGAAAACATGTGGGTTGAGCTAAAGACAGTTTAATAGGGAAAGCAAAAGCCACAAGCAAAGCAAAACAAGGAATTAATTTAGCACTTCCCATGTGCAGGCAGGTGTTCAGCCATCTCCAAGAAAGCAGGTCTGTGTCATGTTGAGCATGATGTCACATGCTATGGGATATCCCTTTGGTCAGTTGGGATCAGCTGTCCCAGCTGCGTCCTGTCTCAGCTTCCTGTGCACCCACAGCCTCCTCACTGGTGGGATCAGAGGTTGAAAAGACTTTAACTCATTGTAAGCAGTACTAAATCTGGATTTCAACCTCTTCAAGTTTATTATATAACTGAATGTGGCATCCCTGTGTGCTCTAGAAATGACAGTATCTTGAGAGTCATAGAATGGTTTGGGTTGGAAGGGACCTTTAAAGGTGACAGAGTCCAACTCCCTACAATGAGCAGGGACATCTTCAACAGGGCCAAGTTGCTCAGAGCTGAGTCCAGCCCAGCCTTAAGTGTTTCAAGGTCATCCACCATGTCTCTGGGCATCCTGTTCCAGTGTTTCACCATGTGCATCATAAGACATTCCTTATATCTAGTCTGAATCTACCCTGTTTTAACTAAAACACATTACCCCTTGTCCTCTTGCTACAGGCCCTGCTAAAATGTTTGTCCCTACCTTCAATACCTAAAGTACTGAAAGGCTGCAGTCAAGTCCCTGGAGCCTTTTCTTCTCCAGACTGAACAGTCCCAACCCTCTCAGCCTGTCTTTGTAGGAGAGGTGCTCTAGGCCTCTGATCATCTTCATGAGCCTGCTCTGAACCCACTCCAACAGGTCCATGTCCTTCCTGTGCTGACAACCCCAGAGCTGGATGCAGCACTGCAGGTGGGGTCTCACCAGAGTGGAGCAGAGGGGCAGAATCCCCTTCCTCTCCCTGCTGCTTTGGATACGGCCCAGGATGTGTTTGTCTTTCTGGGCTGCAAGTGCATGTGGCCAGGTCGTGTCCAGCCTCTCATCCATCAACACCCCCAAGTCCTTCGGGGTAGGGCTGCTCTCCATCTGTTCATCCCCAGCCTGTGTTGATACCAGGGGTTGCCCTCGCCCAGGTGCAGGACTTTCTACTTGGTCTTCTTAAACCTCAAGAGATTTCCATTGGCCCATTTCTTGAGCTTATCCAGGCCCCTCTGGGTGGTATCCTGTCCTTAAGGAGTGTCATCTGCACCCCTCAGCTGGTTTTGTCTGCATGTTTGCTAAGGTTTGCTGCTCCCCTGTCTTGTGTAATTGCTAAAGATTAATATTGAACAATACTGGTCCCAGTACAGAGCTCTGAGGGATGCTACTCATCACCAATCTCTGTCCAGACATTGGACTGTTGATGACTACTATTTACGAGATGTGTAATAACTCTTGAATGAAAGCTATCTGGTCAAAACAATGTCTTAGTTTTCCTTGTCTAGTGAATAGAGTGTTTGACTAAATTTATGGAAATTTTTGATACTTGAGCAACACAGAAACTTCCTGGTCTAGACACACACCTGAATGTAAATCAATTCATGGTTTGCTTTTCAGATGCACTTGTGTCAAGTGTTGGACTTAAGCTGGTTGGACCATATGATATTCTTGCTGGGAAACACAAAAAAGCAAAATCAACAGATGTGAACTTCAATCTTCATTGGAGATTCTTCTATGATCCCCCAGAATTTCAGACTATACTTGTTGGGGATAGCAGAACACAGTATCACATGGGATATTTCAGGTATTTTATTTCCTGTGTGCTCTTGCTCCACTGTAACTATGCATAGCTTTTGTCCTCTTTTTTTTCCATGAAGCGTAATTTGAGAATTGTGCACTATGACCAAACAAGAATCTTTCTTTTTTGTAGTAGGATATTAACACGTGCCTTTATCTTCTTATTTAAAAAGATCACAAGAACAGGACTTGAAGACTAGATTTAAATGTTTATTGAACTACCTCCTCCAGCCATCCAGAGCACCTTCACTCACTAATCTTTAACTTTTGCCATGATACTGGGAAGAAAATCAAATGGCCAGAAGGGAATATGTATTCTCTCTGCATGTATGGCTGTGAGTTCTTCTCAAGGTTTGCTGTAAGATTCAGAGCTTTAGATCTAAGGGCATTTTTGGAAGGTTTCTGAAGGAGGTGGCAGCATGGTGAGGAGGCAGATTTAGTTTTACTTTGAAATAGGAGCAGTGGACACAGCCTGACTATTTTGTGTGTATTTTTTCATCAATAGGGATGTGCCAGATGAACTCCCAGTGTGGGTTGGTGCAAATGAAGCTAAGAAGGGTTGTGTGATTTCACAAGTTGGTGATAATGTCTTTGCTGCAGTCAAGTAAGGTTCATATTTACTTTTGTTTATAAAGAGCAGAATAGAGAGAAATTGTTAATTGGGAGGTGGGATGTGGAATAATGAAGCTTAACTGATGATATGTCTTTCGTAAGAAACCCCCGCTTGTTTTCTGCCCCTGATGGCAAGTTTTAACATTCTCTCAAAAGCCTTTGTAGGCTTTCTGACAGTGTTTTCCTTTCAGAAGTGAAATAGATAAGTGTTAATTATGTCATTCTTTAAATATATTGGCAGTGACAGGCTCTAAATTGGAAAAAATACCCACTGGGTATGTTAAAATACTTTGTAAGTAGAGAAAGGGCATCTCAGACTGTGGTAAAGGAAATCTGAGTATAATAGTAGATGAGTAGCATCTGTCTCTTGTTCTTGCCTACATAAAAATACATTATGTTTGTATATAATTAATATTTACAAGAAGTACCATTTCTGACCTGTGGCAGGATAACACTTACATGGATATGTAGTTCAGTCTCATTCATGGAGCTCTGCATGTTCCTGTGTCAGGAATGTAAACAATTGATCTCATCCCTGCCGGTTAAAGATGGAAAGCTCTCTAAGGACAGACACATGTCAGTCAGTGAAAGCAGGCTGAAGAAAGGCTTCTGCAAAAGAACCCTTGTGCAGTGCAGAGTTAAACGAGGACATTTGTTTTGAAAGTATCATGGGGAAGCTCATAAATATGTATTTGTGTGCATGACTTGGATGACAAATGATGTATATGGCACAGAAGCAGCAAACTGAATGTTTAAGATAGAAAGATGAACAGCTACTGAGGCTGGGAGAACCTTCAGCACCTGCAGATTGCATAAACTAGATCATAAAGCAGATACAGATAAGAAAAGCCCAAGTACTGGCTGTGCCAAACTATTTTCTTTCCTCTTGTTAAGAGGCTTGTATTTTCAAATCTCTGTATAAATAAACTCGGGACTGCTAATCTTTGTTGTTAAGATCTGGAGGTTTAACATTTAAAAGGTTATTAGGTTTTTTTGTTTTCTTGATGTGTTTCTTCTGTTTGCAGATTATTTTTGTCAAAAAAACTTAAGGAAGTGGCTGATAAAAAGAAAAATGCTGTTTTGAAAGACATAGATGAAAAGCTAACAAGAACAGCAAAAGAACTGGGTTATTCTCTGGAACAAAAAACCCTGAAGATGAAACAGAGAGATAAGAAAGTATGACTTTCCTCATCCACTGGAGAGAACTAAGTTCTGTTAAATTTTTTTCATTTACTTCCTGTTTGTGTTTTTTCATCCTTCTAGTCAGTAAGGATGCCTCATTTAGGCATTTCCAGTGGTAATCAGTTCTCTATAAAACTTCAGGAGAGGGAAGATTACTACAAGTGTGTTCCAAATAATAGGATTAAATAAAAACACTTCAGTAAATCATAGCTTGGCATTCAATCACAAACAAAACAGAAAGAACAAACTACCACCAAGAAAACCTAGTAAGCACAATAGTCTAAAAACTGAAACAAATAGAGGGCATGGAGAAAACTGCTTTAAATGGAAGATTCTTGTAAATAGCTGGGCTGGATCTGTTAGAAACAGGACCATTAAGGGTGATATGGATGATAATAACAGAGGTTTTTCACATACCTATCAAAAATTATTAGGGTAGGAGGGGACTAAAGAAATGTGGCACAATGCTACACAAGTGACTACAAGGGTCTCTAGATTTCAGAATTCGACTGAAATGGAGTTTCAAGCTTCAGTTATTTCAAACTTCAATACTTGAAAGTAACTGCCATATAATTTGAAATAATTTAAGTTGATGTCCTGGAGCCAGGACACTATATTAGGTTTGACCACCAGCAATCAGGTGTTAGTGTTTAATGAGGTGAGTTTTTAGGTCACAGTACTTTCTTATGGTGCTATGTTCCATTTTCTGTCTCTTTTTTTTCAGGTGGTGACCAAAGCATTTCATGGAGCAGGCCTAGTTGTTCCTGTAGACAAAAATGATGTTGGATACAGAGAACTTCCTGAAACAAATGGTAAACATCTTGTTTACTATATCCTTCTGCTTTTTTGAGTGAACAACCCCAAGTAAAAAGCAAACTGCATTCATATTTTCTACTTAAAGAATTTGAGTGGTGGGAGTAAAAGGTAGGAGTCCTAACCATCACACTTGGGCTCAAAGTATTGTCTTTAAAGGAACCAGGTGAGAATCAACAAAACCATGCTAAATCTAAGAATTCCAGAAGTAGTTGTTCAGATGACCTTTCCTTTTGTATTGGCAAAGCCATGCCGGAGGTAGATCCAAAAAGCTGATCTGCATTCAGGGATTTGTGGGCTTATTTCTTATCCACCCCCTTGTCCCACTGTCGAACCAGAATCAGTTCCTTGATGCAATTTCACCACATAAATGCTTGTCTTCCTCTATGAGGAACTGAGAGGGATGGGCATGGGGCAAGAATGAGCTTCCAAGGAAATGGGGAAGCTTCACCAACAGTTCAGGGTGTGCCCACTTAGCTTACGTGTAAGTGTGACACACGGGTACAGTTTCACCACAGAATACTTCTGTGCAATATTAAATTTCTTTATTCAAACATCTAAATACCTGCTTTTGCTTTTTTGCAGCTAATCTTAAAAAAATTTGCAAGGCCATTGTTGATGCTCCGACTGATGAGGAGAGAGTGAAGGCCTTTGCACCCATTCAGGAAATGCTGACCTTTGTTCAGTTTGCTAACGATGAATGTGACTATGGAATGGGGTACGAACTGGGCATGGACCTGTTTTGCTATGGATCACATGTGAGTGCTACAACAACCATACTTCACAAAACTATGCATTATTTTATATATGGGCTAGAATTGTTCTGCTGGAGATTAATTATCCCTAGGAATTGTAGAGGTCTGCAAGAATATTTTTAATTCATGAAGGCTGTTAAAAAGTCACACAACATCATTCCATGTTGAATTTAAAATTGCGTGTGTGAAAGCCCAATCCTGCACTCCAGAAGCAGAGTGCAAAGTGTCTGATCCAAATGCACTGAACAGCTGGAGTCCCCTGTCTCCAGCCGCTTGTATAGGCACCCATATTCAACCAGATCAAGAAACAGCCTGATGTTTGTAGTAACCTCAGCTGCAAGAATGTGAACCCAGGCCAGCTGCCTCGCTGTACTGCCTTGTGTGGCTGCACAGGGCACCTCCCACGTGAAGTCTCTTCTCTAGTTTTCTGCTAACAGTGAATATCATCAGTAAGGGGATTGAATTAATAGCACTTAGTTACACATAAAAATTATACTTAATGCTTTTTGTTCTGTATTAGCCACTGGCCTGTTGATAAAAAGGGTCATGGCTGTAACCAGTCTATGGCTAGAAATTAACACATGAAGTTTCAACATCAACCTAATATGAATGGATGGTCATAGAAACACCCCTGCAAAATAGCTGCTCCTAGCAAAACTAGTATTGGCTGAGTGGTGCTCCAGAGTATCATGGGAAAGGTAAGTCTTGCAATACTAAATGTAGGCCCAAAAGAGCTGTACTGACACTGGTTAAAATATTTAGCCATGGAAATGAATGAAAACTGACTGCTCTTGCCATATGCTGTTAAATTACTGATGTTTCTTAGATTTCATGCCCTGCTCTCTTAAGTTCTGTACAGCATCTGAAAATGTGTGGTATTTTCCTCTAATATCCTGTTCATTTAGAACCCTTCTTTCAGAGACAAGGCTGCTTTAGCTGCTTAAATCTTTTCTACAACTGGAAGGGCAGTGAAGGAAACAGTTCCTCCCATTCTTCTGATTAGGTAGAGGCAAATACTCATCTTCTGTGCTTTGTGCTTTTCAGCACATGAGACTAACCACTGACAAAGTCCTGCAGTGAAAAATTGTGTTTACAGTACTGTGATGTGTCTTGTCTGTCTTATGCTGCAGCTTGAAACACCTGTAACTTTGCAGCTGTTTTCTAGAATTAGAAACCTTCATCTTCTAGTTTAGTAAACAGAAGAAACAGTGGCTTCACACAAGTTATGCTACAGTTAGGTCCCTGCCTGTGTTGGAGCTCCTACTTGGAGCTGTTTTCCAGTTCTGACTGGAGCCTTCCTGTCCTTTTGCTTACAGAGCCAGAGAAACAGTGACACTTTATCTGTAGCCCAAGACATAGAAAAGAACTTGAATCTTGTCCCCTTTGTTTGAGAGAGACAATGGACTTACATGTACAATAATGATTGCAAATGCTAAATATGCTCTGATGTTTATACCTTTGAAGTGCTTAAATGGTTACTGTAACTAGTACCACTGTACTCCCCTCCAGTTGTGGGGTGGGATGAGACGTGGGACTGTGACAGGATAGGGGACTTCATCCTGCGGGCTGGAGCTTGGGATGCTGTATTGAGTGGGACCATCATCTCTTGCACTGCTAACTCTTGGTTTCTCTCTCACTGCAGCAGCTCTGGCAACCCTGCCTGCTGTCTGTGGCTGTCACAGGTGTAGCATGAGGATGTGCTCAGCCATTTCGGGAGGGGTTGAAGGGAGCAGTGTGAATGGGGCAGAGCCAGGAGCTGGGGGTGCTCCCAGAATAAACAAAACCACTGAGGCCGAGGGCGGCTCTTGTTTTCCCTTCTCTCCTGCAGTACTTCCACAAGACAGTGGGCCAGCTGCTGCCCCTGGCTTACACCCTGCTGAAGAGGAGCCTCTTTGCCGAGATCATCGAGCTGCACCTGGGCAACCGACGGGAGGAGGACCTGGATCAGCTGGCACCCTGAGCCGGGCACGGGGGGGTTGCAACGGGGGCAGCCCTGCAAGCCCGGGAGCGGGCTTGGCTTTGTGTGTGTTTGTGTGTCTTTTTGTACTCGGCGGCGGTGTCTCCTGCGCTCAGTAAAGGTTTTTCTAAGGAACGTGCTGCTTCCCAGTGCTGCCTTTGCACGGCGGGACCGGAGCGGGGCCGCCCACGGGCGGGGCTGCGGCACTGACGCGCTCGCCTGGCCCTGCCCTGCCGGCCCCGGCAGCCAAACCTGGGCCAGGACTGCGGCTATAAGGAAGGGCAGGCTGCTGCCCAGCATTGCTTGGAGCACCTGCGGGCACCACGGCAGGGCCGGGCCGGGCTGGGCTGGGCTGCTGTGGCTTGGTTGCTGCCCGCCTATGCCATATGCGTATCGAGCCTCACGTCCCTGCTCTGGGCCGTGGTTCTGCCATGCTGTGTTTCCCCAGTTGTGTCCCACCCCTCAGGTAAAGCATTCCCTTACTGCAGCATTCCCTTCTGTGGCAAAGCACTATCCCTGCTCCTGCATTGCTGGAGCTGGCTCAAGTGCGAGGAAACCAATGGGATGAAGGAAATGCTAACTGACATTACAAGAGACAGTGGGACTTCACTGCAGTTACTACTTGATAATCAGAAGAAGCCATCTCTAAACATTATAAAATTAAACCCATGTGATTTTGTACAAGGTGCAAATTAATTGATTTCAAGGTCATTATCCCCCAGTTCTGTGTTCTTGTTATTGCACTTGGAGGTTTATTCTCAGGCAATTGGTTAAAGTAACAGTCCAGAAACAATGGAAAATAACATTTGCTCTTACTCAACAGCCCTGCCACCACACAGTGACTGACTTCCATTGTAGCAACTCACATCAATACTAGTGACAGCAGTACTAATTACTACTGATAAAGATAGCACTCTGGTCATATAAGTCATTCCTGCTTTTTTAAGCAAAGGATTGACAGTTATCTGTTACTTCATGGTAAAAGGGAGCATTAGAGGTATAGTGTAGGTTAGAGTGCTGCAAAAGTATCGTGAGTTTCAAATGCACAAGATAATCACATGCCACAGCTACTTCTGTAAATTTGACAACTTTACCCCTTTCACTCAGCATATAAATGTCCCATTTCTTCAAGCACAAACATGCAGGCATTCTGTCATAGGCCTAAAGTTTTGCTTTATACATAAAAAAGATATACTTTCTGTCTCATTCCCCTTTTTATGTTTCAAGTACAGGAGCCCTTTATATTAATGCCCTGTAAATCATACAAATACTAAAAAAGTAGAATCATGGAAAGGTTTCAGTTGGAGGGAACCTTAAAAATTCAACTTTTGAACTGTTAAATATGAACTTAGCTCTGCAAAAATGAGGACCCAAGACTAGACCCCCCTCCTCCTCTACTAGCCCCTGAGGGAGAAGGAACTCTGTTACAGCAGCTGTAAAATGCTCGGTGTGCTGTGTATCATTAAACTTGGACAGGCTTTCTAGCAGGGCCTGCTGCACTAGGACAAGGAATAATGGTTTTAACTAAAAAAGAGTAGATTCAGACTAGATAGGGGGAAGACTTTTATTGTGAGAGGTGAAACACTGTAATGGGTTGCCCAGAGGGGAGGTACATGCCCCATCCCTCCAAGTGTTCAATGGATGATGCTCTGAGCACCCTGGTCTCACGGAAGGTGTCCCTGCCCACAGCAGAAGGGTTGGTCCCTTCCAACCCAGGCCATTCTGTGAAGTGTACATCATCAACAGATGGCTTTTAGACAATAAAAGGATCATCCACTTTTAACTATTTTAAATCAGAAAGCCAACTATTCTATAATTAAAACAAAATCTCAAATGCTTATTTTGGAAAAATACCCCACCTAAGGCTGATCTGCTTGATGGGGTTGATTTGGCTACTGATTTGTAGCCACATGCTAAGCAATGCAAATACTGCATCTCCTAAACATTCTTTTCATCAAATCTTCTTACTAGTTTTGTATGTAAAATTCCTAGCTGTTAATTTTCTCTCAGGGAAAATAAATGCAAAAATCAACACAAATCTTGCTTGTGAAAACAATGAGAAAACATGACAACAATAAATGGTCATACAGAAGGTTTTAATGCTTGATTAAATCATCACAGTAATGAGAATTTTTACTGTAATGATATGCAGTTCTACCACACTATTATAAATAAAAACATTAAGATCAATATTAAATACAGCTCTAGGCGACATCACAGATTAACAGAGAATGCATTCTTCATGAACCAGTATCTGAATGATTTAAAAAATAAAAAAATGCTGACACTTTCCCCCTCCCATCCACCACCTTTTTTTTTTTTTTAATTAGTAACTTGAGTAAGGCGCTGCAAGTTTCACGTTAGAAATTTTTTGTTGCACAGCACAGGCACACATAATTCATTACCAGAACCTCTACTGCATGTTTACCAGAAGACATTTTAAATGTCAACAGGGAAAGCTTAGCAGGTTAAGAAGAGTAAACGGAGATACATAATTTATGTGCAGCACTCAAGATCCACACAGAAATGAAACACAGCAGGAGTGTGAACTGTATTTTAATTCAGACAGCAGTCTATAGAATTAGGTGCAAGTTAATACAGTACACACAGCAGTGTTTTACAATAACATCAGACATGGCAGAGATTTCAAACTAATTTAAAGCGATTTTTGTATGTGTAGTGAGTTTGTATTCTTCCACTGAAAAAAAAAATGAGACAACAGAAATCAGTGTCACAGACAACTTCCAGAGCTGCCTTCTGTAAATGGGACAATCCTGCTCTTTGTGAAGCTTCCTCTTCTTCAGGCTTATGTAATGTAACAGAGCAAATTTTTAACCACTAGCACTGACTTCACATGGAAGAGTACAGCTGCTTGTTGCCATGCTCCCATTTCAACATAGCCCAAGTCCCTGTTTATTTCCAAACCTGTTTTTTAATACGAGGCCTGATCACTGTGATCCCCCTGGCACATTTCACTTTCTACTGGTTCCAGTTGCTGCTGGAGATGAGATGCTAAAATGTAGATGGCAAGTTTTTACTCAGAAAAATCAGTTAAAATTCAACAGTGCACTTACTTAAGCACAGCCATTTTTGTGCAGCTCACCAACAGTGTCAGAATTTTGGTTCATTGTGTTATTGAACTTATGATAAAATCATACTGCCTACTTTGTGAAAAAGATGTTTGAGGTAACTGTGATGAATGCCTTAGAGATATTTAAGATTATGATGTTAAACTTTTAGTGTTTATATTCTTGCCATTTTTGCAGTCTTGTGAGCATAATTGTTAAAGAAGTTTCATCCAACCTCATATTACAGAACATGATTTTTGTCAGCCAGATGTCTTAATTTTTTTCCTCCATCATTTAGGCTCATAGCATATTGTCATTTTTCCTCTGCCTGCAGTTGTGGTGGTGATCTGATAGAATGAATAGGAAACAAAACAATGTACTGTAAAGAAGTTAGGGATCTGTCAGTTCACCTCCAAGAGTGTGTGTGTTGCTGCTGAATTTTGAAGTCCTGCCGAAGTTTCAAGTACTGGATTCAATTTTTCCCTGCTGTTCAGGTGTGACTACATATAATTTACACCTCTATATACTTGGGAGAAAAGAAAAAAAAGAGTCAAAAGCAATCTAATAGTTGCTTTCTCCTATTACTTTTGAAACCCTGCAGGTTTGTTTTTTTTTTTTTAATAAAACCTTACTATTACTGTTCCAGTTATCTGCTAGTAAAGAAAAAAAGGAAATCCAAGGTAACGGCTGTGAAAGTTATATTTGAAAATGATCTCGTAAGTGTGTTGGATCATAAAGAAGCCATTTTCTTGAAACCCTTCATCTAGTTGTAAACATTGGCTAATCCTCCATTACTTACAGAGGATTATGAATTATTCTATAAAATCACATTAAAAAGGTAATTAGTTATGTGAGATATTAACTGATTCATATTTAATAGATTTTTTAATCCATACAAATATAAATAAAGAATGGTAAAACTTCAAGAAAAATAATATACATTTAGTGCAAATTATGAGTTACATTTCTTCCTACTATGTCAGCAGTGGAACATCTTTTGTGAAGAAGAAAAAATAAAAATGACCATTATCAGATTTTACAGGGGGAAAAAGATCTCCAGTGTTGTAGCATGCATTTTTTACCAGATACACGCATACAGAATTGTTCCAGCTCTTAAACTAGTAGAATAGCAGTATTTTTCCTTATACTGCACAACATTGGTATATATCATAATGTTTTCAATAATACAAAAAATTGCATAAGACCAGGTCACATTATTGATACTTTCTGCAGCAAAACCAGTATTTTTCTTTTAAATACTGGTTTCATCTGGTTTTAGTTTTCTCATATCACGACAGCACATGGGTTGAAAGAAGTCTTGCATGGTTCTTGCAAAGTATTACCTGTTCAATGTGGTTTTGTTGCAGTGGCTCTGCACTGCCCCAAGCATTTCATGATGTACGAACTTACACATTTAATGGCACAAGAAAAACCTCCCTTCTTGTGATCACACCTCAGTAACTCAGTACATCTCAATATGAGAAACAACTGCTTCAAAAGGGCACACCAATTTTAAAGAGGCTTTGTTACGGCTCAGGAGAGAGAGAAATAAAGCTCTTCTGGAATGTAGAAAGGTGTAATAGTTAACACGCTTCATGAGTTAACACAACAGTTTTCAATGGTAAGAAGGGCAAGACCTTTCAGTCTCCACAAGATGGCTCAATTCAGAACAATCCCTCCAGAAACAGGGATTAATAACACATCTCTTCAATGCTGAAGTACCAGGCTGGGCTGGAGAATGCCACCACTTTGCACGGCTCACCCACTGCACTATCATGGCAGACCTGATGTCTCGGGACGCATCCAGTGCAGGACAGCAGCTCTCCCTTCCCACACTCCCATCAGCCTTCCTCCTCGCCACATGCTCCCCCAGACTGACTCCTGATTGCCAGCAGCACTGTTACGTAAAAACCCAGCTCTCGTCTCTGATTTTAGAAGTTTTCCCCAGACTAAAGTGTTGTGCTATTCAACAAATGGACCTCCTCTTCCGTTTCCTCTCTCTCCTCAGCTATGGGTTTCAGTTGAACATTATGGAGGCGGGGTCTTGGTTTGCCGTCTGGGCCATATGACGGAGGATATCTTTTTTTGTTATAATGCCAAGGAGGCGCCTGAAAAGGATAAATGGAAGATTGATATTAATCCAAGCAGGAAAATAATGAACCGGAACAAATCTGTAGCCAAGTCCTTTTTGTTGACAGGAATAGGGCAAAAGTAAACAGCCTGATTTTCTTATTTAAGCAGAAACATTTTATTTATCAAAATGCTGAGGAACCACCAGTTTGATAAAACACAGCAATGCTGAGACACTGTATCAGATGGTCTCTGACAGCTGTAGTCCATTTTAATGAAATACAAGTCATCCAAGTAGAGCCCATTACAATTTTTATTTAACTTTTTGTTTCTACAAAAATCAAATTTTGATTAGCATATGCCAACAAAAAAGTAACAAAGAGGGACAAAGAAAAGAGAGGTATGAAAAAGAAGTGATACTGATCCCATTTCATAAGGGAGGCATGTTCCAACCTAGCCATCAGAAGTGATGTACCGCTTGATGGCCCCAAATCAAGCAAATCAAACTCCCCTTCCCTCCTTTTTTAAACCAGAAGGATCCTTCCAGTCTGACACCCTGGCTCAGATTGAATATATTCATAGGAGCACACTGTACCAGCCACGAAACTTTTGTATAATAAACAACAGCTCATTAGTTTTTGGAGTTCATGGCTTTAGCAAAAAATAAACTGTGAATAATAAAAGAAAATTTTCATTTTCCAATTTAGATACTGTGCTCTTATGACAGGGTCTTTTAAAACTATAACTGCGAAACATCAAATAGAGTGAGACTGTCCAAAAGGATAATATCACAAGAGAAGCAAAGAGCAGAATGAATGAGCTGCTGCCCTTGTTATTCTGGTTAGTACATTTCAATTTGTCTTATTAAAGGACGCATGAAATACTTGTGAAATATTAGCATAAAATAAGAACATAATTAGCATATTTTGCACATAAGCAGCTAAACATGGTGGGTATGTTTAGTAGACGTAACTAGCAACCCATGTCCAAATTAAGACAAAATCTACCACCTATCTAAGGGGTTAGTTCACAACATCATGTTTAAAACCATATCTAGATTCTGAAGTCAACAGCCGACATAGTAGCAAGCCACTTGGTGGCTAAGGGTATCACTGCACATTTTGTAAAGGAGTACACTGACTGCTGTAGGTAACAGCAGCAGAATCACAAGACTTCACATAAAATCACAGGACTTTATTAAAAAATAAGAATATTTTTAAAAATCATGTTGATAAAGGGGGATTACAGGGAATATCTAATGATGCAATTAAAACATGCTTGTCTTTGCTTCTCAAAAGATGTGATAATACTTTGCTATTGAACAGCTATTTAAAGCTGTCCAAATCAGAAAAAGAAATTGGCATATACGAAAATCTTAGTTTCATTAGGCAGGGAAAAAGTATTCCTAGCTGCGTGCCTTCCCACCTGGGGAATTCAAGAGATCAACCAGCTGGATCTATGTGATCTCAACAACACAAGTTTCAGAAAGTTTACTGTTTACTTTCCTTTAATGTTGTGACTAACAGTATGTTCACATTTACAGCTTCATTTCTACAAAAGGATTTTGCACATGTTCTTTTATGGTTTAATACAAATTTTGAGCATAAGAAGATTTCGTTGTTCAGCCGATGTCATAAAAGCCCTGAACAGTTCACAAGTTTCATGCTTCCTGACTTCTAATGTGTCTAATTATGAGATCTGATATATCTAATCACCAAGGGTTCGACGTGCTGCTTTAGTTGCTCGAGATGCTCTAATATGTTCTTCTTTGTGATGATCCCCAAGACAATCCTGCAACAGATTATGTTATGCTAATAACTGTGTATGAAATCAAATTTAAAAAAAAGTTCTAATCATAATGAAAAAGGATTAGAGAAAACTAAAAACAGAAAAAAAAAAGAAAAAGAAAAAGAATGGTTGCGGGAAAGCCAATGAGATAATTAAATGAAAATCTATTTGAAAGTCAGTATCTTTTCCCAGATTTTGCTTTTTTCCTTTTTCTCCCAAAATGCTGAACACAACTGGCTCTTTAACCACCCCAGAGCAGTATGTTTCTCATATCAGGTACACATCAGGATAGCAAACTATCCCTTCACCCTAAATTCACATGGTTTTGGGCTTTAAAGGCACTGAACTAAAATCTACTTTGTATTTCCTTTGTTTAATAGTTACTTCTCCTCACGCTTACAGATAATTATTCACATTTTAACAAGCCACAGCAGATGAACAAAGTAGTAACTGTAAAGTCATAGCAATTGAGGTTCGATGCTGCCGTAGAGAGCTAGGCTATCTGGTGTCCTTACAAACAGACAAATTCAGACAAATTTCTCATTCATGACAGGACAAATCAAGAGCAACTCCCTGGAATGGATACTCTGGTACAAATTTGGAGGAGTGAGGCTCAGTCTTCTCTTTGTCATCTGCACAATTTCTGCACAATCCAATCTGGATTGGAACCAGTCTGTTGACACAAGTCTTTAAACCTTTATATTCAGTTTGCAGGAAATTTGCCCACCAAAATACAAAGTAGTCCTTGATGGCCACAAGGCTATATGCTGTGGCTAAATACCACCAGTACTAGTATTTATGATCTGGTCGTCTTGTAATGGACAGTGTGCTCGTGGAATGACACAAATTTGTAAACTGAAGTAGGATAGAATAAAAATTAAAGCCATCCATACTTCCTGCTACTTTATAATAAAATAGTTTAAAATGTACAGTAGAGCTTGACATAGCTTTGCACAATCAAGCTTTCTTTAGAGGACATATTAGCATCAACGTCAATGTTTGAGCACTCAACCACAACAGAAACTACGAAAAAAATTATCATAGTAAATATTTTTCAGTGAATTGGAATTGATTCCAATTTCCCTCCCCAAAACAAGCAGAACTTCATGCCTGCACTAACTTCTAACTGTCAGATCATTATGTCCTTTCCGTATCAGAGAAAGGCTTCTGGAAACACTACTTGACATTCCATACAGAGACGCATTGAAGAAAAAAAAAAAGCAAGCAGGAGAACACTTAAAATAAATTTGTTTCAAAATGCATCTGAAAAAACCAAACTTGGAAACCAATGCAATATTTAAAACATTTGCTACATACACAGCAGCAGTCCTTCTGCCCACAGAAAAACTAAGAAAGTCCCAGTCATTTCAGATTTCTTGTCTCAAGGACATTGATCAATCCTAAACATGTGGATGAGCAGACAACATTTCACTCCCCAGGTGCCTTAAAGACATGCTAAAGGGAAAGCAAGATACTATGGTAGGAGCATCGATGTTGCATGTCAAGTGTTTAATGCAAGAGATACAGGAAAGCAGAATGTTAAAGGAACAGCTGCACAGAAAAAGATCATGTAAAAAAACAAGGAGCAGTTTAGATAAGAGGCAATTACAACGAACTTTTAGTTTCCATGCCTGGGGTGATTTATTTAGTAGATAATCACAGGACAACTCCCAACAGTCCCATTTACAAACATTCTAAATCTTAAAATTACTTTCCTGAAATATTTTGAATTGTAGAAACAAAAGTTGCAGATTGAAGTTCCACAACTAGCAGCAGTTTAGTTGTTAGTATTCCAAAAAACAAAAGCTTGGTGGTAATCGCCATCACCAGACTCCAGAAGAAGAGATACTGACTAGATCATTTTCTCCTCTACTCTTTATGAACCCAGTATTTGTAGGTGTTCAATAACTGCTGATACATTGCACCTTGCCAGAACACAGATAAGAATGAGAAAATACAGGCCTTAGACTGTGCAGCGCACAAGCCTAAACTTCTGCAAGACAAGTTGTGTTTCCTCCAAAAGCAACTTGCACAGATCGAACTTGCTGAATGAATTTTTAACAGAAAATCATAAAATGACTGAAATCATCTGCCTGCTTACTTGGAATACAAGGAAGGAGTAAGAATTTCAGAGAGGTGCTACAGCACAGCACGTTCTTAATGAACAGCTGGGGTCCTCTTGCAATACCAAACTTACGGGTTCAAATACCATGATCCTGGTGTATATCCTGGTTCAAATACTCTGATCCTGGAAGTGAAAATTACCGTATGTAACAAAACGCACAGCACTGCTGCCACTTCACTCACCCGTTGTGTGTTACAAGGCACTGCCTCAGACCCAGCTTCCGGAAAATATCCACCACTATTTCCATTGGTGTGTGGTCTGTCACGGTGAAAGGGCTCATATCAAGTATGCTTCTGAGCTTCAAAGGTCGAGGGCTTTCTGCTGGAAGCGATGGGGTATGCTGGGCAAAACATACTCTGGAACTGCCAACAATCCCTTCCTGCTTCTTTCTAGCACTTTCTTTAAGAGAGACAGGGAAGGGGGAAAAACAGCAGAGGAGAAAGAATTTATTCTTGGAGTAAGATGTTAGTGCAGACGGACAGCTCAATCGACACTACCAGACTCTCGCGTATGTTTCCATAGCCACTGCTTTACCCCCAGGAAGTGGTTGTGCAGAAATCACAAAAGCCATCTACTATTCACCTTTAGTCATTATTCAACTAATTTTCTCACTCCAATAAGTAACTTTTGTTTACTATAAAGAGGTGGAAAGCCTAAAAAAAATAACATGCAGGAAGCACATACTCAGCTCCTGAAGAAACTGCCAGGGAAAAGCCAGCCTCAATTGACAGGTCCCTGAACCTTTTCCTAATATCCAACCTAAACCTCCCTCAGCACAATTTCAGGCCGTTCCCTCAGGTCTTGTCAGCAGGCACCACAGAGAAGAGATCAGTGCCTGCCCCTCCCCTTCCCCTCACAAGGCAGCTGTAACTGCAGTGAGGTCTCCCCTCAGTCTCCTCTTCTCCAGGCTGAACAGACCAAGTGACCTCAGCTGCTCCTCACACGGCTTCCCTGCAAGGCCCTTCACCATCCTTGTGGCCCTCCTTTGGATGATGTCTAATGGCTCTATAACCCTCTGATAATCTGGCACCCAAAAGTGCCCACAGGACTCGAGGTGAGGCTGTCCAGTGCAGGAGAATCCCCTCCCTTGCCCAGCTGGCAATGCTGTGCCTGATGCACCCCAGGATATGGTTGGCCCTCCTGGCTGCCAGGGCACAATGACTCTTAAGCCAGACACAACCCGAGACTAAGCAACTTCCACTGTATAATCTCAGCAGCTGAAATGAGTCTTACTATGAAAGTGTATTCTAAGAGGAATGTTCTGCTATTCCCTCATTTACTCAAGTAAATGCAAACTTAAACCAGTATGGTGTTGGTAATAATTTCCAAGTTTTGGACATTCATATACATCCTACATACTGTAATACCATGGTATACACAGTAGTAGGACCACAGGCAAAAATCTGAATGAAGTAAACAGTGTTATGTTCACAAAACATAACTTTTAAAAAGTTTCAGGAGAATTCTGTCCCTTTCTCAAGTGTCTTTGTTTAAGAGATATGTATCAAAAACCCCCAGCAGTTTAAGATGCAACTTCCATCACTTATTTCATGCATTAAATGTTACAGTTTTGTAACATTTTCTTACATAACAGTGTGTTTCTTCCTTTGGTTATGATAGTAGCCTCAAAGTACACAGAATTTTTCTTGCCAGTGCACAAAGCATTGTCACAAGTATCACACAGGCACTAATGCCTGCCCAGAAAGAGACGGCCCAAACAGGGCTTGTGTGCTCATGTGCCCAGGGACACATTTCCCATTACACAAACAGATTGAAAAACATAAACCTAAAATAATTAATATTGCACTTATCTCTCCATAATACAATCCTGGTGGTTATAACAAAAGTAAATACCACACTGTCAGAAAGAAATAGGATATACATTTAAAAATTACTTGGACAGTAATTCTCACAGAATACTGCTGGTCTAAAATGAGAATTGCTTAATTTTGAAGAAGAATGTTAGCATAGTATCTCATTTCCTCAAGTAATGCTATCAAAAGCCTCAAAAAACTAAAAAATACCAGATTAGATAATGTTTTGACCTACTTAAGTATGACAACTTTTGTTTCTACAACACAGACAAAGAGATGAGGATTTTCTTCATTTCAGAGCCTGCTACTGGACATGTATTACTATATACTTAAATAAATCTGGAGTCTAGAAACATACAGAATAAATTCTATTTTAAATATAAAATAAAACAATTTAAATTGGCATACATAATAAAGCAGTACTGAAAGTTAATTACCTATTGCAATAGTTAAATCTCTTCTTAGAGCAAAGCCCACTAGTCTCTGTGATTCTTTTGACATAATAACAGGAAAACCATTATAGCTGGTTTCGTTGATCAAGTTTTCTATGTCTTCGACAGTCATATTATCCTGCGTCAGAACTGCTAAAGGAGGGTCACTTCTCCGAGGTCTCATCACATCAGCAGCCAGTGTTGTGTGAGTGAATTCTTCCTTTGCATCCAAGAAAGGATATCCATTCAGTCGGATGTGTGCTTCATAGATGCCTTCCCTACCAAAGGCATCTCCTACCCACTTACTGGTCATGACTGCAGCCATTAGGGGCACAATATATTCCAGCCCTCCTGTTAGCTCAAAGACAATAACTACCAGGGACACAGTCATCCTCGTCACACCACCTGCAAGGAAAATGATAGCCAGTAATATTCAAGTATCAGATAATAATGATTTTAGAATTTTCTGCCTTCCTGTTGAGAACTACGAACGTAACTTTGACATGAAAGGTCATCTGACAAACACCTGTCTGCGTAATACCAACAAAAGCAGACAGAGAAAATTAACACAAAACTTCCAGAATTAAAAAAGAGAGTTCTAGGGCAAATTCATAGAAAGGGAAGTAATAAAGGGAATTGGAAAACACGTGCAGTTATTTAATACAAACTAAGAATAAAATTGTGTGTTTCTCCATACCACATCATGGTATAGAGAGTACTGTGAAATGCAAGGAAATCGAGCAAAATAAGAATTTGAAAAAAGAATGGAACTAATGCAAAGAAGTCACAGGTAGCAAATCAACAGCTATGTTGTCCAAAGGATTAGGAATTTAATGCTGTTGGTTAATCATAAAAGCTAAGCAGAATTATGAGCTGATGAAAAGAAATCTCTTTCTTGGACAACAGAAGACAGGAATTATATTTCTCTTTTGTTATTACTTAAAACGGGTTTTTTTCTACTAAGGTTTCTGATGCCGTATCTTCATTCAATAAAACACTATGAACTGTCTTTCAATGCATTCAAGAGTGATTCAGTTTGAACTATTAAAAACCAGAACAACCTCTCCAAAACCTAAATTTGTATCACTAGTTTGATTGCCCAAATGCACGTTTCCTTAAAGAAAAGGTCTACTTTTCACAGGATCTGTACTAACAGCTTTTAAGTTTAATTTCTAAGGCCACCAAGTTTTAAGCAAGGTGCCCAACTTAAGCCTCTTTCCATGAAGCTGATTTTCAACAATTAGATTTGTTAAAAATACCTTACACACTTCTAGAAGTTTTGTTTGAATTTCAAAACAATTTTTGCAATTCATGTAGATGTGGCAGCTGATCACACCACTTCCTTCTAATAATTTTAACTGTACTTGACACTGTAAATGCTCTACTTCATACATTTCAAGGAACTGAATTTTCTGACCAGTAGTAATGACATCTCTTGATACCAAACAGAGAAAGCAATCACTACTACTTAAATTTTTCTATTTCTCTTCAATTTATATTTCACATTATTCCTCAGATCACAAGGATCTAAGGGTCTTGTGTAGACATGTGAATGTATTATTCTGGAGGGAAGTCCATATAAATAGGTGTTCCAAAGCTGTACAAGTTTATATCTCCTTTTATTTTTTAATAATTATTTTGATATATGAAGAAATCAGATACTTATTTGTTATATTTTACTTACCTAAGCATGCAGCAGCACCAACCATGGCATAAAGACCAGGTGTAATACAGTCAGCTCCAACTTCACACCACTCCTTGAAAATGAACCAGTCATGATGGTAGTAAGCCAGCTGCTCCACTGCAATTCCTACAATCCTTCCTGCTATTGCTCCAATTGCCATACTAGGTATGAACAGCCCAGATGGAACCTGCAACAAAAACAGAACTGTTGTCATGCTGCTGGGAACATACTTGACACATCACTTAACAAGTGATTTTTTAATATTTTTTTCTGAAAGAGATGTGAATGCTCAAACTGTCAGGTTAAAACCATGGAAAGTGATCTTGGAAGGTTAGTAGAACTTAACAGAATGCTATTGATATCTCTGATTGACTTGATTAGAAAAAACTATTTTATGAGCATGTTTGTTTATAACTTACTGTATTTAAGAGAAAATCTACCACCAATACAGGACCACGAACTAGACTTTCAGTGCCAACAGCACAATTCTGTGCATGTCTAGTGTGAGCTGTGCTACTCATGCTGAAAAGTGCTCCTTACTATGTCCTGTCTCCCTTATTCCTTCATGCTCCTCAGAGTCAACATTCACTTACTAAACTGGACTGTCCTCCTAAACTCCTTCCTGACACTGCTATAAATTACATGGCTAACTGAACAGGAGATTTTTAAAAGAAGCTTTGTACTATTATTGCCATTTCCTATACAAATGAATATATATAGAATGCTAAACACACTAAGAGAGAAAAAGATAATCCCCACTGCAAAAAGTAGGTTAACAATAGGTAAAAAAAAAAGAAGCTTCTACCATCACTTTATTTACTTTAAATGTTTTTCTGCTACTAACTAAAGCCTTGTCACACAACCATGACATAGTAAAATGTTATTGCAAACTTGCTTTTATCAGCCATTTCATATAAAGTAACTGTTGTGTATCTTTTCTTCTCCTTACGAAGCTAATCTTTCCAAAAAACATACTGTTTCCTAGATGTCTTATTAAACTGCAAAAGCCTGCTGCTTCTCCTCACAGCAGTTGTTAACATCAAAATATTTTATACTGTGACTGAGGTACACGTGATTACAAATAAGGAGTAGAATTTTTACTTTGTCTAAATGCACCTCAACCCATCTTGTCGAAATAACATCATTAAAAATTGCATTCCTGGTGTAACAGGATATACCATGTAGTTTTTCTTGTACTGTACATCTGTGAAATTTAAGTATTGTGCAATTCCAAACTATAGATTTTTGTTGTGGTATTCAATAGCTGGTGCAGAAATGTATTTCAGGATTGTTGTTGTTGTTAGTATTATTATATTTTTTCTGTAATTATGGTTGCAAAGATGATATCTAACCAACAAACCAAGGAAAAGCAAACATAGCTTATAAATATTATTACTGTTATATTTTGTCTATATTTGTGGTTGCAAAGATGATTTCTAACCAAAAAACCAAGGAAAAACAAACATAGCAAACATGTTAGAAAGCCAGCAGCATGGGTTTTGAGAAAAAGTTTAATAATCCTTCATTCCCATACTGAATTACCTCCTGTTTCAGTGTTGATAGAGGTAATATTCAATGCTATCATTTTAGTCAAGTATTCAAATTGTGCATTTATACCACTACTGTTATTTCCCACAATTAATTATGCATCTAAGCCCCTTTCTAACTGCTAAAATCAATTTTTTTTCCTGAGTGAAATTCTTTCTTGGGGAACAGTACAACGGTAACCTGAGAAATCCCACATTTCCAACACGAAACTAAATAAATCTTTGAAACTGCCTGAGATCCTATTGTGCTACAGCAGTATGCCACAGAAATTCAGTCTCCATGTGGAAATTGCATCCAAATGGTTTCTGGTCTTTGGTAATGTAACTTTTTTATGCACTAGCTCCCTCTTTTTTTTCTATCATATGTGGATAATGGTTACAAGTCTAACTGTAATTATGATTTTACAGCTCCATTCTTTTGCCCCCGAATCACAAATCACAAAGTAGAGAGGAATCTTCCCAGAGAAGTAGCAAGGGAAAACAGCTAAGTTTTTCCTCTTCTCAGCTTTCTTCTCCAGGGCTTGCTTTTCAGCAAGCTCAAATTACACTGCAGAGGAAAAGATTTGTTCTATGTCACATGTGTCATCTTTGAAACAAGCAAGGATTAGGATTTAGGTACAACTTCCCACTTCTTTGGTAGTGCAGCTGCATACCAGTCAAGTTCTGAGGCAAAACTGTAACTCCTTCCCACCTGTTGATCAGCATTTAGACACAGTAACAAGTGTACTGATAACAGGCAGTACAGTATAGGTACTAAAGCCTGAAAGAAAAAAACAAACCAAAAACGCCAAACCCCTGCCGTATCAGCCTCCTCGTAATACATGTCCACAGCAGTAAGAGCAGCAGGAATCACTTTGCCTCACAGGCAGCAGCTGGGTAGCTTTGCTCACCTCACAGGAAAACAGTTCCTGTGGGGAAGACGTGTGTTTGCAGATGGCTACAGCTCCAGGAACAGACATGGAGAGCCCACAGGATCCTTTATAATTATTTATTTCTTTTCTTTTCTTTTTTTTTTCTATTTTGAATTTGCTTCTTTTATAGAGATAAAGCTTATAGTGTAAATAAATATAATTAAAGTAACATCCTCTTCTCCAGATCCTGGCTGACATTCTAATTAACCATATGCTTTAAAGCTTCCAAGATATTAATGTAGCACAATTCCATCAATGACAGCAACATGACTCCTTGCCTACTGGCAAAGTAATAAATATATTCTCACAACTTCAAAAAAAATATTTCCACCATGCTGAAGTTCTGAGAAAACGAATCAAAACCAAATGAAGTATAAGCTCTCCCATTCTGTAAACTAGTTAATTCTAATATGCAGTGTGACCTTGTGGTGACAATCCCATGCAAAAGAGCCAGATGCACATGAACACATGAATGGTAAAATAATGTCCTAGATATAAATGAAACATAGTAAGTGAATACAAAACTAAACAAGAGATTGAAGCAGTCACATCACAGAACACTGTCGGAGTTACGGACCTAAGGAAGACTAGCATACAAAATACACTCTATGGATTCCTCTTACCCACCAACCAATATATAGAACTTCAAATAACAACCTGCGACATCTTCTAAAATACCAGAACATGAGGAACACAACATGGTGTTATAGTTCCATCAGTTACAGAATAGTCGAGGTTGAAGATGACTGCCCGAGATTGTCTACCCCTGCTCAAGCAGGGTCACCTACAGCAGGCTGTCCAGGCTTGCAACCAGTCAAGATATGAGTATTTCCAAGGATGTTCTCTGCACAGCATATTCCAATGATCAAACATCCTCACGGAAATGAAGTGGGTTTTTATGCTTGCTGTTACATAGAACAGCAACTTAATCTGAAAAGTTAAGGCAAATATAAACACAAATCTTGCCTAGCGAGCATTCTACAACAAGTTTGCATTAACACATGTTTGATAATGATATAGTTGCAAAAAACTATGAAGGCAGCCTGACAAGACAGAAAATGATGAAGGCATGGCAGTTATACATCATCATTCACAAAACAGCCACAGACTGGGGAGAAGCTGAAGCCACCTCCAAAACAGATCTATGAAACAACTGGGAAAAACAAAAATTATGTTGTTTGTAATGGAGCAGAAATTCCCATTACAGTCACATGAACAAAGGCCACTTTATCATCATGACATGCAATACTGGAAAATACAGCAAAAAAATCATCAATGTCATACATTAACATCTGTAGTAATTACATTTATGTGAACAATGAGAAGAGTGGATACAAGAACTACAGTCTATTCTTCTTCCAAGTAACAGGACTAGGGAACCTGAGTGGTTATGCTTGAACGTTGCTCTTGAAAACTTCAGAATCATTCCTTCTTGCTGAATTAGGCCCATAAAAACAGCCAGCCATCTACACAGTTACTGCTCCCTATTGCACGTAGCACGTTTCTATTCAGCTGAACAAAGGACTATTCTGAATTTAATTAAAATTAATGCTGTTTGCTACAAGACCTGCTTATTAACCAAAAGTAAAAAGGCCTTTTTTTAAAAAGAAATAACAAGAAAAAAATAACCAAGCTGGTGGCTTTGAGAGATGGAAAATGAGAAAGGCTATAATTAAATAATCACAGCAGATGACACAGCTACTGCATTCACACTTACCTTGATACCAAAGGTGAAGACTGTCATGATTATTTTAAATATGAGTGCTAAACACAACTGCCATATAGCTGAATAGACTCCAGTGCCTGCTGGACGGTCAGGAATATCATCTACTATTTTGCTTGCATTCATATCATTTCTGTAGTCACAGAG
The DNA here is from genome assembly GCF_020740725.1 of Corvus hawaiiensis. Taxonomy (NCBI): domain Eukaryota; kingdom Metazoa; phylum Chordata; class Aves; order Passeriformes; family Corvidae; genus Corvus; species Corvus hawaiiensis. Next base: position 39,159,970 of record NC_063217.1, read on the forward strand.
CGAGGAGGATTCTAATGGCCCACAGTCTGTGAAGAGCTCCTTAATAAGCTCACTGGTGTTTAGCCTTGTATATGGATTAGGAAACGCAATGACAGCTGTTATTGCTGCAACAATAATGACCTCCAGGACGGGATACTTCCCAAATTTTGTAGATTTGCGTCGGCGACACCATGCAATATTTGCTCGGATGAAAAATGCTCCCCAGAGCCCACCAAATACTCCCAGAAGAATAAAAGGAAGCAGTTCAAAAAGGTACCAAGGAGTGTGATATTCCACATAAAAAAGAACTAGGCGGCTATTACCAAAAGGATTGATGGATCTTAAAACAAATGCAGCTACTAAAGCAGCAAAAAATGATCTCCATAAAGTTTTCAGTGGGAAATAGTAGCTGACCTGCAAAGGACAACACATGAGAATTATTAGTGACTCAATTAAAAACCTGGAAAGACAGGTTTATGCATGTGTTAGAATACTGCTGCTCACATGATACAAGCTAAAAAATTATTCCTATCACTTGGAGCACTGGCACTCCAGCAGATCCTACATTTTTAGAAAGCTCTACAACTCATATCAGATTTAAAGTCAATACTACAGCAGTGTTGAAACCACTGCTGTTTTAAGACTATCAGGAAATGATGCACTGCAATTTGTGCTTAAAGCTGCTCTGTTTGTGTCTCTTATTAGCCTTCATGAGAACCAGAGCATATATCTGGTTCTGCACACGCAGATATCCTCCTAATATTTTCACATCTCCTTTCAACCTACATTGAAAGGGTTCTCACAGATCTGTTATTTTTACGAAGTATGATTAAAACAAACAAACAAAAAGAATTAAAAGGCCTCAAAACAGAACATGCAATTTCATTCTTAAGCCCCACATAGCCTGATTAGAATTTCAAGACAGTTTTCTTCTGCATCTTTTTTTGGCAACAGAGGAATTCCTCAAAATTCCCTAAGAATATAACAGAATTATACATGAAAGAATATTTTCCCTCCTTTTCAATTCAGAGATTTTTAGGGTTTTAGTTGTCTTTAAAAATGCCAGTGATAGAAAAAACATTTTTATATATCTTGAAAATGACAATTAAAACTAATTTAACATAAACCATTTCTTGGAGAAGAGAATTTGGTTGCCTTGGAGGTAAGTTTTTATGGTTATATTTACCCTTTTAATAATTATCATATTCAATTGTGTTTAGTGTCTGAAACTTTAAGTAATGTTTAAAAACATGCTTCACAAAACTGTCCAATAAGTTTCTAAAGCCTTTTTCAAAAATGAACAGTAAGGGCCCTATTTCTCTTTATTTTAGAATAAACTCCAGGACTGAAAAGCTGCTGTGTCTCTATCTGTATGTAAACTCAAATTATTAACAGACTCAGCCCTTCTCCAGAATAAAGCTGACATTCCTTCCAAAAAAAAAAGAAAAAAATAACTTTAGGAGTTTCCTTGTAACAGGACTCTTGGCTTTGAAATATGGGTCCAAAAATAATTTCCTTCTTAGGAGTCTGAGATTATTTAAACTAAGAGAGATTTTAAAAAATATTTATCCTTCAGTGCTATCTCTTGACATACCTCCTCCAGACTGAAAAGGACTCCACCAATTGGGGCACCAAAAGCTACAGAAACTCCTGCTGCTGAGGCAGCTGACAACACCTAGAAAAGAACAAAGGTGAGGGTTTTTTTGCAGTCTCTTATATGTTTTAAACATGAACAAAAGAATCTCAATACAGCTATCAGTTTCTTCTATGTTTCTGTTAAGGATACGCACACTTAGTAACAGAAAAGCATGTGGAGAGTGGCCACACCAGCTAGCAATCAGGTACTAGATGTGATGAAGCCAAGAGTACTGCTCAAAGTTCAGAGCTGAAACTGGCCAGTGTTGAGTAAGATGAAAAGAATGACTTTTTAAAGTACATTAATAGCAAGAGGAGTTCTAAGGAAAACATTGAACTGATACTTGTTGAAGATTGTCATCTGACTAACAGGGATGAGGAAAAACACAGGCATACAATGTGGGTTTTGCCCCAGTCTTTTTAACAATACTGATAGACCTTGGGCTGCTTGGTCCCCTGAGTCAGAGGACCACAAATGTGGGAACAGTGACTTGCCATCTGTGGGCACTGAGATTTTAAGGGACCAGCTTTGCAAGGCCATGGAGCCTGATGGGATTCTTCCTGGAGTACTGAAGGAGCTACTGGATCCTATGGCAAGACTCCTCTCAATCATTTACCAAAGGTCTTGGGAGTCTGGGGAGGATCCTGCTAACTGGAAGTAGTCAGTGTAAGCCCCATCTGTATCAAGGGTGTGAGGGAAAACCCAGAGAACTAGAGACCCATTAGCCTAACCTGAGCTCCTGGAAAATTACGGAGAAGATTATACTGGGTGCCGCTGAAAGGGTTTTAAATAATAAAGCAATCATCAGGCACAGTCAACATGGGTTCACAGAGGAAAGGCTTGTTTAACTAATTTGGTGTCTATGATAAGGCCACCTGTCCAGTGGATAAAGTGAAGGTGCTGGATGTAGTTTTCCTGGATTTTTGTGAGGTTTTTGATACTGCTCCTCTGGACAAGATGGCTAACTGTGGGATGAGCAGGTCCACGGTGTGCAGAGTGAAGAATCAACTGAATGTTAGGACTCAAAGAGCTGTAGTGAATAGGGCTACATCTGGCAGGTGACTGCTCACCAGCTGTCAGTTTGTTCAATATATTTATCAATGACCTGAATGTAGGAATTGAATGCACCGTGAGCAAATTTGCTGATGATACCAAATTGGGACGCTCTGTTGACTCTCTTGAGGGACAGGAGGCCTTAAAGAAGAATCTAGATAGGTTGAGGCCCTGGGCAATGATTAATGGGATAAAATCTAATGAGTAAAATGCTGCCCAACTAGGATGAAGTAACACCAGGCTCAAGTCTAAACTGGGAGAGGAGTGGCTGGAGAGCAGCCCTGCCAAGAGGGATCTGGGGGTGCTGGTCGGCAGCAGCTCAGTGTGAGTCAGCAGGGTGTGCCCTGGAACCCAGAGGGCAAAACCCCATCCTGGGGTGCATCAGGCACAGCACAACCAGACAATGAACAGAGGTGACTGTCCTGCTGCATTTGGCCTTGGGGTCCTCACCCTCAGTGCTCTGTGCAGTTCTGAGCCCCACATGTCAAGAATCAAAGAACAAACTCCTTGGTTGCATCCAGACAAGGGAAACAAAACTGGTGACAGGGATGAAAAGAGTGTTGAGAACTAGTTTGGAGAGAAGGAGGCTAGAGCAGAGATCGCCCTGCAGCCCGTGGCCAAGCCCATGGTGACACAGGTTGTTTCCCTGCACCCCATGGAGGACCATAGCAGAGCAAGCTCCTGGCAAGAGTCATGGCCTGTGAAAAAGAGCCCAAGCAGGAGCAGGTTTCTTGCAAGCACTGCAGCCTGCAGGTGATCTAGGCTGGGACAGTCCTGAGTGGCTGTACCCTGTGGAAAGGACTGTCTCCCATGGATGGGGCCCCACAATGGAGCAGAAAAAGAGTATCAAGAGGAAGGAGCAGCAGAGACAAAGTATCCCCTTGTGCCACTTTGGGATAAAAGAGTTAGGAAGGAAGCCGAGCCTTTCAAGAAGGGACAATGGGGGCAAGATATATTCCGTTTCGTTTTTATTTCTTCCTACTCTACTATTGGCAGCCAAGTAACTTCCCTCAAGTCTAGTCTGTTTGGCCTGTAATGGTAATTGGTGTGGAATCTCCCAGTCCTTATCTTGACCTCTAAGCTTTTCATCTTACTCTCTCCTGCTGTCCTGCTAACACAGAGGGGCAAGATAACCGCTTGGCCACTACCAAGTCTAACCCACCACACTCTCATTAACAACATTGAACTGAAACAGGGCACGAAACACTGTTGTCACCAGGAACACTTTGTTCACGGGTTCAGAGCACTCTGCTGTCCTCACAACTGAAGACACTCATCAATTACCAAAATGTAGACACAAGCACAGAAAGAATTTAAATAAAATCAAATGGTCACCGAAGTGGAAGAAATACAAACTGACTCTGCCATGGAAATTATTTACCTGTGAGAATGCTTGGGATAATACATTGTTTTTAACATAATAAACAACTAGTGATAATCACTAAAAATTGTCCAAGAGAACAAATACCATCTTTTAAACAAATCAATGTAAATGCACTGATATTCAATGCATTATGCAAATGCTTTTTCAAGAACTTACCTCTCTTTTTTTAGCTTCATTTGTACTGTATTTTGGAAAGAGGTAGGAAAAAATATTCCCACAGCAGCAGGCAACATGTACCAAAGGACCTTCTTTTCCTAAACTCAAACCTGATGCAACAGCCAAGACTAAAGTAATTGTTTTTATCATCAAAGTCCACTTCCCCAAGTATCCTCTGATGATGAAGCCGCTCAAAATGGTTTTTATCTGGAAGAAATAAAAAGCTGTATCTGTTACTGCATTTTTCAATTTTCAGAAAATAAATCATTCTTTAATTTTTGCTGCAGAACTTCAAAGCTAGCCTTTTCAAATTCTAACTTATTCACACTTTAAAACATGCATCATTCATATTGCTACACTGAGTCTGTTTGCCAGAAGCTTTCCACTTGCAACTTATACTGAAACACTGGACAGTAACATACAACTACATTATCAATTACATTTAGTAGAAAATTAATCTTCAGCAACTTCTAAGACTGGATTCATTAGTTTATGATGTCAATTATCAAGTGAAGGCAGAAAACTTCCGAAGGAAAAATAAATCTGCAAAAACCATACTCAAGGTCTTCTATTGTAGCAATATCCCATTTGCACCAATAACACCTGTTTTCTCTTCATGTTTTACCATCACTACACAAAAATCAACAGTAGATTTCTTCCCATAAAGATGGAAAAGATCAGCGTATCTCCACCAAAAAAATGTGCCACTTGCCAAAGGTATTACTGTGCTTAACAATGCTATATTATTAGCCTGGAAAATATGGCCATATACAGGAAATAATATATAGTTATCATAGGACAGCACGTCCATAAATAGGATGTACACGAAACACTGGGCAGCTGTGTCTAGAAAGTAAAGGTAGCTAAATTTGGAAACCAATTTAAGATGAAATTTCTTCTGGAATAATGACCCAGAACTACTCCAGGCTTAAACAGAAGCAGATAAAAAAATATTTACAGAAAAACTGAAGAAGTGAGACTGACCAAAATTTATTTGACTTTGGATTTTTCTCTCCCATTCTGTGGATAGTAGCAGACAGCAATTTTAAACAGTGGGTTTTTGAGGATATTACACATTTTACATTGTGACTGTCCATTGTTTTGTGCTACCAAGGCAACTAAAGCCATTGCAACAAGAGATTGATTGCTCTATCAAAGGACCCATATTGTGTCAATGAATCACTGCTCTCTTATCACCATAAGGAGGGTGTAGATTAGGGGAGGTTTGGAAATCATTCTTCAGAAGTATACTAATCCAAATGCTTCCTTAAAAAGTGGTCCTGACAGAAGCAAAATCTACTAACCCGGGAGATTCTTTTGAATTTGGGGCATTTTCTCAGAAACAATTAGCATAATTACATGTTTTCAATTTGAATGCTTGTATTAATATACTTCTTGAAAGGCACAGGGTACTCCTTCTTGCCTTCCCCCTGACCCAGTAAGGCAGCACTAATCTACACATTAACACGAAACACCTATAACATATATATATATATTTTAGTTAGACCTCACCTCAGGTATCCCTGAGCCACAGGCATAGGGAGCAAATACCTTCACCAGAGAAACTGCTAAGAAGGCAAAGCTCAATGCCCAGAAAATGTACATTATGTAGTTCATTATGTATGAACCTGGGCCCTAAAAGAAAAAACAAAAAGTCAGAAAATAGACTTGACATAGGAGCAAAATCACTACTTAAAATAATCCAGAAGTACTCTTGCTCCAAGTACATTTATACACACATTTTGAGGCACAATAATTACTGCCGAGAGAGAGTTTTGTTGGAAAAGCATAAAGTCATGACACCTGCACATTAGCATAGACTGGGTTATAAAAGGTAGAAAGTGTTCTAACACTGCATCTTGAAAATAAAAAATAAACATAGCACAGGTATATTTTTAATAGCTATTAGCTGCTAAAATCTAGTGAATACTGAATATATCTTCCTTATTTTAAAAAAATGTATTCTTAGTTATCAGAGAACACCATAAATGTATTTAATTTACATACAGCTATGATCAAGAATAGAAATTCTCCCATTATTAAGAGTTCTATATTCTCATAACTTCCTTACATTTGCAATACTCCAAGGCCCCTTGCAGTTCATGAAATACACATTTATTACACTATAATCTATTAATCCATTCAAATGCTGAAAAACAGCACAGACAGTACAACCCAAATTCATGTTTAGAATCCTAACCTTAAGACCATTATTTTCTTTCCCTATTCAGCCAAGCTGTTGAACAAGACCATCAAAGAATACTCACTTCTGCTTGCCCAATTATTAGTTCTGCCCATGTTTTCCACTGCGGACATTTATCTCTCTCTTCAAACGTGGTCTCATTTGAACCCCAACAACACTGTTCATGGTTAAACCACAAAGCACTAAGGCAAATGCCTTCCTTTAAGTCAGTCATCCAGTCAGCAGCTATGTCAATTAATCCTGCCAATGCCCCTGTTGTAGAAACAGTTTTGTATTAATGTTCTGATTAACAGAAGTAACACACACAGCTAAAATGAAGGAATGTGCTTGTATTAACTGATGTAAATTGTGATTACAGAAAACTTAGTTAAATAGACATTTAATATACTACTGACTTTGAGGATTATATCCTGTTTTCATTATGGTAAGACTAGTATTTGCTGAAGAATTGAGTACTTTGTATACTTCCCAAGTTAAATGAGATTTTTTTCTTGCTTTTTTTTTTTTTCCCTATGCCACAGTTCTCCAACAGTCCACTGAAACCAAGGAATTAAGAGTAGAAAGAGAACTGTTACTTTTTTGTGATGGAGCAGTTTACATGGCACCAAGCCTGCTAGAGAGAGATGGGTTTCACCTGTCTAAAAGGTGGAAAAAGATTTTAGTCCATGAGTTGGCAAGTCAAAAGCAGTGTTTCAGCAGAACAAAATTTCAACCAAATTATTAAAACATGTAAGATCTCCTTGTGACTGAAATCAAGGTTGTACCATTTAAGATCCACTAGACATACAACAGAAGGCATCTGAAACTGAAAAACCTACCAAGGTTCAAGACCCGAATTTGCTCACTTTGTTGCTCAGAAACACAATAAAGGAATTTTAATAAACAGCAGCTTAGGGGGTTGAAAACACTACACTGCATGTTCCCACTGAAATTATCAGAAACAATTTCAAGTAATTATACACTCCTGGTTTGTGCATCCAGAAGTATATAAACATGCTACAAACTTTGCATATATATTAATTTATATGTGATTTGTGAAAGTGATTATGTATATACTTAAGCAGTAGTTATACTGCTACCCATGCTTTTTAATAGGCATAGCCTTACTCTACAACTAATTTTCCTAACATTTAATCTAAAATGTCTGTTTGAAATACTTTTTTTTTAAAAACTTGACACAAAGTTTGTGACCTTTCCTTCCCACAGATTTTGGTCCCTTCGAGCTATACTGACAGAAAAAGCAGCAGCACTGCCTTACAGTGGGGCCACAAACTATTGGATGGTTTTAGTTGTTCTGGTGGTTTGACACCCACCACAGCTGTAAAATTCATTCTAAAATACATTAAGAAGGAAAGAGAGAATTGAAGTATAGGTCAACAAAGTCTACCTGTTAAAGTCAATGTTTTCTGTGGAAAAACCTCTGTCAAGGTATGACATAAACATATAGCTAGACTTCACTCATGCATAAGCACATGTTTTAAAAGAAAATGTGCTTACCAAAACTACACATACACCAGAGATACTTTTACAATCAACACTTTCACAAGAAATCCTACAGGTAAAAACCAAAATTTTTCAGAAAGGGAAAACAAAAATCTCAATCACAGGATTAAAGAACATTGATAGTTTAGTAGGTGGAAGTTCAAAAATGTTTGAGAAACTCTCTAAATTCAGTGAGGATTTTGGTTCCCATTTGATCAGTAAACCCTCACCTCAAAATGTTGAAGGCTGTAAATCAAGATAGTCAAGTTTTTTCTTCCCTTATGGAATTATCGTAGTAGACTGAACCAGCTCTTAGCTGGTTTGGTGGGGAACAAAGGAAAAACACAGTAACTATACTTGCTGACAAATACAAGACAAGAATCCTTTGTGCTTTCATTTACCTGATGCCAAACCAGTTAGTGTGACTACCAACCATCCTGACCATGCATCATACAAACTTTTTATCATCTCCCATGCTGATTCTTTCTTCTTGCTGTTAATCTGCAAAGAGAAGTCATTGAGAGTTGTATGTATTTCTGTAATATGGATGACATACAAATTGCATGATGCAAGCTGCAGGCAAATAAACCCTCTCTTGAAACCACAAGTGTTCTGCTTGTATTTAGTGCGTACATAGATACATAGTTACATAGATAAACCAGCTTAATTATTCAGACATCAAACAACTGACAGAGAAACTTATATTTGTTTAATTTAAAGAACTAAAATCCAGGACATGCATTATTAGGATAAATGAATACTTTCTATGACACACACCTAAAACATGAATTGTAACATTATTTCCCTCCTATGGATTAAATATTTTCTGAAGCTCAATTAAACTGTTAGCATACTAATAATAAGCTATTTCATATGATTCAAATATAAACATCTTTACCTTTAGACTAAAAAACACATAAAAGTAAAATAAAACAAAAAATTTGATAACTACCCTATAATACTTCTAGACAACTATTAGTAATGACATCTGAAGTTATTGTACTGAAAAAGTTGCTCTTCCTATTTTATCCTTATTTACTTTGTGCACTTAGCTGCAGTGGCACAGACACACTTGTGTCAGTATAAAAGCAATATAGATCACTCTTCACTTTTCTGTACAAATACCACCAAAACCACTATTGTACCATTACAAATATATCTACACTGGAAAATAGCCTTAAATATACTAGCATGCAAAAAATGCAGTACTGTAAAAATGGTATTTGGGTGACAGGGACCTATTCCCAATCTATTAAATTACGGCTTCCTTTCCAAGTTATAATAATGCTTCAAGACTGCAGGTATCAACTAAGCACTGCTTTTTAAACAGTATTCAAGTAGTTCTAGCTGATGCAACTATGTACGAATTTACAGGACATGCATATATTTGTATGTGTTACGAAACCAGACCTTAACTCCAACATCCAACCAAAAAAGTACTGTTATTTATCTCAAGTACCCGTCTATGCCTTTCTCTGTCTTTGCACTTCTCTCGAACCCAGTCAATGGTATGGAAGTCATCATATGTTCCTACTCCAGGAATCGGCTCATCCAGAAGGTCCAGTAAATGTGTTGAACTGTTGATATTTCCTCCATTTGTCATTGTATAATGAGTTCCTGCAGCAGACAAACACAGGAAAGAATTAATTCTGTGATAAATGAAGCATTCAAACTATGCTCATGACACAAAAATTTCTGAACAACTAATTAAGACACTTTCCCTAGTATGCATATTGTATTGTCATTAGGTCTCTCAATGTTACATGCTACCCCTTTTTACTGTCATTATAAGAGAAATTTGCGTATTAGTGACGTTGTGTTTCCATTGGCTAAATAGGAATGTACTAGTCAAATTATTGTTCGGTTTTGTGTAGTACACACTCCAGAAAAACTTCAATAGAAGCAAGTGGAAAAAAACAGCACCTCTGACACACATTTAACTTAAAAGTTTATTTCAGTTTATGAACTACTGGAGGAAAATCTGTTTGTACAAAAACAAAACAAGGATGATTAGCTAGAAAGTTCACAGTACCTTCATATGTTACCAGTTAATTCTAAATATACATTCCATTGACTACGAATCTCTCCTACACATCTAAACCAGCTACAAAAAGCAACAAAAAGCCAAACAGATACTCATATTTTGGTTTTACTTATTTTTTCAGGTAAGTCACAGAATAGTCCTCGGTCATGAAAAATTTGAAATATTGTATTAAGAAAATATCTTCTGCCAATTTTTCATCACTAGCTAGTTTCTTCACAAACAGCTTGCAGAGCAATAGCCCCACAAATATTTATTCACTGATCAGAGTAAGAAGAGTAAGAGGGGTACTGAGAATTTTTCCATCATTCTCTCTCCATCTCCACTCTCTCTCCTTTTCCATCTTCAAAAGTGATAAAGTTTTACTTTTTTTAAGCTTTCAAATGTCATAAGTTCTGTAATATATTGGCTTTTTTTCTTAGTTCTCACTTGTTTGACTAAGAACAAAATAATTTGCCCAACAGTATATGGCACATCACAGTAATCTCTATTCATAAAGATGTAGGCCCAAGTTGACCAAGATTTCTATCAGTTCAGACAGACGCCAGAACTCATTTCACTAGATTGACACTGGGATGTTTACAGGTGGGGGTTTTTTTAAGCTGGGTTTTTTTCTTGTTTGGTTTTAATTCCAGGCTTCTTTAATTGAGCTTCTTGGTATTGTCAGCAGAAATTTACAACTAACCAAAAGACCAAAGCAAACAAACAAAAAGCTTGTCAAAGGACTTACCTGTAAACTTCCAAATGCTACAAATGCTGAGTTCACCAGCCCAAGCCCTCACAACAATTCATAATTAGCTTTACACATAAGTAAAATGTGCCTTTTCCCTTTAAAAATGTGAGTTCTAAGATCTAGAAGAAGCAGTGTGACACCTGGCATTACACTCGGACCAAAGTTGTGTCTCAGTCATCTACTGCTTAAGACGTTGTGTTGATGCCTGCTATATAACACATTGTTTATTCAGATATTTTCTTAGCAGTGAAAGACAAAACGAGAAAATAATACAAAATTAGTATTAAAATAAAATGCAATCTATAATTTTCAAGATACACAAACAACTATTACTACAAATTCTATAAAGATTAAAAGAAAAGTACAGAAGACAATGCAAATGTAGCAGACAGCTCCCCTATAACACCAATACCATTTTCTTACGTGGGCCTGGCTGCCATCTTTAGCTTAATACTTTTTTCCCCAGTTTATGCCATAGTAAATTCCCCCTCATATATTTCCCATAGCTAAGCCCTCTAAATCTCTTCCCAAAGCTGCTGGTCTCTCTTAAGGCAGACATAAAGAAGCATTACCTATGCTTCCATTAATAAAAGGCTAACAACAACAAAAACAACAACAACAATTTAAATCAGATTTGCTAATAGAGGTGATTGTGAAAATCTTGCTTTAGGATAAGGGATTAAATTCTCTTTCCATTTCCAATTACCCCAACTAGAAGTCTAAGATACATGTCTGGCTAGCTGAAAGGGCAAGGTTATCTTGTGGAAGAGATAATAACAAAATTCACACTGTAATAACTAGTTCAGCTCTCAAAATTAAGACAGTAATAGAATACATTATTAAAACATTATTTTTACATGAAATCAACTTCTTTTGCAAAGCCAGGAGACATAAATTAACCTCACCCACAGCTTAATTATTAATCTCCTACAAAGTTACAATGCGATCACACAGTTTCCTGAACCTAAGTGAGTAGGGTAGGGCAAAAGCTTGTCTTTGTTCTGGAGGAGTTGGTTTTATGCCCTGCTATTTATGAAGCAATATCAAACTACAAGGTTACAATGCAATCCTATGCCACAGAAGGCAAAGAAGAGTTGAGAGTTGTATCACAAACAGTAACATATTATTTTATGCATATCACAACGTGCTGAATTGGAATTCCCTGCAGGGGATTATCAGAGATGGCACCCCATTAATTGCACCTGACCCACAGCAGAACTTGGAGTAGACTACAAAGGATGGTCACTGTCTAGACACAGTAAAAATCCCACTGAAACTATGACAGGTTCCTACTTTGCCAACAGTTGCTGGCACACCAAATACTGGAATATAAGTGATTATGTATGATGGGGAAGAGACACAGAACAAGATATGAAGTTGAGAGGAGGTTTTGTTGAATACAGAGCTGCTGTGAATGCCTGATGAAACTGAATAGCTGTAATCTTGTACCAAGTGAGAAAACAGGCAGCAGTTAGTGTGGTAGAAAAGCATCCTTTCAGGGGACCATGAAGAGGACAACTCTACAAAATCTGATGCTCTGTATCTAAGATACAGAAGTCTGAGATGACACTCTCCTGCTAGTATTATGATCTATGTAGTATATAATTTTTCTAAAGGAGATTTTAGAGAAATAGACTTTTACTAAGACTCAACACTTTTCTAAGCTTTCACTTCCCTTTCTACCCTTCCTTCTCTAGCTAGCACTTCATACAGCAAAATGCTCCTTTCAGCTCGGAAGATAATGATTCTCATCAGTATAAACACACAAATTCTCACCATTTACTCCCAGTTTCAAAGTGCCATTAAATGTATTTTCAATGCAGTAAGTTTTGTTACAACCCATACCAGAATACAAATATTTCATCACAACATTCTAACCATCGGGCAGGAAATCATCATTACATAGATAAATTGTAGCACTTAGCAAACCTTCAGAAATTGCTTACCCTTCCTTCCTCTCCCTCTTCCCCAGTCCTCAAGTTTCAAGACACTGTCTCAGGCTACATGCCTTTCACCAAAGCGCAATTTTGGTCATAAAAACCACAACAAGCACTTAGTACACAAGATGTATAGGCACAGCCCCTAGCTACAGTAAGAGAACACTTCTGATGCTCATATGTAGACACCTAAGCCATTCTGGAGCTATAAAGTAAAGCCTTTTTGTTACATATGAGTTTGCTTAAGTTTTTATGAGACTGGGAAGCTAATGGTAAAAGTGGCATGCAGAGCTGCTATTACAAACTAACCTGTGTCATTAGAGAGAGGGAAACAGTAATATACTGATCCTCTCAGAGACTTAGTACAACTCATAAGAATGCTTATAAAGGAAACACAGTCTTTCCACACTTTGCAAAAATAAGCCAAAATCACAGAATAGTTTAGATTGGAAGGGACCTTAAAGATCATCTAGTTCTTGGGCAGGGACACCTTTCACTAGACAGGTTACTCAAAGCCCTATCCAACCTGGCCCTGAACACTTCAGGGATGGGGCATCTACAGCTTCATTGGGCAACCTGTTCCAGTGCCTCATCACCTTCACAGTAAACAATTTCCTTCAGTATCTAATCTAAAACTACTCTCAGTTTGAAGCCATTCCTCCTTGTCCTGTCACTACACGCTCTTGTAAATAGTCTTTCTCCATCTTTCTTGTAGGCTCCTTTCAGGTACTGGAAGGCAGCAATTAGATCATCCCAAAGCCTCCTCTTTTCCAGGCTGAACAAACCCAGCCCTCTCAGCCTTTCCTCATAGGAGACGTGCTCCAGCTCTCTGACCATGTTGGTGTCCCTCTGCTGGACTTGCTCCAACAGGTCGATGTCCTTCCCGCACTGGGGACCCAGAACTGGATGCAGCACTGCAGGTGGGGTCTCAGCAGAGTGGAACAGAGGAGAAGGATCCCCTCCCTCTCCCTGCTGGCCACACTGCTTTGGATGCAGCCCAGGACACGTTTGGCTTTCCTGGCTGCAAGTGCACATGGCCGGGTCACATCCAGCTTCTCATCCACCAACATCCCCTTGTGCTTGGTCTTGTTAAACCTCATGAGATTCCCACGGGCTCACTTCTGGAGCTTGTCCAGGTCCCTCTGGATGGTATCCTATCCTTCAGGAGTGCCACCTGCACCGCTCAGCTTGGTGTCATCTACAAATTTGCCAAGGGTGCACTCAATCCCTTCATCTGTGTCACTAATGAAGATATTAAATAACACCAGTCTCAATACCAACCCCTGAGGGACACCACTTGTCACCTATCTCCATCAAGACTCTGAGCCATTGACCACTACCCTCTGGATGTGACCCTCCAAGCAATTTCTTACCCATCTAATAACCTATTCATTGAATCCATCTCTGTCCAGTTTAGAAAGAAGGATGTTGTGGGGGAGTATGTCAAAGGCTTTACAGAAGTCCAGATAAACAATATCTGTAACTTCCCTTTTTCACTGTCATAGAAGGCCACTGGGTTGGTCAGGCAGGAGCCTTGGTGAAGCTGTGCTATCTGTCCTGAAATCTCAACATGTAACTGCTGTGAGCTGCTGCAAGCTTCTAGGCAGTAAGCTTCTAGACAAAAAAGGCAACATGCTTTTTCAGGAAAAAGAAACTCTTCTGGGGGATTCAGTCACCGTAAGTCTTGAATGAACTACATTCTAGAAAGGCAGCTGACTTTTGTTACCCTTCCATGCATGTAATTCCAAGCCTTGAGCACAATCCTTTCTCAGCAATCAGCTCTGGTATTGCTGAAGTACTGCTTCAACTGAAGTTGTTAAAAAAAATTTTAAAAATTGCACAAAGTTAAAAGAAAAACTGTAATAAGCATTAAGGTTAGCATTAAAACACTGTACTTTGGGACACCTGATGAGAATGAAGTACAACAAAAACAAAAATGCCACACAAATGAAACCAGAATAAGTGGATTCCAACACCATAAAAAAGCTTTTATTTCTGAAGAAGTGAAGGATTTTTTTCTTCTCCTTTTTTTTTTTTAATTTTAATGAGAATGTAAAAAATGCAGTCAAAAATTGCTTGAGAAGGTACTATGTCTGACAGAAAATAAACAGTCCTTACCATATTGCTCTCCTGCACTTCTCTCTGCTCAGTGGCTGTTGGGTCCCAACACTGATCCAACCTCCTGCTTTGCCTAGCTAGTTTCTCCTGATGGAACCACTAGGAAAAAAACTTACAGAACTAATATTTTGCTATACTCACAGAAGCTGCTTTATATATCACAGATTCCTCCTAGCCTTTTGTCCCTCACTAAGGCAAGGAATATCTCTTCTTTCATATTTTATAGATGTGCCTCATACAAGAAGTATTCAATCTCGATTGATGTTGGAACTATGATAAACATGACAGAAGCTGATTTATGTAGATTACACACAGCATTCTTAAGGCCACGCACAGTATTTTTAAAGGCTGCCTTACCTCCTGCACCAGTAATCCCATACTGCTTTGTCTTTTTTCAACTCAGGAGATTTCTTTCAAATTTGAAAGTAACCCTGGGCAACATGCAGCTGATGAAAGGTGGGGCTTTTAAAGAAAAATATCTGGTAAGTTTATAGTTAATTTATTTCACACAAGAAAGGGGTTTTGCAACATACATGATGCTCCTGATTCGCGCACAGCTGTTTAACAATCCTCCCCAACTCTTTCCTTGTAGGCAGTACTCCTTTTTTTCTCATAAAAATAATGCGAAGAGAAACACTAAGATTTAAGACAAATGCTCCATCCTGGGTAGTCAAATGATGCACGACAGATTTTTATGTGCTAATCCACCATGTGATGATCTGAAGAATTACCCATTATCACCTAGAGAACGAATCCGCACAGCTACACCCTCGCAAGAGAATAAGGTACAGAACTGAAACATGAACAGGCCTCAAGAGGGTGGCTCTGAGAGTTAACAAGAGACCATAATCTTATGATAAAGCTTAAGACCCCTTCTATATACTACATAGCACGTGATATCCATCTTCTGAATGCACATCACAAAGTACACCATTGTCTCAAACTGAGCCTGTATTACCTTATTCCATTTTAAGAAATGAGACACACCTCTCCAGTCAAAACTACACAGTAAGACTGAGCTGATCTAATTGACTGCTGCCACACAAAGAGTAGATCTTGCTCCCCCTTTTTCTCCCTGCCATTCTTGGTCACACACTCCCACTCACCCTTCAATCAGCTCTGTCACTCTTGATATGACTGCACAGTAAACCAAGCCAACACGCTAATCCAACTAAGCAGACAAAACTAACAACAAAAAAATCTGCCATTATATGGAACTGGAATCAAGTTACTGTGCTGTTGGAGAAAAAAACAGAGCCAGTAGAAGCGCAAGAACTGAGAGAATAGATGGGGAACAACAAGTTCACCCCCTTCCATAGAAACAAACTGTCAGACTAGTTATCCTGAAATACATAAGTGCACACTTGGGGTCTTGTTAGATTTTAATTACAACTTTCTGCTGGAAACAACTCAAAACTATAAATATTAATGTCCATACACTATACAGTAACATCTATTTCACAGAGTTCAAAACTCTCAAAGGTTTAGAAACATTCCAGAGTTGTGAAAACAACAACAGATAAACAATGTCAATGCTGTATTCAGTCGCAGAGCAATAACAGGACCTAATTTCTCAAAGGTATTCCTCTACAAGCTATGTAATTGCTAACTCTTACAGCAAGAATAGTTACTGCTGCTCACCCATCCCTTTTTCTAAACAATGCACAACTACACAGCATTCCCCTCAGCTGCTGTTCTATGGCTGACAGCAGTGCAACATGTCTCATCTGGGCTACTCCCAGCAGCGTGAAAGGAGGAGGGAAAAAAATAAATGCACCTCTGTGAGTGAAAATGAAGTTAGTCAGATTACAGTAAAGGCTGGAATAAGCTCCCCCTGACATGACCATCCAAATCTGCTGAGTGTTAAAATCAGCAGGGGCTGTAGCTTTCCAGAGGCCAGATAACTAATCCAAGGCTTTGCTTCACCCGTGTGTCCTTGAGTATTAGGTGGCAAGGGGAGTGGAGGCAGGGAAGCGCCCTGCGTGCAACGCACACCGTAAGGATCACACGCTTGTAACAAAGAAGATTTGTATACACGAGGTATGTGTCAGCGCCTCAGCTTCTTTCTGCCTCCATATTCAGACCTCAAAATATGAGGCTTTCAAGAAACGATCATCAGTTTATTTAAATTTGTCTGTAACCACTCAAAAAGAGTCATTAAGCACTATTTCCTTTTCCTGGCTAGAAGTAATTTTTAAATTTCAGAATCAGAAGTACAGCACACAATGCCAGTGTTATTTGCTACTGTTGATCATTAACGATGCTAAAGTCTTTGCAATCAAGTAATACATTCCACTTTGTGTGCAACTAAGAATTTTCAGCATCTCTTTCAGTTAGCTCTTCTAACTGCATCAAAGGCTTTCAAGCACAAATTGGTCTCTGCATTACAATCAAAATGCATATAAAATTGACACAATTATATACACACAAACTGGAAAAAATCGGCTGGAAAAAATCTGATAAATGGGAAACAGGAAGACTTGGAACAAGTTTTGAAGAACAAGGAAAAGAAATAAAATGATTTATCAAAGTACTGCATAATACCCTCCATTTTGTCTGCCCCCAAAGAGATCTGGGTTTGAAAATAACCTTTTAAAAAGAAGGAATCAAATCAAAGTTCAATAGTAGAACCTCGGAGTTAAACCTAGGCTTTTGAAGATTTGTGTCCACCACAAATGGACAGGAAAGGGGAGGAAAAAAAAAAAGCCTAAGCGCTGGCTTTTCACTTTAGGTGAAACAAACATTTCTGTTTCTATGATGCAGCAAATAAAAAAAAAAGGGTTTATTGTTACGGATTTCTTTTCTTGTAGTCATAAAGGCAGATGGACTATGTTTATTTAATTATGTCTATGATAAATAGGGACTTCAGATATGCAAGTGAAAAGTTATTGAGATCCGTCCACTACTAAATTTACAACTTATATTTAGGATGAATAATAAGGGAGGAGATGAGAAAAATAGAAGGTATAAAAATATATAAAGTTAGATAAAGCAAACATTGCAAAAGGGAAGTCATCTATGATCTAAGAATGACCAAGGCCATAAGAGTCAGAACAACAGAAATTTAGATAATTAGATTTCTAAGTGCCACTGCTGCATGTACTTAAGAGCAACTTATTTATATGTTGTTTTAGAGGGTAAAGTCAAGATGCTACAAAAATAATAATTCTGCTAATATGATTATCCCAATCAGACCATATTCAGGCCCAAGGAGGGCATAATCTTGGTCTGTTCATTAGCTTTCTAATATCTCAAATAAAAATACATTAAAAAATTATTTCCAAAATTGAGAAACATGCTTAATAGAGAACCTTACCAGTTATACAGCACATGCAGACAGATAACCTGCAACTACCTAAATGAACTGTAGTTACATCTGATGGTACTTTATTTTAATCATCAAAGGCAAATATGCTAAACTCATAATTGAAAATCCTTATCCCTCTTTTATACTAGGAACCTTAAAACAAAGCACAGCAGAAATTCAGTGCCATAATTATGCTGAGTTTCTCCAAGTTAGAGAATGATAATAATCTTGATCACCTTTTCTGTTGTGAACATGCAATTAATCTAGAAATTAATTTTTTAACTCTCCCTCTGCTACTAATAAAATTTCAGAGTCAAGCTCTAGCTCTGAGCATGTGTACATAACTTTCACACCCATTTACTTCAAAGGTCACAATGGTAATGACTCTTGATTTATTACAAATTCTCAAACATAAAAGGCCCTTAAGCAGAAATGCCCTAAAATCCCAAAGTATAACTTTTATCACTTAAGAAGATCTGAACTGGCTCAGTATGCATCTGACAGAAAGTCTTCCTAAGATATTATTAAATATTCTCTATCCCACATCTTACAGTAACAGGTGAGGCTGCAGGTGGCTGAGAGGTTTCTCCAATGTTTCTATTAGTATTGCCTAAGCAAGAGAAGTTGCACTTTCATGACTAGTGCACAATAAATGAAATTGTGACTCATTTTGTCTCCCAAAAAAAATTAGGTTTACTAAAACTAAGTCATCAGTAAATCTGGCATGTTCTTTATCTATGTAATTTTCACATGTCCTGGCTACTGACTCAATCACAGACTACTAATGAAACAAAATTTCATTAATTTTGCTTGAGGACTTCCAATTTCTTAAATCTAAGATGTGTTTATGCATTTGTAGCAAATAACTGGGAGTCAACAACACTTGTGCCTACTGAAGACCAAGTCTTCCTTGGTCTGGTAGCCTGGCCACTATACATGTAGTGCTATTGCTCAGATTTCAAATTTTTGAAGTGTGGTAAAATGAATTCTTATTTAGGAATTTAAAAAAGAGGGGCAGGGGGGAGGGTATCAAAGAGTGTGAGCATGTATGTGAATAGCTGGAAGACAAGCAAGATACTGATCATTCTGAACTTTCAAAAGGATCAAGGTAGTAAATATGATACAAAAATAAATCCAAGGGCAACACAAGTAATTTATTTACGCGACATATGTTCCAGTATATGGTTTGTTATATGAAAAATTCCTACAAAAATGTACATGTCAGTCACTTGGGATATATGCAATCCTAAATCAGAACTTTTAAACCCTTCCTGAGAAGTAGTATTTTTAACTCTTTTACTTAGTAGAGAAGAGACCAGAAGTGAACTGTGCTCCTGAAGTTTTATTTCAGTGTGTCAGGGAGGATAAGGAGGTCTGGAATGATGCATTTAGTATGACATAAAAAGAAGTCTTAGGACCACACAAGTCAAAGGAACTCCTGGCATGAAGTATGCAATAATATCTGTTTAGTTTTTGGGGGTTTTTTTTGTTTTTTTTTTAAAGAGATAATAATGAGTAATCAACATAAAAGATAAACACAATTAACAAATACATATTTTTAAATCTTTCCATTTGATGTTCCACAGTGTATTTGCACTGAAAAAAAATCTTCTTAATGCAAGCTAACGGATCAGGCCTTTAATAATAATGTATTATAATAGTTTGTATTTCATCTCACTGAACATTAGTGAAGGCCGTTAATTAAACCTCAAAGGCCCCTGATGATTTAAACAGCCATTTCATAATTGCTGAGGTACAGCTACTTTGAGAGAGCCACTGCAGTCAACTAGTGCAACAAATGCTTTGATGTTACAAAACAATTTTGCATGATGTGAACATTACTCTGCAGGACATAAGAGTTTTCAGTATGTGAATAAGGCAAAAAATCTCCCTGCCTTTAACAATTAAGTCTGCTTTCTCAGAATATCTTTACTCATGTTCTCTGAGCTTGTTATTACAGTGCCCTGAAATCTACATAAGAGGAAAATAAAAATCTTGGTAGTGCACAAAACAATGTCAAGAATTTACTTTCAAGTTCTGGCTTTGTCTGCTAGCATTTTAAGCTTTATTTTAATAGCTGAATCACAGCAACAGACTACTGTGGCATTGTAAGCCAGCAGGAAATACAAATTTTGGTTACATCTATGGAACAAACGGGTCTGGAGGCATCTTCTTATGAGACATATGCACTTGCGAAATTCAGACTTCCAGGAGATTATGGTGACACTATTCAGATTTTGTTGTTGTTGTTGGGGTTTTTTTTAATCTAAACTTACTATAGCAAGTCCAAGAAGCACCACTAGCATTTGTTTTGAAATATAGTATTAGAATATGGGAAGCACAAGCCCTAAAAGAATTCAGTGAAACTGTAAAAATGACAAGTCACAACTGGGAATTGTATTGCTGGTCCCCAGCAGTGTCACCACAATGAAACTACCTAGTTGAATCCTCCACTGTTTTCATTACAGTATTTGCAAACGTTATGTTTAACAGCAGTACTCCAGGGTGCCATACACCACTCTGCACTGCAAATATCTTTTTGTATTGTAAAAATCAACTAAAACCTGTTAATTTCTAGGAATATACAGTGGATCACATTTCAATGTCTAACTGTAACTGCAGAGTCTCAAAGTGTCATGTTAGGGCTGTTTTGCAGTTCTCGTATTTAAATCTACCTACAAATCGAAACTCACAGCACAGTTGAGGTTGGAAGGGATCTCTGGAGGTTATCTTGTAGAAAACCCCTGCTCAAGCAGGGCCACCTACAGCTGTTCTCCCAGGACCATGTCCACACAGCTTTTGTGTATCTCTGAGGAAGATTTCACAATCTCTCTGAGTGAGCTGTTACAGTGCTCCGTCAAGCTCGAAGTAAAAAAACTGCTTCCTGATGTTCAGAGGGCACCTCCCATGCTCAGTCTGTGTCCATTGCCTCTGGTCCTGTCACTGGGCACCACTGAGAAGTGCCTGTCTCCACCTTCTTTGCACTTTCCCTTCAGGTATTCAGCCTTGATAAGATCCCAAATTTGCATTTTGCAAATCTTCTAAGAAAATACCTGCCTCAGTTTCTCAGAAGTGGTTCTAAAATCTGACTTAGAGAACTATATAACACTTGCTATATAATAATGATCTGGGCAGTGTAAAATTTGCCTATCTAAAATAAACTGTATTGGAACTTGTTGATATTCTTAAAATATGCTGAAAAACATTCTAAGAATCGTAAAAAGACAACAAATAACCTTCTATGTAAACTATTAAAATACAGATAAAATATTAGATGAAAATAAATTATGAGTTAATTTATTTATAGAAATAAGAGTTTGCAAGGACATGCAAACCAATAAATTACATCGAAAAAAAGAATCATTTTATGTAAATCGTATCTTTGTTCTCAGCCTACCTCCTCTCTAATGCCTTCGCTAGCAGCTATAAATGTTGATAACGTTCTAATTTTAGATAGGCCAATTTAAACAAAACTACGAATTCACTACATTCATTGTTTTAAGCACCACATTGTGATCATGCAATCGAAACAAGAAAACATATCCTCAGAATTTGAAGGCATAACTTTTATTCCTACTGCAACTTCTCAGGACAAAACCAAATCTTTATACAATGTATTCTGCTTTAAATTTGCAGTGAGAAACAAAATGTAAGCTCAAAAGAGGACTTTTTCCCCCGAACACCGATAACACTTTTTCTTAATCTGCTTCCTTACAAGCAACAGTGTAATGAACCTACCCTAAAGTACCAGTTCCTTATGAGTTCATCAATATTTGCTGAGCTGACACACAGCCATTGCAGAGCTTTCCCTTCGCATATCAAAGACGGCAACAACGGGTCAAGTCTAAAACCAGGTACGGAAACTTCAAAGCCAGACAAACACTGTTCCTATTCATGTTAGTGGAAGGTAGGTAAATATCCTATTTAATAACTCTAGCCAATTTGGTCATAGTCAAACACAAATACAGTTTTTGGAGGGGTTTTTTTTCTGCACGAGATAGCTTTATTGATTAAAAAAACACACACAAAAAAACCGAGAGAGAGAGCGAAAGGCAAGCCTGCCACATATCGAAGATGGAGTCACAGGGCGATGAGATGTGAAGCAGGACTGATCTGCCTGCAGAGAAAACAATCCCCGACAACACAGGAACCAGCAGAACAGAATTTTCCTCCTACAAAAGGCATCGGGCAGGCGAAACAAAGCTGTGCCATAATTAGCAAGCCTTTACGTCCCTGTTTCCAATGTGGACAGCGGTCCCGCACGTACAGCTATGCAAACAAGTAACCCAAACGCCAATCCGGCATACCTCGTTTATGCAACTCCCGGAGCGGAATGCCGTCTCCTCCCCCTCCATCGTAGGGCAGATACGGATCCGAAGAGACATCCATGGACGTGACGAAGGCGAGGCCCGCCTGCCGGCTCAGGAGGGCCGCGGCATCGCTCACGCAAGGGCGGCCGCGGGGGCCGCTGCCATGTTCGCCCGGGCCCGGCCTGCGCCGCCGCCGTGGCTCTGCAGCGCCGGGCTCTGCGGAGCGGGCTCGGCCCCGCCGCTGATGTCAGCGCGGGGCGGCCCCGCCACCTGCGCCTCCCGCCCGCCACACGGACGCGGCTCCGGCCGCACGGCGCGGCGAGGGCACGCACAGAACGCCTGGCGGCAGAGGGGGAAAGCGCCCGCTGCCGCCCGCGGGAGAGCCGCCCTCGCCGGGGCGCGGGGTCCCGTCCCCGCCCGGCCGAACGGCGGAAGGGATGCGCTCGCACAGGTGAACCCGCCAGCGCGGCCACCTTGTCAACAGGTGAACGGTGGGGCCCGGCTCAGAAAAACAGGCAAACCTGCCCCGAAAGAGCTGCCCTTAGTTCCTGCACCTTTCTGGAGCCACGCCTGCCGACGCTTCTAAACACCTATAATCTCATTTTATCTGGAAGGGAAGATTCATGCATTGCTGGAGGCTGGGGAGAAGCCTCTTTCCCAGGCATTTCATTTACTCCTTTCAAACATCAAAACAATCACCTCCAAGGAACAACAACATAACGTGCCAATAGTCAATCCCTCTGCTCCACAGGATCAGTTCACCCCACTTTGACCAACCCCCTCTCCCCCCATTCATGTAGAAATTTCAGACCTATAGCAGTGACTGACAGATTTGAACATGTCATTAAAAAAATTAAAACAAGAATTTAATTATATATCTAACTAAAATGGTGTCGTGTCTCTCTCTTTTTTTTTGGGTGATTATTCTGGTATTACAACTGTGTAACATCCTTACTCACACTACAAAGCTTGGGGTGGGGGTGGAAGAAAACGTAATAAAAACAAGTCCACACTTAGCTTACATTACTCTACACATTGACAAATTGGTCTGAGTCCCTTAAAAGTCACAGGCTCAAAATAGACAACAACCCACACGAATGCTAACCAAGGCATTCATGGGATGCATCATCAAGCAGTGGCTGTTACAGCACTGGCAAAGCCCAAGCACTTCAAACAGCCGGCATCTAAAGACAGGAAATCTTAAACTGACTACATGCTTCCATTTGAAGCACATATTATTACATATTGAACCATATACTATTTTATGTTTAATGTATGATCTTGTCCTGGTCCTATCTTGCAAATGCTGATAAGAAAAATTGATAAGAAAGCTACTTTACATGAGATTTCCATAGCTGGTCCAGTGGTAATGAAATACATACGGAAGGTATGCATATTGTTTTTCCTTTTCTTCCCCTTCAGCAGGTAGCAAAGTTAAATACATTGTGTGCCATTGCTGCACCAAGGCCCAGCTTTAGTTTCATTCACACAGCAAACAAGGAATTAATTTTACTGTGCATGCCTTTGCACCTCTCTTAAGTATGACAGACAGTTATTTTAGTTTTCAAATGCATTAGTTTCTTAAATAATTTTCCAAGTATGTTCTTAGCGAAGTAACTTCTTTTATAAGCCAATGTTACAAGCTGTGTACTGCAAATGATCATTCTGAGGACAGAGTAAGACATAAAGAAATGTTATAGGCTTGTAAATATACTAAATGCTAAAAATACGGCTCCAGTACAAATACTGAGAAAATGCTGGTATCTCTATAGGTGGAAAAACAAGTGAGAAAAGGGGGGAAGGAAATGAGCATATAGCAAAATATATTTCAAAACCTTAAAGACTACCTTATCTCCAAGACAAAGGGAACCCTTGAGCCACAGATACGTAATTCTAAAAACCACACAGCTCCATTTGCTATCATCTATACAAACAAATGCTTTTTGAAGAGTGGCCTCCCACAACCTTTTCAACAAAAAACCCAGAATCTTTAAGATCTTGCACATCCAAAACTTTCAGAGCCATTATGCATTATCATCATTTATTTTTGTCTGTGAGAAAACAAATCTAAGCACCTCTTAACTTTAAATTATCCATATCCCTTATTTCTAGAGAAGTACAACAGAAATCCCTGAGCATTCTCAATTCCTTACCTCAACAGAATCTGGATGCAGTCTGTAATCTTATTGTAAGACTCTAAATAAAAAGTTATTCACAGCAGGAAGCAATACAACAGTTTCTGTAACCTGAAGCAAGAATTATTAGAGAATGAACTGTTAGTGCATTTATTATATGTTGATTACAGATGACAACACTATAAATTCAACTTCATACTTGCGAGAATATGAAATAAAGGATATAAAGGACTTTTATTAATAAAGTCTGGAAGATTACCTCTACTTTAAGAGTTTGATGTGGTTACTGAAAGCCTGGTATGTCTTAGAACTGAAAATAAAAATCAGTTACAGCAAAGAAATGGCTCACTTGCTGGCCTAAACCTGTTCATTGGACTAAAGCACACACGGGATTTCCGCACAAGACTGAAATCCAGTTTGAGATGGAAAAGGTGAAGGATATAACTTGTTGGAGACCATACCTCATGAACTGTGGATATGAGGGAAAGTCCTGACAAGAAGTCTGCAGTGTAAAATAGATACAACTTCATATTTGCTACATGAAATTTCAAGAGTCCACCTAATATTAAGTTGCAGCAGCTCTTCAAAGGTCACTGCTTATGGACTGGCTGCCAAATATAGTCCTTTGTCTACTCTTAAAAAGCAGAGCAGTAATTTTCCCTTCTCAGTTACCAGCAGCTTGTGTTCTCATTGCTCATACCTACTACCACTGTGTGTATTCCCTTTCCTACAATACCATGAAAGGTGGTTTTAATTTTTGTGTTGTTTTGGTTTTCTTAAGAAAGAAAGAAAGAAAGATACTGTGCATATTAATGTGACAAGCAGTCTTTTTTTTTTTTTTATATCTAAACACCTATACAATTTAATCTTTCCAAATTATTCTTTTTCTACCTTATCTGAAAAGTCCATGGCTTGAACTGTCTGACAATTTTATATTCCAAAGAGTATGTCAGTTATTTCTGTTGTGAAGTTCAGCAACTTTCAAAATTATAGTTAGTGAAACGGTGCCTCCAGATAACTATGTATTTTGGGTATTATGGAGTACAAAATATTATGAACACTTGTTGTAAGGCCTAAAGCGAGTTTAACAATAGCCTTATTTTAAATGGCCGAGAGCCCCTCGAAATTGCCAGTTTACTACATAGAACAGCTCACACGTAAACAGCAGGTTTGTACAGCAGCTTGCTTTCCAAATTCCATCGCAGTAATTATAGACTAAGGTCTCAATCCCAGAAACCCTCCATGCCCAAATAACTTCACACATCTGAATGTTCCCATTGTTCTATGTAGGCACATGCTGTGGTTAACCATAACTTAGATGAACCTGTCTTTGCAGAAGTCCATTGTTCCGAAACTTTTGGAATGTACACAGGTGACACACCTTTAAGGCATACTAAGAATGACGAAAGACACTTTTATCCTCTCTCCATACCTTATCTTTTCCAGTTTAGGGAAAGAAAAGAATTGTATTTAAGACAAAGTATCTGACAATATAAGAACAACTCAGAGGTTATACAAATCAGATACACCCAGGGAAATGTGTTTTGAAGAGACAAAACAAGGCCAGCAAAAAGAAGGGCAGTACCACAGAGGTATGACAGCCTGATTACCCAAGGCTGAAGGGAAGACCTTAACTCTGACACACTTCCCACCATTTCATATTAAAAGGTAAGCTCGGTTTAAAGAAGACAGCCAAGCACCTTGTTACATATAAAACAAACATGCTCTCATATTCCCCAATTACTTGGTTTATTTTGGTGACAGACTTTGTCGCACCAAATAACGAAAATCAAACCATGCCTTTTATGAAATTAAAAATATAAGTTTGGGGATGCTGAATGATTTCATCCGCATAATAACAGATGCCAAAAACGTGACTGATAATTACAAACATTTGTGTGACTGATGCAAAAGATTTTTGTGACTCTTAACTGTCACTTTTCTTTCCTATTATTATTCAAAACTAAATCTTCTCTTTCAGCAGAGCTAGAAAATAATGTTCTCTTGAAAAATGCTACACATACAGCACTTACCAAAGTGGCTACCATCTCCAACCATTCTGAAGAATGTAACTCATATGTGCCTTCTGTTGAAGAGTGGGCATGAAAGCATCCATTTAGAATAGAGTGCCCAAAGTATATATAAAATGTCTCAAAACACACCGTGCCTCATTACTCTTCCTTCTGGCTTTAGTCTCCTACCTTTTCTCCCAATTTCTTCTTTCATTTACCCTTTTCTCAAACCATGCAGCCAAATTAAGCCCAGCCTGACTTCTTTCAATGTCTCAGTTTACTATCTTGCAGCCCTTTTAGCCTGACTTTGTTCATTCCACATAAAATCATACAACTTTCTCATATGGGTCACACAGAGCCTGCTGTGAGAGTATGAAAGCTGATAAAAAGACAAGCACTATTCTCAGTTCTAGAACCCAGGCATGGACCAGGATGCAACCACAGAAAACAAGGAGGAGGAGAAAAGAGAGAAAAAAAGTACAGTTATATATTGCTTCAAATTGATACACAGTAAAAAACAAGGATAAATTATTTTAGAAATATTTAGAAATCAGTCTTGAACTTCATTCCTCCATTAGCAGTATATAGAATTCTGTCCTTGATCAGTGTATCAGGCTATGTATAGAAGACTCTTCTAAGCTGTTACCATTGCCACCTCATCAAAAGCCTCAATAGGGCAGACAGATAACAAGAGGAAAAATTTTAGACCAAATGTAATGTAAAAGCAGAAGAAAACAAATTTATAGCATATGCTGTTGAGTAGTTGAAGGCAGATGGGGTTTAAGTAACACAGAAATAAAAAAACCCAGAAAAAGTACATAGCAGTAATACACAATAAGATTTTTCCCTGCTTGCATTTTATTATACAGAAAAAAATAGCTTCTTAATCACAGTTTCTTTTTTCATAATTGCTTGTTTCCCACACATTAGTTATTTAATTTTGCTCACAATCATTTCACCCACTAGAGAACACTTTACTCCAGGTTCTCACCTAATAAACTCACTTTTTCACTGGCCAACCACAGGTTTTTGAACTATACTCCTACAGTTTTGTGTAACTTCCAGTGGTGCTTTCATTCACTGTCCAGACACAGAAGGTGGTAACTGAAGTCAAACCCAACCAGCACACAAAATGCAGTAGAACAGGTCATATAACCACAAGCATGTTGTGTAATCAATTCTGAGACTGACTTCCCCTGAGGGAAGCTGAACCTTCACTCCCAATCAGGGAAACAGCAGCAAAGGCTTCCCACTGCCATGCAAAACTTCAGGGCAGAAGAAAAAATAGACTTAAAAATATTACCACCTAATATTACCACCTAAAACCAAAAGTAAACTGGGGGAAAAAAAAGTATGGTCCCTTAAGACTGGTTTGACATCTTGGCCCAAAACACTGAAATCAAGACTAGGCCTCAGTTTTCTTTTCACTTCTTTCTGGGCCTGCCCGTAACACTACTTAATGTGTAACCCAATGAGGCTGGAAGAAAATACTTGGCATCAACAGACCACATATAGCTACCAGCTGTGAGAGGTGCATGTTAGTCTTCTTAGTCTTTGGGGTTTTGTTTTGTTTGGGGGGGTTTTTTTTTGCTTTTTTTTTTGGGGGGGGGGTGGTTGGTTGGGGTTTGTTTTGGCTTTTGTTTTTTTGTTGTTTTTTTTTTTTTAATTGATCAGTTTTACACTGGTATTAGAAATATCTACTTCTACTGTATTAATCACATGAGGAGGACTTGGAAGAAAAGGAAGCTATTTTCTGCAAACAAGTTGCTCTCTCTGTCTCTAAGAGCCTCTTAAATACTTTCTATATTTTTTCTGTACTTTTTGTTTACAGGGTAGGCTTTTACTAAGAAAATAAGTACTGCTGCATTTTCACCTTCGCATATGTGCTCTCTTCTCACACTCCAATCTGCTAAAGCTGTAGTTACAATGCATCAACAGGAAGATTTGGCATCCTTCCCTGAAGTTCACTTCTTTCTCAGACTAGCCAAAATTGTGCTACAGAGATGGTTCTATTTTTCCTCATACCTAAATGCATATAAGGATATAGGTCTTACCTGCTCCATTGCCCTTCTTCTGTTTTAGGGTTGCTTACCGTTGGCCATTATTTCCAACTTGGTGTTCAAAGTATAACGCAGGGGATAAAATTATAGCACCAAGGGACACCACTGTCCTGGTTCTGGCCCGGGTCAGCAGGAGGGCATGACCAAGACATTCCATACCACTTCATGTCATTGCTGGGGCAGGGAAATGGGACTCTCTCTCATTTCCAAGAAAAAGGGTATTCCTTTCCAGTTAGGAAATCATGGCTGCAGTAGGGCTCAGTCAGGTCAGGCTCTGAGGTGAGCTTTTTGCATGTGAATCATTCTCTTTTTTTTGTATACATTTGTTATTATTATTGTTCCTGTTACTGTTCGTTTTATCTCATTGTTGTTTCCAGTAAATTGTTCTTATCTCAAGCTGTGATTTTTTGCCTTTTGTTCCTCCAATTCTGCTCTCCATCGACCCATGGGGGTGGCAGGAGTGGGGGGAAGGTGGATCAAGTAGTGTGGTTTGGAAGGTCTCCATGGAGAACTAAACTGGGGACTACCACTCATAAACCACAATGTTAAGATTACCTTCCATCTTAGAGATATTACATCTTCTTCATAAATAAATAAGCTTTGTGAACATAGCACCAACAGCAATTCTGTATGTTGTTAATACAAAATACTACACCATGCCAGGTATGTTTGAATTCCATTAATTCAAATATAGGCTCAGTATTTAGTAGTGGTCAGAATAAACTTATTCTATTTCTAGGGCATGCCCATCCTCCAAATGCTGTGTGAAGTTCTGACCCCTCCCCTAAATTAGAGATATTACAAAGGGTTCAGAAAGGGGCAGTGAAGAGGATCTAAAGGATGGGATACCTACAAGGTCCAACCAAGCAAACAAGAAGACCTTAACCTGAAAAAGAGATAACTGAGGAGAAGAAAAAATAAGTAGCAATGGAAATAAAAATTTCACCATCTGTTCTAATAACAGTGACAGCACCATGTAATTCATGTATTAATCCTTGTTAGTTTCTAGATGCATATGGCCACTGCATGATAGGCTTATCAGGGTATGTGTATTTGGCATGACAATCAAGTCATCCTAGTTTCAGGTCACCCTGTCTTAATTTCATATCAAACCTTTTCCTACCAACAGCAGTTTCACTTCAATAAGCTAATAATACCCCCTAAAACTTTTTGTATCAGCAGAAATATTTTCTGCAGCTACAACTACAGATGAAAATTAAAAAACACAAAAGAGAGCTTAAGCATTTATGCCATACAAGGGTAAATGACAAGGAGATCCACATGTCAGTCCATGCTAACACATGGTCCAGTGTTAACCTAAGTAAGACTCTGGCACTTATGTCTACTCTCAGCAGCATTTATATGTGGATCTAGGTTCAAAATAAAGAAAATAAGATGGTGCTTTACATAAAATGTAGCTAAGCTAGGAGAGCTTGCAAGGGATGGTTTGGGTGCTAAAGAATTGCATTAGTGAGAAAAGCTCAGTTCAAGAAAAATACACTAAGGAGGACTAAAAATTAAAACCCACCACTCAGATGAGAGAGGCTGTCAGCTAGACAAAAACCTCTACACAAGTACTCTGGTGCCTCTCTCTTACTCCATTCTTACTCTTCCTTAAGCACTGATTTTTGACCCCTGTCAGAGCTGGGATGCTGAGCTAGGTAGATTTGTGGTTTGACTCAGTACTCGTGTTTCAGGGACATCATAATATCCTCTTTCAGAATAATATTTCTGTTTAACCCAAGCCAATGAAAAGCCTTCACTTTAAAATGCTGGTAAGCAAGAATATTCTCAAAGGCAGAAAACAAGAGCATAACCTGACATCAATTTGGTTAAAATCCTATCTGCTTTCTTTGGCTGACTTGAGAGAACAAATCAAAACTAAAATGAATAAATGAAATATTATTAAAACTGTACCAAAAATTGTCCATTTAGTTCCTAAAGATTTTATAGACATACTATACCGAATTATTTTATTTTACATTTCAGACTCATCTTTCTACATATCTGCATATATGCCATCACACTTCCTCTGTTTTCATTCCTTGATTTTACACTATTCACACAGTTTGTCTGGAAGAAGGACATACACATACTAACACTACACCAGGCTGTCAAGTTGGTAACAACTTCCTCAGCAGCATCTGTTGACAAAGCCAGTGTGCTTTAAGCACTTCAGGAGAGCTGCAGAAGGAAACCAACAAGATTATATAATATCAGAAAGATGGAAAGAATGGATTATTAATATTTTCATTTATCTTCTTCCAGAGCATCAGGCTCATGTGCTAAATAAAACTTCATCAGGAAGGACTGGTGAGACCACACAAGGACTGTTGGTAGGATTTACAAACAAGTCCTCAAAGAGCTGACCGTGGTGTTTATGAGAAATTGAAATGATAATTATCTGTTTTCAAACATTTAAGAGAATCAGAAACTACTCGGTTACTAAAACTCTACATACACACTGCCATAATTTCCATCCCTCAGAAAGCCTACTGACACACCAATCCATATATAATCAGAAGGCCTAAACTAACGCTGTAACACCATTGAAGGCTGTTCAACTACAACAATATCAAGTGAATTTACATTTTGGACAATAACTACAAAAAAACCCAAACAAATAGACGTTAAAGTTCAGGAAATCACTAGCATGATAAACAGATACTCATTGAAATTCACTCATTTGATAATGACATCCCATAACTAAGGTAAAACATTTTTTCCTTAACCTAAGAATCTTCCAGTCAGTAGGGGTGGAGGGAGGGGTGCTGACAGGAATTTTTAAATCCTTGAAGAAGAACATTTTTAATTAGCCCAGTTATCCATGTAAACATAATGTTTAACAATTTCTGTTCCAGATAGGTGGACAAAATCAACTTCACGCATTACCAAAAAAAAGTAGCAGTCATGGTTTGATACTGTCAGATAGCCTGGGTTTAGCTGCATCAGTAGTATGAAGCACAGCAAAATGTCTGCAGCCTAACTGCAACCCAGCAGAAGAAAGTAAATTATAACTAGTACTGACAATTTAACAATTTAATTCTATAAATTAGCTGTGCCTCATGCTTGCCCTTGTGATCACAGCAAATCATGTTATCTCATGCTTCGATTTGTATGGCATCATTTTGGGGTGAATATGTTCCTTACTTAAGAATGACAATGAGCTCTTTAATGCAAATATTGCTAACTTGGAAAATAGGTTGTATGTAACTTAGGAAAGAGATATGTCAAACTGTCATAATGACTGTTCAGTCCAATCAGTTTTATAACACGTGGATGGAATGGATGGATAACAACAACGCCAATGGTGCAAAATTACTTCAAAGGCTCTTCTTCATATCAGCTGTGAGTAACAGGAAGGATACGTTAATGCAATTTCCACATATGAAGAATACAACAGGAACTTAAATTTTTTATGTGGGAAGTAAGCTATTTTGTTCTTTTCTTCATATTCTTCCTTCTCTTTATAAAGGGCAATAGCCAAATAGAAACAAGCATACCTGTGAAACAACATTCACATGTTGTTGGAAAAGATAACTAACTCTTGCTTGAAAAATTATCCCCCCCGTGGTACAAACTTCTTGATTATACTGAACCACTTGCACTTGCTGAAAGTTGCACTCTGTTCCTCAAATAATGCCATAATATTAGTTCACAATTATAAAATTTTTAGTGTCGATATTTAAGGCACCAAAAATGGATTGTTTAGGTCTCTCTCTTTAGGCAAGGGACTCCAAATCATGGGTAAGGAGGTTTTAGAAGAGCTGCAGTGTTTTACACTATGACCTGCTGGCATATCCTTTTCTTTTTCAGTGGCAATGCTACCACTGCAAGGAGACAGTAGTGGCTGTAGCATCAGCTTTTGAATTACCAGTTTACAGGTTGTCATACTAAGGTTAAGTATTGCCAATTTTATGTTAACACCATATGTCAAATTGTAAACTGTCTCCACACTGAACTCACAACATAAGCAACCAAGCTCCTTCAAGTGAAGCAGGAATCCATACCTACCAAAAAGAATGCAAGCTCATTCAGTACTGAGACTCCCACAGACAGATCAAAGTCCCTTGAGATGTAAACACCAGTGAGGTCATTTGTTTGCAAATCATTTTTACTGCAAATAAGATTTAATCATCTGATTTCAGTAAGTGCCTTGAAAAAATTGCAGTCTGACAACAGTACAAAAATCCACCTCCTACTGAGCTTGCCCTACACTTAAATAAAGAAGAGTGAAAACTGATGCAGTCCTCTCTGATCATATAAACAGCCCTCAATTCTGAGCAAAATGATGGAGACCTCTCGGTTTCACCTCACTGGTTGGCTAACCCCAAGTCATAAAAGGAAAAAGTTTGAACTTTTGAAGAGACTTGTTACACCCTTCAAGCCCAGCTAATAGCCAAGAATTGTGACTCTCTCAAACTTTAGAGACAGGCAAGGCAAACCACTGTTGAGAGAAAAGAACTGATTAGACATTTCATCTTCTTATCACATTCCACAGTTAAAATATTAATCTAATAATATATTTCCATTCTGGAGATTTCATTTCTGTTCAGAAAGAATTCTTTTTTTCCTCTGCTAAATTGATGGGAAACAATGAACTACCCTAGTGTAAGATTTTGTTTAAAAGCTAAATAGTATAGCTCTGTAAAATTTAAACCAGTAAATATTAGCTTATATGACTTGACTATTAAAGAACTAATAGCTTTCCAGAGCTAAGTATAATATGTTTAAATTGACCTACAAATAAGCAGGGCAAACAATCTAAAAATAAAACACAGATAAGTCATGATAAAAATTACTTTCACAAATTGCATATATGGATGTACAGTCTCTGTACAAGCTCTGGTAACATACAATGAGGCAGATGCTTCCATTTCAGTACAAAATCACGGTATTCATTAGCCAGCACTCTAACAAGGAAAAACACTAACTTCAGTACTACAAAGTTTTGATAAGCAACAAAAGCAAGTTTTGTTCAAAGCTGACAGGCAGCATCCTTTTAAGGCAGGGTTTTGGTACAAGTCATCCAAGCCTCCACATGCAAAGCAATGTAATTGTTTAGCATGTTAAAATATGCTGTACTCAAAGAATTCACAATTTCATAATACCTACTTGTTCTCCACAACACTGCCACTTAAAATCTGTCATTCATGCAAAGAAAATAGCTACTGGAGAACATAACAGGCATACTACATACATAATTACTATACATATGTATGTATTTAGTTAAAAATACTACATCATCACAATTTCTGTATTTTCCTCAGATGAGACAGTAAAGGACAGGTCACATACATGTTTTCAGATGGTGTTAAGAAGAGCAAGATGGTTGTACAGCATTGGTTTTAAGATAATGATGATTCCCCAACATGGAACTATCCACAACCTTTCAAATAAGATGACACTAAAAAGACAAACTGCTATCAACTAAATATTAAAGAAACCTAAAAGTCGAAGTGACAGGACTGATTACTGCTTTCAGTCCTTGTTCATTTGTTTAGTCCCATATAGTACCAAGAAATTTCCCATATAAGACAAGGAGTATATGAGGTTAGCATTCTTTCCCAACATCATCCAATTTCTACATGCTTTCAACAGCAAGCATATTCACCACTGTGTAACAGCTTCAATGGCTTTCTAAACCTCAGTTAAGTACTTAAGTATGAGTGGTAATGTGAATAGCAGTACTGTGCAGCTTTATAGAATTGCTGTGCTGAGAGCCAAGGGACTGAGCAGTGAAATAAGCAAACTTCTTCTGTTAACTTACTACCCTCTGAATGAGGGGGACAGACTACAATTACATTAGAAATTCCATATTCTTAGCCTTTGTCTACATAATATATGTGCAGCTTAAGGTTCCATTTTCATTAGCTGAAAAAAGAAGAAAGATAAAGACTATTTCTTAATCCTTCATTTTCTCCTCATTGCATGGTCTTGATTTTTTAAAAAATCTGCAAAATTCTATATTTTATTACATAAACTGTGCAATGTTGATGTGCCCTCTATTGTCCATGGCAACTTATCCAGATTGCATAAATTCATGTCTGTGCTCATTTGTACTAGAAGCTTACATTCTGCAGCTATGCAGCTTTCAATTTAACTACATTATTTCCACAATAATTTTATCTACATACACTATTGCCAGTTTGCTAATGTTGCTAAGATACCAACCTTACAAATTCTTCCAGTCCCACAGACTTAAACTACACTACATTTTTAAATAGGAGTCCTGATTTTGGCAGGGGTTGCCTGCTAGAGCCAGACCTAAGGCCTCTGCATGCACATCATGTTCTGGAGGGCCTGCAGTGCTGAGCAGCATGTGATCTTCCAGTTACTGAGATGGTCCTGCCCTTCCTTAGGAGGTGGGACATATTCCATATTGTGAATTCATCTGTACTTACACTTAACAGAACAAAAATATGGCTAAAGGATAAGAGCATTTAAATAATACTGCTACTAATACAAACAAACCAAACAGTTGATGCTATGTGAGTAAGAGAGAATTACAAAATGGGCACATGCAAAATAGCCCTTGTTTTGTCTTGTCAATGAGATTTGCTGTATTAAAAACACAAAAGAAAAAACACCTGACACATTTGGACACCTAAGGAATGAGAAATACAGATGTTCACCTCCTGAGTGCAAGTTTATGTGTAACATTTTTCAAAGTATGTTACCAGCCTAAAAAGAAAATTAACATCATATTCTCATCTACTACTAAGATATTTACTGTGATTTGATGTGCAATAAAACATTTTCCATGGATAGAGACACATAAATCACCACTCACTTAAATAAAATAATAGAGCTTATTACAATTGCTGCTTCTTTCAGGGAGTCCAGAACTGGGGCAAGCAGACAAGTCATGAGCAAAAAATTAAAGTTCCAGGAAAGAAAATACATTCATATTTATGTACCAACCCACATTCTGATACTTCAGTGTTACAACAAGATGGGAGCTGCTGGCATGTGCAGCAATTAGCATTGATTTTGACAATGCAAACAAAACAACCACCTCATCTGTTTGGACTCAATATATGGATCTGATTTCACAGATCTGCCTTCATAAAGGCAGAACAGTGGCTCTGAAACTATTTCTCTTACTGTAAACTCATTTATCCTTCATGCTTGAAGTGATGGAAATGATTTATATGAACAATAACCAGAGTAGCTTCAGACTTTCAGTACAGGTTGTAAATATTATGTTAGACGAGCAAGGCACTCACTTGATTAAAAGTGCCATATACTTAGAACAAAGAATTACATACAGAAGCCAGTTGTTCGCTTAATAATTTCCCAACTCTTAAGTACTGGACTTTAGCATGCTGGTGTTCTGCAAGTAATTGAAGGTGTCCTGGCTTGTGATACCTGTATTGGTATACAAGTTAAACAACTGCACATTCCAGACATATCTAACTAGATAGAAGGAATACAGGCGAGATGCTTCTAACGATACGGCACAACCATCTACTACAGCGCCAACACCCAACTGCTAAGCGCAGCAAAGGGAAAACATATGGTGGAAGAGACACTGCAGGGAAGGAAAACAACTAAATGCTAACGGGAGAAGAAAAGAGGAAAAGGCACTAAAAAAGAAAAAAAAAAAAAATCCAAGAAGCAGAGTTTGATTTTGAACAAAGTAAGAGGAAGCGAGCAGAGTATATATTTAACCAATTTTAGTATCTTTAAGAGAAATTACTTTCTTTCCCTTCTTCAGTTCACCTTTTTGACTATTGCTAAATGAATGCTAATGCTTTCACTACATGAACTGTTTTCTTAAAATAAAAAAAAAAAAAAAAGAGAGAAAGAGCTTCCCAGTTCTTTCTTCTTTGTATTACTTCAGTGCTTTTATAGTACTCACAGTAGAAAGTTTTCTTTGCAACTTTTTATCTAGTCAAAAATACAGCTCATATTGTGCTTTCTGTTGCTTCTAACACCACCTCTACTTCTGGCTTTTGCCTCTGTTTTAGAGAGGTGAAGCTGAATGAAGCAAAACAGATTTATCTCTAGAAGTAATGATTAAAACAGCCTGTTAATTTTTGCATCAAAGAAATACTGGAGGGAGTGAGACTTCCAAAATTCCACTGCAGAGAAGAAAGCTGCAGATTAGCCATCCTTTTACCTGACAGCAAGTTCTACATTTGTCAGCAACATGTTAATATCTGCCTCGTATCAAAAGTCATCCCACACAATGTAATTGTTAGGCAAGCACACAGAAAAATGTTCAGCCCCTTTCAGGTTTAAAGCGTCTCTCTGAAGGACAGATCATCTTAACAGAAAAGGATCAGATTTGGTCATATAAAACCAAAACAAAATAAAAACCAAGAAAAAACCCCCACCATATGCAAAAATACAACCCAGAGAAAACTTTTAAGCTGAAATTAACTTACCAATGGATGCATCACCATCCAAAAGATTGTCATCTTCAGAGGTCTGAAAATCCATAATTACACCTGCGCCATCTAAAAGCTCCTCATCGCTGCTTGCACTAGTTATGCTGTTGTAACTGTTTCGATAGTAGCCTCTATGAAACAGCTGCTCAGACTCCATTTAGCTGCTTTATAACCTGTATGTATATACATAAAAAAGTTATTTTCTATTTGAATATTCAAAAAACACTACAAAATTTGTATCAAAATAAAACAAGAGTATTTTGTGCTTTGGGGAAAACT
The DNA here is from genome assembly GCF_020740725.1 of Corvus hawaiiensis. Taxonomy (NCBI): domain Eukaryota; kingdom Metazoa; phylum Chordata; class Aves; order Passeriformes; family Corvidae; genus Corvus; species Corvus hawaiiensis. Next base: position 39,197,191 of record NC_063217.1, read on the forward strand.
TTTTACGGCGACAATACTACAAGTTACAAAAAGGTAGCAGCAATACAGAACAAATTAATTTGATTCAAGAATTATCAGTTAAGAGAAATAACTTCATTAAAGCCTTAAATGAATCCACAGCTTGTCTATATCTTAAACACTTTACATAGAGCAAAAAGTCCAAAAGGATTATAGAAGAGCTGAAACGGGTTACAGAAGAGCACGATGACGACAGAGAACAAAATAGCTTTCCTTCTACAGGGCAACAAAATGGATCGGGACTCTTCAGTCAGGAAAAGATGCAATGTAGAAGATGACACAATAGATGTCAGCAGAACCACAAGTTGTGTGAAGAAAGTCAAGAGCATCAGCTGTTTTTCAGTGGGCCCTACATGACATAACAAAAAAGGTAAGGTGACAAGCAGAGGAAAAAGGGCTAATTCTTCATACAGCATGTAGGAAAGTGGTGGAATTCTTTGCCACTTTGCAGAAGAATGCAGTGGTTCATAAAGCAGTGAGACACACTGACGGAACAACAACAACAAAAAAACCAGCATCAAAAGCTATTAAAGACAACACCTCTGGTGGAAATGCTGGAGGCTTAGAGAGCGTTCTGGAGATGTGCATATGCTTATTCTCTTCCCTAGAGATCTGCTATTGGCAAGACAGATCTCTTTGACTTTACCCATTCTTATTTCTTAAAAGAATTATTTACAATTTAAAACATATTCTCTCCTCAGATAAATTTCTTCCATTCATCTTTATGTGAACTTTTTTCTTGATCTTCTAATATTTTACAGGCACTGGAAAAGCTTAATGGACAGCCAAGAGTATTTCACACTGACATATTAGGAAGCATATTCTATTTGAAAATACAGTTGCATCTCCATTGTTTTACCTAAATAAATCAGATCACAATTTATAATTAGATCAGAAGCTATACTTGAAGTTGTTCAAAAGATGCTAACTTTTCACACAAAGTAATTTTTTGAATTCACAAAGAAATGGTACCTACAAAGACCATGCCTCCCAAAACGTCAGTACACAAATAGACTGACTATTTCATTGCTGTGTTCACAGAAAGTCCTGTTAGTATCCCTTTCCCAGGACCAGTGAGGTGCTTTCTTAAACGGTAGGCACACAGCATAGCTAAAATGAGAAAATGGGACTTCCTACAAGTGTTTCCACTCACTGCATCATCTGCTGCCTTTCTCCACCTGCTTCATGCACCAAAACAATATCATAGACTCATCTGCCAACTGGCCTCCTGCTCAAGTGAAATCTCTATTTTAAATTTATATGAATTTTCCTACATTCTGGTGAGATTTGCAAGGAGACAGAACACTCCCTGCCTTGTCCATAGAAGTAGCACTAGAAGACAAAAAGCACAAGACAAAAAGAAACCCCGGTAACACAATGTAAGGTTTTGTCTATTGTGTTCTTCTCCTATTGTAGACCTGACTTTTTTTAACAGTTCTATTTTCCTGTTACTTTAGTAATCTTTACTATTGGGCAGAAAACAATTAACAAGGAGGAGAATGCTAACTGAATGGTGGCCTATCACAAAAAGTTGTTTGTGAATTTATCAAAACAACAAAGAGGTAGCAAATATAGACCCCAAAAGTACTACCACTTTTGTGTCAAGCCCAGGCCTCCAAACTGAATTCAAACTGCTCCAAGAACTCCTGAAGATCCTTACTGTGAGCGTCTCTCTTGTAAACCACAGGTGGAAACACAACTACCAAAAGCAATTACTTGAGCTCAAAGGGAAATGATTCTATGGTGTTAACTGACCCAAATTAAGGAAGCATGAGCACTGGGTTCTGTTATTAACCATCTGCTGTTGTATTTGATGCATACTGAGGGCATGGCTGAAGTCTGCTTAGTCTTTTAATTACAGTACCAACTTTCAAAGCCACATACAGTTTTTTCATCTAATAAAGACATTTTCCTGTAATATTCTTAGCAAAAATATTTAGTACAGTATAAGGACAGAACATTGTAAATGTATCTTTTCAAATACAAGACTATTTTATTTACATTAGGCTCCACAGCTTCAGTTAATTTTACTACAAACCTGCTATTCAGAATAAGAGAAATAACTCTCCCCTTGGATAAGTGTCTCTTCTTAGGTAAATATCAGAGCAATAGATTACAGGTATTAAATCTTCCAGTAATTGAGAAAATGCTTTCAGACTGGGCTACAATGGAAGGCAAAGTTTCATCAGTGGGTCAGCAGCTGACAAATAAAACCAACGCTCTGCAGAGCCAGGCCAAGCACACCGCAGAGAACCCCTGTACCACCGCTCCACAAGAGTGATTCCACAGGCCAACTCCTCTGGCACACACATGCCTCCAGTCGTGTGACAGGCATGATACTACAGCCCTTACCATTTTAAATGCTACATGTGGCCTGCTGTAGAAGTATTGCTGCTGATAGACCTCTCCAACAGCCACGCAAAAGCTGTAATACCAAAACCATTCATTTTGAGGGCTTTAACCAAGACTTCAATTACTTCTCTGCATTCCCAGAGAGTCAAGTACTGCCAGTGCTTTGTATCTGATTCTGTGTTACAGATCCTGCCTCACAGCAGCATGCAGCAATGGAAGGAATACAGGAAACTAAGAACAGGAGAATGTTAGCTGTTCAATAAGCTTCACACAGGACTAACATTTTACTTAAGAGTATGTCAATCACTAATGTGTCCACTGCTATCTGTAACTAATGGCAGGGAGGACAGTTCAAGTCAATGTACAACGAATTTCCTTGTGTGCCTTAAAGAAAAGGGTTTGCTTAACAAACTAGGATAAAAGGTTAGTGATGCACCATCTTGAGCTGTGTTAAACACCCAAGATAACTTATAACGTATGTTCATGTGACCTAAAACACTGCTAGCACGTGAGAGATCTGCCTCACTTAAGGAAAGGGAGTGATGTGGGCACAGAGAGTAGACTCCTTGGAAACAGACTGCTGGGAGTGTCAATAATAAAGAAAATGAAGAGCCAGGAAAATTATTTCTATTGCTACAACAGCCAGAAGAGAACCAGTATTGTGCCTGACCAACTCTGGTGCAGATTATCCTTAGTGGATAACTGGAAGAGTATGTTCATATAAGAGAACCTGCACAAATGCTTGTGGGGTTGAAAGGGGATAAATAACTATCCAACTTGCCATTTTTTAATGTCAGATCCATTCCACAGACTCCCTGCCCTACCCAAAGAAGCACTAAATGGCAAGTGGGGAAAAACAGAAGTTACTCAAGAGAAATTGCACACAGGAAAAAAAGGTACTGGCTGAATGCTAGCCAAACTAAATCTCCTGGAAAAGCAAACAAAACATTCTACACCAGGTTCCCAATAAATTCTTCTTACAGTAAGTATTTAAGCAATAAACCTTTTTTTCAACCTAGACTACTGTAAAAATCCAAGAGGAATTACAAAGGAATAATGAGAACATTAAAGATACTTCTTTTAACTTATTTCTACAAAGCACCACAGTTTTGATAGAGTCTACTCCAAATATCTCAGAAAGCAGACTCAAAAATGCTTCTGATTATCTTTGAAAAAACCCAAAAATATTAAAGTAATGCACTGTAAGAATAACAAAACAAAGAAAATACAAACAATAATCAGGAAGCTCTTGAAACAGGAAAGAATTTCACTCAACTCATATCCAAGTCTTCTACAAAATGACTGTAAAGCAAAAAAGATGCAAGTAACTCATCATGCTTCTATTACTAAGGTATTTCCAGGATGTCCTGACCCATCAAAATGCTTCTACAAAAGCAGGTTAACAGAGAGGCCTCTGGCACTAAAAAAACTAAACAACAAAATTACCAACCAAACAAGCAAAAACCCCAAACCAAACTGAAGAACAGAGAGCTAAAGCAGGATATCTTACCTGTTACGACTAGAGAGCAAAGAAAGTAATGAGCACAGGCACAGTATATTGTGGAAAATCTAATTAAATACAGCGCAGGCAGGAAGTACACTAGTAAAGGAGAAACAGCTACATTAATAGCAGAAAAAGCATACAAAGGCTGTGCAGTTTTCTGCACAGTCTAGTACCACAGGCATTTTTCTGCTCTCCAATGTCAGACAACCAACTTATCTTTCAAGCCCTACAATTAAAAGGTCAAGTAGAGAAGCAAGTCAGCTGAGGGAACCACTTCCAGTGCAGAGACATGTCTATGGAAAAGACAGAGTAGGCCAGTAAAAAGCCAGATATACAAGACATTTGTTGACAGATGATGCAAGCAATTGGTAAATCTCCAGAATGTGCTCTGTTATCCCATAAAAACACTTTTCTATATCTCAAAGGAGTGGCAGGAAAAAAAAAAAAAGGCAGTTTAGGCTTGTTATTTCCCCAGAAGGGAGGTGGAATGAAAACTTAAAAGTACTCTTCCAGATTCCAGATTACAAATTTGCTTTAAATAGTTCAAAGCCAAAAACAACTAAAAAACCCCAACAACAACAAAGAATCCAACAAACACAATCAACACAAAAAACCCCACAATAATTGATCTTAACAAAAGAGCTCTTTCTCAAACTAAGAATCCTGATTAAAAAAATCAGTGTAAAATTCATTTTTTCTGCTTAGTACTAACAACTAAGCTAAAAGGCAGTCATCTGTCCTCCAACTCACATAAATCTTCCAACAAACCCTACTCAAGTACAGCACTCAGTGAGAATGCTTTGCACCCATGAGGCAAAAGGAGATAAAATTATCAATACAAGCTTTACACATAAGAATATGTTCTACCATAGAGAAAATGCAGTGATAGAAACCAAAGAGTAATTTGCTGAAAAAATTTAAAAATAATATAGAATTTTAAATGGTTTAACTGTAAAGAACTTTCAAAACAAATCATTTGTTATAAAATAGCCAGGCATTCTATATATAGCAAGATATTTTTAAGTATCCAACGACTGTATACTTTAAGAACAGACAAATAATATGACAGAGACATTTCCCACACCCATGCTTAAATTAAAATTTTAACATGTATCCATGTATGTATGGGGGTCAAAACACCTGCCCAAAAGATGAAAGCAGGATTAAGCTGAATTCAAAACCTCCTGTACTACATTAATTTAAAATCCTGCATCTTTTTTAGTTCTTAAATAAACCTGCCCTTCAGAAAGAAATTTTAAACTCAGAAATTACAAGAATTTTATAATAGCTCTAAAACAAAGGCCATGCTGTGGCCATTCTTTCCCTTAGTCTCACCAGCATGAAAATTACATTTCCATTTTCACCACAGACTCAGCATATCTAGCTTTCATTTATTTATTCTGTCTGCGACGTGAAAATATTTAAGCAGGATGAGAACATCACTCATCTTCCAAACTCCACGCCTGGAAAATGGGTGAGTGTATTGTGAGGAATTTCTCACTGTATTTTTTAGACCACTAGCAGATTATTTTTTGCAAAAAGCCACAAAAAAAAAAATCTTAACACCTTAAGTTAAGCTTCGACCACAAAAGTTCTTAAGGATACTCAATAATCCAAAGTGTTAAAATTTAGGGAATGCATATGCTAACTTTACAGAAATATATACACAGAACATTCTCTGTAGCACTCAAAAAACCCCATCAAAAACGTTTTTGCTTTTGTGAGGGTGGTGAGGCACTGGAACAGGCTGCCTGGAGAAATTGTGGATGCCCCAATCTAGGAAGTGTTTAAGGCCAGGTTGGATGGGGCTTTGAGCAACCCGTCTAGTAGAAGGCATCCCTGCCCACAGCAGGAGGGTTGGAACTAGATCATCTTTAACATCCCGTTCAACCCAAACCTTTCTGTGATTCTATAAAAGGCCTCAGGAAAGGATCTTGGTCAATTTCTAGGTCACCTTTGGAAAAACAAAGTTATGAAGGAGCACTGCCAGTTAGTTAAGTGAAGCTTTTTGAGTTTAAAAATCAAAAAAATCTATTTGAGTTTATGTAGTAGATTCCCAGGTTGCCTTGGAAGAGAAGATAAAAAGTCAGTTTCCAAAAATATCCACAGGTAAAGCTTAGACTAGTTTCATTCACAGCTGCTTCCAAAATAAAATTACACTCATGGAGGAAAGAGACATACTCAAATATGAACAGAACCACACAGACAAAACTACAGGAAAAGATAATACTTATAAAGTACGTTCTTAGCTTTAAAACTGCAACAAAACCCCTCAGTATTTATATTTATGTTCTACTGAATCTTACCAATCTTAGTTAAAAACACTTAACAACAGCCCAAAAAGTTTCTTCATTTTTATGACAAATACCAGTATAGAATATCATCACTATATACCTGATATTCACAAAAGCAGAACCTATAATAAATACTCATTTTCATTGTATTTTTTATCTCTTCAGCTTAAAAAAAAAAAAAAAAAAAAAAAAAAAAGAAGCCAATAAAAAAACCAACTAAAACTTGACAGCCTAATTCTGGATGAACACCAAACTCATGCTTCTGGTCATATGATGCCAAACATTGAGGGCATTGACTTTAGCTTGTATAAAGTATTCAAAACCACTGTGTCTCCACTCCCTGAAATGTCATAACCGGAAAGATCATGGCTACCCACAGTTGCGAGAGCTGAGGCATTAAACGCACTGGCACAAACATACCAGGCTACCCAATGGAAGGCATTGCTTCTTTCACATTCAATTACTAATGTGGATACTTTTTAATGGCATTTCACATGCAGCAAGTTACTAATGTGAACACTCTAACAGCATTCAACCAAACTGGCTGGATTAACTGAAAACTCCACTTTAAATTTATCTAAGCTTATTTATTGATACATTAGAAAAAACTCTGTTATCAGAGCTGAGGACTAGTATCCCACTCAGGTACAGTAACAAGCAGCTCCATGAGTGGTAGTGTCTTGGAGAGGTTTTCAGTCAACAGATGAGAAATAACATTGCAACTTGTTAAGACAACTGAAAGGTAAACCCCGTATTTCTCTTTTGAAGGGCAGGACCTATGACTGCAGTTTCCATTGTAGGCAATGTAACTCCTCTTTGTTGAGTCTTAGGTCACGATGCTCATTTTCTGTTTGATGAAAAGACACTGCAACAGTGTCTCTTTACAGTTTTTAAAGGGTTTTGCTCCTTTTTCATGTGGACTTGTGTTGAAGTCATCTGAGGGTTATACAACGGAGCAGAGCTTTTACACATCACCAGAATGACCAGAAATCTTGTTAACCATACTACTTTTCTTCAACTTTTCAGAGAAATGCACTGAGCAGTCCCCAACTATGTGTACAGATTCCTAAGTTCAGGGTCACACCTGAGTTGAGAATTTTTCAGATCATTTCATTCAAGTTCAATATAACTCAGTATTGTCAAATTGGAATCTGAAAAAGCACCACCGTCCCCAGTTTAGCTCTAAGCATCTTCTCAATAACAGCAGCTACCACAGATTGTTTAAGGTCTGAATTAAACTTTCTTTAGAGGCAAGCTAAAGCCCCTGAGATCAAGGAAAATATCCTATAGAGCTCTCCAAAACACAGCACAGTCACAGGAGCACTACTTGTGAAATCTTGTGGGGACCCCTGGTGGTTCCTGGTACTTACTCACCCTACTAACAGTTTTCCAGCTTCAAAGGAGTGAAGAAAACACCAGCTAAAGAGGAACATACCCACTGTACTCTTTTAGAAGTGACAGGCATTTGGTCACCAGAAACAAAAAAAGGCTGGGCACTCCTCTTGGTATGTGTAACTGTAGAATCCCAGAAGAAAAGGGGCTTTGAGTGTGCCTTTGTGTGTTTGAGTATGCCTCAAACACTGATAGCTGGATGGCTGTGGAGCCAACCAAGGATTGTTGGCAATAGCAGACAAGGATTGTTGGTACTAACATGCCATGAAAAAGGACAAGATATGGCTGGAGAAGGGGCCATGCAGATGTAGGGCAGCACTCCTCAGGGACAAACATCCTTGGTCTAGTTCCCAGAGATAAGCACAACACAGGACAGCACAAGCACAGGCATGAGGCTAAGGTATGGGTATGGACTGTAGAGAGAGCTCAAGACTATCCAAGATCCCAGAAGCTCCACAGCCCATTTCCAGAAAGGTCTGAAAGAACGGACTGCACACGATGGGTAATCTGCACAGAAAGCAAGAAACCTGCCTTCAGGGTGAGGAAACCTATGTATTAAAAAGTACCCCCAGCAAGCCCAGGCAGTGCCCCAAGGACATCTCATCAGCTGGACTAATGCTGAAACCAGGACTAGTGATCTCTTTTTCTCTCTTTCCTTTCACCCTATCCCTTTATCCAAAGCCCACTGCCATGCGCTTCTATGCACTAACATAGCAACTTCCATGCCAAGTGTGTTACGTACTAACAAACTTTCTGATTGATTGCAGACCCTCTGACTTTTGTTGTTCCTTTTGACTACGAGCATTTACGAATTATGAGTGCTTCCTTCTCCTTAAGAGAGGGACATCACAGCAGCAGAGGGATAAACTGACAGCTGTATGAACAGCTATTTAAACTTCACAGCCAGGAGCCCTGACAATAGGCTTGCTCTGTTTCCTCTCAAGCAACAGTGTTAAGGCAGCAAGGTGAGGAAGGACTGAAGTGATCTGTGATCAACACCTGATTTGGCTCATGGCTGACATCCTTTCCTGGACTACAGAGAAGCCACCTCATTTTTCTAAAAACAGCACCTCCAACCATTACTGGTGGGCATTCTGGTCATTTTCAAAGAACGAAATAAATATATAAATGTATTCTAACTAAAGGAGATTAAAAAAAAAATCAAAAGGCAGTGAAGCTCTAGATGCACAAACAGCACCAAAAGCAAAGTATTTACTAAATCAAGTGTGTTAGCAGTTCAGAATGCACAGCAGGTTCCCCTCACTCGAATATTCTTCTCTCCAGCTGTAAAACCTACTTGAAAGGTTGGCAAGGGCATCTCCCAAAATTATGTGTATTTTATCAGGGTCTACAAATGGTAGACAAGTTTCTGGCAGGAAAGTCCGGAGGCAAATTTACTATTCAATAGTGGCATCAAGCTGAAAACAAGACTCAAAGTGAGTATTTTACGAGGAAAAAAAGCAATTCGGTTCATGAGAGATTTTTAATACTACAAAAAAAAAAGAATCACCTATAGTTTACTAAAAGACTTCTAGCTAACAGACTGCAAAGAAGGTGAGTTATCTTAAATGTGTTAATAACCACAGAGATGAGGTCAGTTCACTGAGTTCATAGATCAAATTTATTAAAAATAATCCATCCTCTACCTATCCAAGAAACAAAACATTCTTTAAAATTTGTTAGGAATAAACACTAGATTTTTCTAACTGTGGTAATAACATAAATATTTAGTGCACAGATTGTTAGGTCTCCTCAGGTGTCTTAGAAGCTTTACTGCCTAAGTGAAAAAAATATTCACATCTCAGCACAAAACAGAAGAAAACTACTAAGTCTGTTAGACTGATAATAATTTAAAGTTGGCTGCAAGACAAGAAGCAAAAAGTCAAATAACAGTTAAAGAAATTTTCAGTTTTCTTTCCTAGATATACTCCGGAAATTTATAGATTTTTCAAAATCAGAAAATGAATGTGTTTGGAAGCATATGGAGAACTGAAATTTTTTTCCCAACATATACATGAGACAAATTAAAAGCGGAAGACTCAGGGGAAAAGCTGCAGTAGATCAAAAACTGCAGATAACACATCAAAATCCAACAAATCTGGCAGAAAACAATAATTTGAAGAGAAGAGAGGAAGGAACTCAAACACAAACTTATCTTTCAGGAAAACAAGTACTTGAATTTAAACTGGCAGGATGTCAAAATATTAAATCACCCCAGTAGCTCTATCTGGAATTGAAACAAAGTACTGAAGTGAAATGCCATTTTTACTATTTCAATTAGGAAACATTTCTTCATTATATTTTATCTCAGAACGAACATGTAAAATGCACATTTGAGTACTTTGTCTCTTCTGACTTTTTAGAGAAATTTATGAAAATATATCAAAAAAAAAGGGAAAAAAAGTAACAGCAAAGATTATTTTTATCAAAAGGTCTGTGCTTCAGGACTGAACTTAATTCACTTTTTCATTTACTACTCCTCCTTACCCTCAAACAGTAAGAACAGTCCACTCCTGTAACTAGAAAGCCTAAGGAAGATGCTTAACAAACTAAACAGCCGAATGCCTAGAAAGTTCAAGAGGAAAATACCTGTCTAGACTCTCTGTAAGTTATTAAAAATAACTGCTGGTACCCACTACGAAGTTATAAATTCTGTTCTACACACTCCTTTCCAGGAATATATACTCAAGACTACATAATACAAACTAATAAGGACACTCCAGATGTAAATGGATTTGTAACTATTTTAACAGCTTTGTCTAGAATCATTTCTATTACGCATGAAAGCTGTGAATTATTTCATCAACTCTCTTCTCCAGTAATAAAAAATATCAGTTCATTACGTATAATTACTATCTCAACAATTTACATTTTTCAGTTTCTATGTTTTTAAAGCAGAGCACATTTCCCAGCAGAAAAAAAAATTTTATGCATTTACAACCCTCTTATCATAATCAATTTAAATTAGCATGGTTTTGTCCAGGCTTTATTCTCTCAGATTATTTTATAAAGGCTTTCAAAATTCAAAAACAAGTTTCAAGTTAAACGACTCTAAAAATTTGTAATTGTCAACTTTCTAATATTCTGAGCATCTTCAGTTTCCAAAGCATGGCATATAAACAAGCACGAAGTACTGTATTGCAGAGCCTCCTTGTTCACAAGCACAGGTAAAAGCTGGCCTGACACCCGAACAACTTTAGCAAGTCAGATAACACAGAACCTGCACTTTCAGCTTGTGACATAAGGAACAACTGAAACAAGGACGAGAGAATTAGGAACTTGCTCACAGGCATTAAGTTGAAACCTTAGTTTTGGGAAAATAAGCAGGGAGCGTACAAAAGCAATTCCATGCACACGATCACTGCCACTGCTGACAACCTTTGGAGTTTATTGGGTTACTGCTGCTGTCAAGGCGCCAAAGCAAGAAATTTAGGAACATGCAAAATAGTCTGAGAATTAGGAAATTAACTCAAATTGGCACTATCACTTCTGGCACAAATCTCTTCAGCAGCAGAGCTTCTATTCTACTTTTTACATTTATGACCAAGTTAAAAATATCCCTACTGCCAAATTTTTATAAGACTTTACCCTGAAAACTTGATCTTCACAGTTACACCTATCCACATGCATATGAAGTCAGCTAAATAAGAGCAGAAAAAAACTATCTCAGTGTTCCTAGAATGCCTTTTGGCAATGGTTGTGAACTTGGAACAGTTGTCCCGGCTCTAGTGCTTACACTCAAGGAATGCAACTCTGCTGTTCCAGTTAAGACACACACACACAGACCCCAAAGCAAAGTTGGGGGGGGAAAGCCAAATTTTATATTCAGTGAACAGGAGAACATATATTATGCAGCCACCTGTTCATAGAGTAACCAGCACATTGGGTTTTCACTTGCAGGTTACTCAAACATCAATTTGGTGTGCAAGAGAGCACAAGAGAAAGTATAAACACGGTCATGAGAAAAATGCTGACAAATTCGTAAAATAAAGGGGTTCAGAGCAGTGCACTCACAAAGAGCAAAGGCCAACAGCTTCTACTATCTTTCCTGGTCAAGAATTTGGATAGGCTTGTTACTGTTGCAAGAGGAAAAGAGGGGAGGAAGCAGGGGGGGATTTTACGTAAGATTACTTTAATTTGCAAGTGTGCACCACAGAGAGAACAGTGGAATAGTAAACCATTCAAAGAGGGCACTGTAAAAGTTTGGGCAAAGAAAACCTTGGAATACAACAAGTAAAATATGTTTCTAGAAACATTACAATACACACTGTGTATGACATCTACTACTGCCAGGCAAAGAATTTTTAGGACTGACATACCACATACCAATACTAAACAGAAGCAAACAAGCTCAGTTTTTCTGAACACCAAGTAAATTCTGTTTTCACGTGTGTTGCACAGAGATGCAGAGTCATTGTGTTTCAAGCTGTAAGTTTCAAACTACCTGTAGTTTTCCCAGAGCAGAACTCTTTCCCGCTCTGACAACTTTGCAGCAAGTTTACATCTGATTGCCACCCAAAGAGACAAGACGTCAAATTTACATCAGTCAGTGAAAGACTTATCTTAGCAAAACCAAGAGAGACAGCTGGTGAGTTCTCTTTAATTATGCTTCACAAAGGTATGTTTCCTATAATGCACAAATATTTTTTTTAATTTTACATTACAGCATATTGACATTTCCTTAAATAAACAGTTTTGATGACTATCTGCTTTCAAATCTGTCATACCAACACATCCTTCATTCAAATAGCTGTATCTGCAAAGAAGTATCTCTGTTGCTAAGGGAAACAGAACATAAACCCTTTCACAGGTCTACCAAAAAGAAAAGCATCTAAAAGCAAAAAGCACCAATTCACCTGACAATTTCTCTCACAAACTCTGCACTACAAACTTCAGATGTCTCACACCCTCAAAAATGATGTGTAAGTCCTCACACCCAAATGACTACCTCTTACCAATATGTTGCCAAAAATATTGAAGCATCTATTCTAACACAGGTTAGTCCCAGCAACACTTTAAATTTGGTTGTAAGGCCCTATTTTACCTAATTTCGTATTTCAAAGTGTGACACAGCAAATTTACTATGCTACACTGAACATAGTTCACTATAAGCACATGATTTTCCACTGTCACATTCACAGCCATTCATTCCAGGTGAGAATTGATACACACTTGTTTTACGGCCATTTCTGTGGTTTTGGCTAGGGAAGGGAAGAATTTTGGACAAGTAGGGAAGATAATATGAAATAATGCAGTCAATATTCAGTTTTAACCTCGCTGACCTGCACGCCCATTTAATTACGAGGCTCCAACAGGAGCCCATCACCTCGCTCCATTGCCCAAGAGCGGCCCTACTAGCCAAACCCATGAGCCAACATAAAGCTAGCAACTCATGCAGAATAATCCTTCCAGCGCTGGTTACGTGGGGAGGAGACCCTGGATATTCCCAGCCGCAGAGCCCCTCGCTTTCTGTGTGCGCACCAGCGCTGCCCGGAAGAACACCGGTATGGGGTGACAGGGTGTAAACATGCTGTGTTTACGCTGTGCGAACACGCGGGGCATTGCCCCCCTCATCCCGGCCTTTCGGGGGAGGCGCACGGACGATGTGAGGGGTCCGCGAGGAGCCACCACGTCCGTCCCTTCCCGCCCCCGGCCGCCCGGAGCCGCCTCGCTGGCGGGGGTGCAGCAGCCGCTCGGCGGGCGGGGGCTGCCGGCCGCCCGCTCCCCTCCTGCCGCCGCCTCGGCCCCGCTCGCTCCCGTGCCGTGTCCCTGGGCCGCGGGGGGACCCGAGCCTGCCCCGACCCGACCCGCCCGTACCTGCGCGGGCGGCGCCGCCCGCTGTTCCCCTGGGAGGCGCTGGCTCATCCTCCCTCCGAGCACCAGCGGGACACGGGCGCAGCCCCCGAACCCGCGGCCGCTCCGCCGCCCGGCACCGCCCCCTCGGCCCGGGGAGGGCGGGGATTCCCACCGCGCAGAATCGGCGCCCCTCGGGCCGCCGCGGTCACCATCGCCGTCACTGCTGATTCTGCTTCCCGCGGTCCGCCCGGCGCGGGTCCGTCCCCCGCTCCCGCCCGCAGAGGGGCGCGGCTTCCCGGCGGCCCGGGAGGGGCCCATGCCGGGCTGCCTCGCTGCAAGGGTGGGTTGAGGGCCCAGGGGGAGGCAGGACAGTCCCGCGCTTCAGAACGGGGTGGAGGCGGTTTCCCAGGTAAAGGAGGCAGAGAGATGCTGGGTACATCGCGGCATCGTTCGGCTTCAGGGTAAACTGCGCCGCCTCTAAATTCCAGGCGCTGCAGGGGCCCCGAGAGCTTAAGGGTTTTACTTGCAGAGAAAACGCAGGTATCGGGCTGGGTACAGAACTCCTGGGTACTGCCAGCCGAGGTGCTGAGGCCAGTGTGGGGTTCACTTAACACACAGCGAATGAAAGTTCCACCAAAACATGTCAAGAGGTGGATTTTTTTTTATTTTCGCTAAGGAAAATGCCCGCTGGTCCGTTTATGTGCAAAGCTAACAAACTCGGAGGGCGCCGTGCCCTGTGCCCACCGGGTGATGAATCGTGGCACTCGGACTGAGAAAGCGCGTTGTAAATCACGAGGCTTTTTGCCCCTAGGCGCTATTAAGGCGCGCATTGGAGTCGGGAACGGAGGAGCCACAGGTGCAGCCCGACCCTCCCCGGTAAGCGCTGCGCTCAGCCCCGCCGGGGCACGCTTCCCCCTAGGAACCCTGCCCCGGGGCTGTCCTTGGGAAGACACATACCCCGGTGCCGGGCTGTGCGGTGCTGTGGGTCGCGGGTCGTTCATGAAACACTTGTAGCTGGTTTTGGAGGTTCCCCCCTCACAAAACGCTGACAGCCGCACGCGCCCCGCCCGTCACGTGACCCCGGCCGCGCGTTACCAGGGTGAAGTGCCGCTAACGCGGAAAGGGCGGGCGGGCAGAGCCCCGGCCCCGCCCCGGTGCGGGCTCGCCCAATGAGAGCCGAGCTGCGGGGCGGGGCCGCCAATAGGGGCGGGGGGGCGGGGCCTTGGCAGGCGCGAGGCCAGGTTGGGCGGCTGCGGCCGCGGCGGGCAGGTATGGCGGGGTGGGCGCGGGGGAAGCTGAGGCAGGGTGGGGACGGGGCGGGCGGGGCCGCCCTTCTGCGGAGCCGGGCAGGTAGCGGGTGGTCTCTCCCAGCCTCCTTGGGGCGGGGGGTTCCCGGCCGCGCCTCTCGCCCCGGTGCTGGGCTTGCTCTGGCTGTGCGGGGGCGGCGGCCTGGCGGGGCCCGCTTGCGGAGCGCGGCCCGTCTCGGCCCGTGCCCTGCTCTGCCCTGCTCTGCCCTGTTCTGCCCTGCCCTGCCCTGCCCTGCCTCTCCCCGTACGCGCGGCCGTGGCCTGGCCGTGCGCTCTGGTCGGTCGGGCTGCTTCGGGGCGTGACTTGCGCCGCTTTCCTGCGTGTCTGTGGTGGGTGAACTGACTTACTGCTCTGGGCTTGAAAAGACAACGCCCTGTCGGCGCTGATGTTCTTTCTCAGGACGCCTATTTTTCCCTTGCCACACGTACAAATAAGCTATCTAACTCATAGAAGATTATATACCCGCTTTGACTGAACTGTAACTTCTCTCCCACTGGCTGGTTTTTGACCATTTGTATTTGCACAGAGCAGCATGCAGTAGGAGCCCTAAGCTACACATGCAGCTGGTTTAACGGTAGAACAACATTGATTGCTTCATAAAGTAGGGAAGGAAGAGAACTTCAGTAAAGTAATGCGAAGTTCAAGTTGTGTCCCACCTGCTGTGCTTTTACAGTTGCCCGCAAGAGAATATTGCAGTTAATACCAGTCCTTCTTATGTTTAGAAGTTCAACTTAACATTAAACTATCTTTATGCGCTGTAAGAAAAAAGAACAACCTTACCAAGACGCTGCAGGCCTGTAATTTTAACTTTTTCATTTCCTGGTAGTTATGCTTAGTCTTAGTAGGCTTCGCATCTCCTCTTTTGCAGAACAGATTACTTCAGATCTCTCGTTTTGTTGTGCTATGCTAATCAAGCTTATTCATTTTAGTCTGCTTTCATGGTATAGGTCCTGTTAAGCAGCATCTGTGTCTAGTACATGGTAATTCTGTAAACACAAAAACGTTATCTCAAATTGAGGAGAGACCCTGTTTGTGAGACCTGTGATGTGTGTGAAGTATGGATCTAAGCTACTAGGATCTCCTGTTGGAAGGAAGTTGGACACAGCAAAGCAGAAATGCTATTAGTTCTTGCAAGTGAGGCTTAAATGCAGAAAATTGTAGGACCTTTTTGTCTTTTTCAGCTTATGGAAACTTCCTCAGGGTATGGAAGCTCTTTTTGCTGTAAAAAATATGATCTTTTAGTCTACTGTAAATTTGCTCTGACATTTGTCAGTTTGGTCTTTGTTTTGCCCTTTCCCTTTGCTGTTCTGACACATCTGTGTATTACCAAAGCTTCCACTTGCAGTTCCTTAGTGTCCTGGTTTTACCAAAGTATTTTTTAATATAGAACCTTAAACACCATCAAAATTCAGCTGAGTACTCCTTTTAATCTGAAAAGGTAGTCTAAATGGTCAGACAGTACATGAAAAATAGTGATTTGCACTATTTTGTAATGATTTGTCTTATATGCAATATGAAAAAAGTCTGTCAGTCAGACTTAAGACCACACCTCTCTTTACTGAATAATAATTCAAAATGTGGTGGGGATCTGTGTAATTCAGTCCATCTTTAGCTTCGTTATAGTGATAAAAAACCTGGATTTAGTGCTTCTTAAGAAACAATGCATAGGGATTCCCCTCGCCCCCATTGTATTTCTTCCAAGTAAAGCTGAACGAAAGATTGTCAACCAAGTGCTATAGTTCTATGATGTGTGTGCCAGCTGAATCAGAAGCCTTGGCACTGACTGCACTGATTATTTAAAGATAAAACAGATCCCTTTTAGTCAAAAGGAAAGATGAAACAAGTTTTAGTTATGCGGCCCTTGTTGAGCCAACTATACCAAAACAGAATTGAGACTAAGAGTTGATGATTTACAGAAAAGCAACTGAAGAGACAAATGAATCAATGTTTCGAGCAAAAAAAAAAAATATACCATGACCTGATCAGGCTAGATTGCTAAGTACACCTAATTTAATCTACTTGTGGTTTTTTTGTGTTGTTATTTTTTTCCAGGACTCGAGTAAGGATGCCTTAAGACAAGAACTATGGATAAATATATCAAAGTACGGAAGATTGGAGAAGGATCCTTTGGGAAAGCAATACTTGTCAAAGCTAAAGAAAATGGCCAACAGTATGTTATCAAAGAAATAAACATCTCTAAGGTGAGTAATTATTATTAATTAATTCCTGATCCATTCTTTTTGTGTTTCTGTTCTCATGAATCATTATTTTCCTTCTGAAGATGTCAAATAAGGAGAGAGAAGAATCAAGGAGAGAAGTTGCTGTTTTGGCTAACATGAAACATCCAAATATTGTCCTGTATAGGGAGTCATTTGAAGGTAAGGTGAACTAATACAGTAGAACCTGAAGTAACGTGAGTGACTCTGCACTACTTACTGCATTTAGTCTAAAAGTCAGGGAGTTTTCTCTCTTTAATCAGTATTTTTCATACCTTTATTACTTACTTCAATTATTTTCCATTGTATTTTTTTCACAATTCCCATCCATGTTTAAAAAGAATTGTAATTTAGAAAAAAGGGTAACAAATATTCATGACTGTATGTTACATGCATCGATTTTGGTTGATGCTTAAATGCAAGATATTCTCTTGTTTCTCCAGAGCATAAGTCTCCTTGAATACTTGTGTATACCTTAGCAACTGGAATGCTTGTGTAGGTTAAATTACAGTCTAATTTTGGATATTGATAACCTAGCAAGAGCAGTTTCATGTCCAAGTCTGTTGTCTTAGAGTTCAGTCTTCAGTAACTGCAATCATACTGCTTTCAGAGCTGGAAAAATAGATGGGACTGTTTACTTCATCGGGCTATAAAGGAAGGAGAAATAGAATTCTACATTGTCTTCACAGTGCATGTCTTGGGAAATGGGCAGAACAGAAAAAAGATTCCAAAACCCCATTATAAAAGTTAAAATATTATTAAAAGTCCCTAAATATTATTTGAAGTGCTGTTTAGAGATTCTGGTCTCTTCTTCTTTCCCTCCTTTCTGCTGACTTTCTTACGTCTTTCACCTGGGGCTTTCACTTTTTCTATTCATTAAATTAGATTTTTGCAACATAATCATATTACACAGCCACACTTCTGGTTTAGAAATGCACAGTGCTGCCTTCTTTGTGATAGAGGCCTGTTCTTTAAGACTGCTTTTTTCCTTTTTTCTTACAAGGTAGATCCTGTAGTCCATAATTCACAAGACTTGGTGTTGCATCTTTATTGCTGGGACCCATTGTCTTTGAATATATTGAATATAAGGTTTATAAATGTAAATTATTTCAGCAATAGATGTGCAAGAAGTCCAGACTCTTAGAATCATCTTTTAAAATAGTACTAATTAAAGATAATAATAATAAAATCACCAAATAGAGAAACAGCTTTAAAGGTTTGATGTTTTGAAAAGCAGATTTCAGAAGCGTTCTGTGGGAGTGAAATTTAAGTGACTTAGATGATTCAATTGATTTTTATTCAAAGTTTTTTAAGTACTGTGACTTTTTCATAGAATAGGAGCTCTTTTCTTTCAAGCAGCATGTGACTGACTTTCTGTGGTTATTCATCTCTTCTCAAAATCACGCCTAGTATGTGAGTAGTGTAGCTCTTACACTTTTGGCAGCTTGCAATTTGCTTCTGCCTAACCTGTTTTCCCATCAGTAACTGGGAAAACCATAACTTTGAATGGAATGTATTATATTTGTTCATACCTCCTACTGGAAACTTGCATGGGACTTTTTGAAGTCTCCCCAGATTTCATTAAAAAATGAGAAAATAATTGTTTCCATCTCTCATTGTCTGCTGGAAGTTCTCTTACTGTTCTTCAGACTGAAATAAACTGCATGTCTAGTATGACAGCTGATGGTGGTTGTATTCTGGCAAGTCCAGGTAAAATTCCAAGAAAGAACAAGGCAAGTAGAGGCGCAAATTAAGATCCCTATTTTTCGGGTGGGGGATCCATAGGATATTTGAAAGCAGTTTGAATATTGATTTTATATTGCATTCATAAAATGACACCTTTAATTTCATAGTGGTTTTGAATGCTGTGTTGGGGCACTGGTTCAACAGATGTAATTCTTTTCTCTACCTATCAAAATAACCCAGTGCTACCAAAATGGGAAAATTAGGTTGTGAAACTCAAAATAATATTTTTGTTTGAAGTTTGAAAAAATGAACTAATAAATTATATCTGAAGCTGCACGTGAAAAAGTAAATGTTTTGTTGCTTTTTCTGTTATTGTAGTGAAGATATTTGGAAAGTTAAGTGAAGAAGGGTCTTGTTTTTGTGTTTTTGAAATACTTGGTCATTTACTTTACAGAAAATGGCTGTCTTTACATAGTGATGGATTACTGTGAAGGAGGAGACCTATTTAAAAAAATAAATGCCCAGAAAGGAATCCTGTTCTCTGAAGATCAGGTAACAGCAAACTGCTGCTATAGTGTTTTGTTGCAGGATACCTTTTCATGAATTTTAAATTATTTTGGTTCTGGTTATAGGTGTGGTTGCTTAATCTAAAAGGATATTCTCAAATAGTCATTCTTGTTGCCATTGGTCAGTGTAGCATCTTAAAAAAACAAAACCAAACTGAAACACAAATAAAAAAACCAACTCCACCAAAAAAAAAACCCAGAAAGAAAATATAGCTGGAAGTCTTGGTTATGTTACTTGACATTTTGCCTGGATGCGTAAGATGCTTTTAAAAAAATTGGATCTCTTGTGAAGGAAACCAAATTTGAGACATGAAAAATACTGAAAGACAACTTGAATATTCTTCAACCTTTGAAATAATGTTTTTAAAGATGTAATGGCATGGGATTTTTGTATTGTAATACTGCTTTTAATATGTCATAAGTATAAAATAATATACTTTGTAACTACAATAATATGAAATATGGAAATATGGAGTTGGCATCATTCAAAGGTCATCTTGCCATTAATAAAAATTTAATATTCTGCTGATATACTTCCGATATATTTTCTTTTTCCACAAAACTGGTTATAAAGTCATTTGTAGTGAAAGAGAAGTGGGAGAGTTTGGAAGAAATGAGAGGATTTTAGGTACAGATTTTATTAAATTAAGTAAAAATAAGTTATGTAGGATTCAGGGTGGGTTTTTTGTTAGCATTGTCATGTTTGTTTGTAAACTGTTTCTATGCTTTTATGTCTGCGTCCAGTAGGATCTCAATTTACCTGGGATTGGAAAGCCTTAGTAGTATATTAGGTCTATTTATAGTATTTAGAAAATGGTATTCACGAAACATTTGGGATGTAATTTGTAAAAGTTTTAATTTTTCTCATTTGACCTCACTTTTACAAGGAGGACTTCAAGTGGAAAAGTGAAAATTATGCCTTGCATTATACTCTAATTTTGTCATGTACGTACTTCTAAGTAGTGAATGTAAAACTACCATTCACATGGCAGAGTTCTTGTCATTAGTTACTTCTTAAATTGTGATTTTTGCAAATTTGCCAAAAAGAGGGCATTGTTCATTATCTTCTAGTTAGATGTTTGTTGCTTTTCTCATCAAAATCTACTTTGTAATATTTTTCTTTTTAAGATAAGATAAACAAAGTTACTATATAAAATAAGTGTTTCTGTGAGCACCAGTAGGGCTTTCTAGACTCCTAGTGGATTAAATGAGTGCAAGAAGACTTGTTGTATTGGTTACAGCAAAAGTACAATCTTTTAATTTGCAAGTTCCACATCTTAGGCATTTAAGCCAATCAAATCCGTCTTCTTCTAGGTTTATAATACATAATGAAAATAGTAGTCTCAAGCTTAATATCAAATTTGGGTAATAAGCATCTTTCATTAAAAGGTTTGCATTATAGTGACAATTCTATTAAGTTTTTAATTATTCTATGGGATAAATGAAGAGGGTAAAGGGGGGAGGAAGGTAAATCCATAGTTATAATTAAAAATCTGATTTGATAATATCTTGTAAGTGGGGAAGTTTTCAGATAAATGGTGACGTTGATACTGTATTTTCTTTTATGAATAGATTCTGGATTGGTTTGTACAAATCTGTTTAGCACTAAAACACATACATGATAGAAAGATCTTGCATCGGGACATAAAGTCACAGGTATGTAGGTGGCTGTTTTTAAACTGAATTGTCTTTCCAGGTGATTGCATTAATACCTTGCTAGTTTGTTTTTGGAAACATTTCTAATATTGGAAACACTTCTTCAGTCTGCAGGAGATTTATATATTTATACAAACAGATGAGGCTGTTTGATGAAGCTACGTATTATTGATGAAACTACGTGTTACGTATTTATGTGGGGACAGAAAAGGTTATGTTTGACAGTGTGGAGTTTTCTCATTTTAGTGAAGCAGGACTTTTGTAAGTCTGGTGTTCCATACTAGTCAATAACAATGACTTTAGGGGGATTGAATGGTAGAAAACTTTCTTCTTCTCAAGACATGTAGAGAACAAAAAGTGTGCAATTGTATGAATATTTTAATTAACAAACTTCTTAACATTTTTCTATCAAGAATATATTTTTAACCAAAGATGGAACAATACAGCTGGGAGATTTTGGAATCGCGAGAGTTCTGAACAGGTAACTCCTTTTTGATGCTATTTTTCCTCTGACTTAATTTAAGTTGCTTTGATCGAGGAAAACACAATCTCTGCACTTCATGTGAGTTAACCAGTTAACATCTATCCTTATTTTTTTCTTAGTACTGCAGAGTTGGCACGCACTTGCATAGGAACACCGTACTATTTGTCGCCTGAAATATGTCAGAACAAGCCTTACAACAATAAAAGGTACTAATAAGGATTTTAGAAAACATTTTTGGTAAAAATAAGAAAATTAGTTCTTTTAGGAATCTAAAGCTCTTCTAATCAAATAATGGTGAACATCTGTTAGGTTGTCTCTTACCCAAGTAGGTATTGAGCTTCACTGTAGAAGTGGGACCTTAGTAGGTCTGCATTAGAAAGCAATGTCGTGGAGAGATGACTTAGCTTAATGCTCCAAGTTCTAAATCTAGTTGTGTTCTTAATTGTGGCTCTACTTCTGCTTATCTGCACAGTGGTTGTAGTGCATTCATTTTTGCACTAGCAATGTGAAACTATTGATGATGAAACACAGTCATTTGATTATCTAAGCCCATGATGTACACAGATGAATGGCTCAGCTTGCTCCAAAGTCCTACAGATATTTCGCTCTACATCTTTGCTGCCCTGGCAGCAGCCTGTACCTGGCAACAGTGTCCCCAATGTAATTAAATTGCTGTTAGTAAGTTACCCTTCCACTGCACTAAGCTGTTGCATTTATTGCTGTGAGTGCCTAAAAGATAAAAATTGTTACAATTCCTTGCCCGTTAATTTCTTCTACATGGGATTTATTATGCAATGGTATTCTAACTGCATTCTGTAATGAGTGAGGGTAAGGTTAGTCACTGCTAAAAAGAGTAAATTGCCTTTGAGATTTGTATTTGCTGCATTAGGTGATGAGTTTTGTTTGTTTAATTCAAAGACCTCAGCCAAATGTATATATTTAAACAAAAGAAGCCTTTGTCCATATTTTGTCTCATTTCTGTGGCTGAGGTGATTCAGATGAAAAGTTCTAAATGGGAAGCCAAAATAGCATCATCTGGTTTTCAGAGTGGCCTTATTTTGGTTGATGAATTGGTTTTGGGGTTTTTTTTCCTTGGGATTTTGCAGGGTCAGAGAACTCAGGGGAGCTTGTAGACACTCAAAATCCACCCTTTTTCTCTTCAAAAATAGACTTCACAGATATAAGTTACTTGGCAATGTTATCTTAGAACTAAGTTTTAAAGTATGTTCTCTTTGATTTAGTGATATCTGGGCCCTTGGTTGTGTTCTCTATGAAATGTGCACGCTTAAACATGCGGTGAGTAGAAACTTTGTGTGTCTATAAAAGAATAGTGATTTCAAACAGAATTTATTTCTGATGTTACATAGATATATTTTAGTTGATGAAAGGCTTTCATGGTAGCTGTTTGGAAATTACCTTCAGCATTTTCATCTGGGCTTCCTGTGCCAACCAACGTTTTTCATTGGTGTTTTGTTTCATGCCAATCTCTCAGATATCTTGGCACTTTTGTTTTTAATGGATTGTAATAGCTGAAAAAATCATTAGGTGTTGAAATAAAGAATGTTAGGAGTAGTGGGAGGTTTTTGTGAGGGTTTTTTTTTGTTTGATTGGTTTGGATGTCTTGTTGTTTTTGTTGTATTTTTTTGTTTGGGTTTTTTGGTTTGTTTATTTGTGGATTTTTGGTTTGGTTTTTTTTTCCCCAAAAAAAACTTGAATTCATTGAAAGCTTCATTGAAAGTCTGAATTTGGATTTAGCTTTTTTGCAGGTGGAATGATGTATTCCTGTTTAGAACAGGAATAGTGCTTAGAAAAAACTCCCAAGGTGGAAGAATTGCCTTTTTCAATTTTTTTCTTCTCTCTATGTGTATGTGTAGTTTGAAGAGTATGTCTTCATCACTCGTTTTTCTGTTAGGAAGGGAAGAAATTTTTTTTCTTTCCTGTTTCGGATTTTTTTTTGTGGATTTTGTTTTGTTTGGGATTTCTTAGTAGCTATTTTTATTAAAAGAGAAAGATTATACCAACATGCAAATGGAAAGAAATATTTTCAAGGAATAAGGATTTAATTTCATTTCAAGCTTTTGTAATTTCTTCTTGCTTGGTCTTTTATGTGGCAACAATGCTGACAGTGTTGAATTTTCTGAGAGTTGATGGCAACAATTTGTTTTCTGTAAACTGGGTAATATGAATTGTTTTCCTTTTATTGTACAAAGGAATTGAAATGGTGCTGTTTCTTGAGCTTAAGCTGAAGTCTGAGCTTCCCTTGGATTTCACCCTGAATGAGTGTGAATACTTTACATTCCTTCATTTGAAATGGGGGTTTGCTGAAAAAGGCAGAAGCCATGTGGTGGTTCAAAGTCTTTGGAAGAGGAGACCAAGCAGATAATTATTTTTTCCTTAGTTATATATCATTGTCAGTCTAGATCTGGAGAGAAATAATTACTTGGTAGCAACATTTATGTCTCCATGGTATGAAATACTATGTATTGTGATGTGGTTTTAATTGGAATTTAATTGGAATACTTGGCAACAGATAATTTTGAACTTCTGGTGTTGACCTTGAAAATGTGTATGTTGAGGCAAAGGAAGGTGTGTTGTTAGTTTGTTTTCCTCATCCACCTGTATGTGCAGCTTTGCATGTGGACAGACAATAAGAAATATGTAGTAACTGTTTTCTTCCTTGTGTGACACAGTTTGAAGCCGGTAACATGAAGAACTTGGTCCTGAAGATAATCTCTGGACCTTTTCCTCCTGTTTCTATGCATTACTCTTATGACCTACGTAATCTGCTGTCCCAGTTATTTAAAAGGAATCCTAGGAACAGACCATCAGTAAACTCCATATTGGAGAAAAACTTTATAGCCAAACGGGTTGAAAAATTTCTCACACCAGAGGTATGGAGTTAGTTTTAATTCTAACTTTGCTTAAAACATCGTAGGCCTTTCCTTTTTCTCTATTCTAGTGTTAATATATTACATGGAAAGCTGGAGTAATGGTATTCCCCAGAGCTCTTATAGACAGTATCAGTTGAAGAAAAAATAGTTTTACCATGAACTGTAAACAAAAGTCTCAAATTATTAAGTGTTTGGTAGTTTCCATAAGTAAATCTAAACTAACATTTTCTGAAGTACATTGTTTTGTGTGTTTTTCTGTATTGTGAGGAATCACGACTAAGATGTTGGTTTGTTTAGATACGCATCTTTTCATAAAATGCTGCTGTCAATAATTTCAGCATTGCTGCTGTATAGAATTTCTTCAATTCATTTTTTGTTTGTAATTTGGAATGGCCTGAGAGCCTGTTCTGGAAAATAATGCTAAGTAAAATTGTCTTTAAATTTCTTGAGGTTTAAACATATCATATGGATATACCCTCAAAGAAGTTGCTTCCTGTTCCATTTAGAGTCTATTCATATCATCTGATATCTAATAATGTCCTTTTAATATAAATCTAGTCAAAAGAGATCAAGATTAACAGGTGTATAATAGTACTGATAGGAGGTAAATAGATACAGAAGAGAAAGGACATGGAGGAAGTGCTGTGTAAAGAATTCTAATGGATTCTAACTCACAACTAAAGAAATGCCATGAAAATGCCATATATAATTGGAATTTCTGTTGTGTTGAAATAGACTTTCAACTTCAGATTAAAGTCGCAAAGAAAGGTAAAATTCAGAAATCTTTACAGATAAATTTGTTCTAACTTTTGCAACAGTAGTAGTTTGATCTGATTTTATTTCCAGTAGATGGAATGAAATTTTTATTTGGAGTTAGTCAGTCAAAGTATAATTAGTAATAGACTGTCTCTATCACCAGATGGTGATACGAATTTGTCCTAGACTGAGTATGAATACTTAGCTTGCTTGTTTGACTTGGAAGTGCTATCTGATCTTAAAAACAGCAACAAAACCCCCACACAGAAAGCACCTTTTACTAAAGGCATAAATCACTGGTACATGCATATTCAGCTGGAGGTGGTCATTCTGTGACACAGCTGTAATGCTTATTTTCTTTGAGTATCACCCTTGGCTAGTGCTGTTGCTCTGTTTTCCTTAGTCTAAGCTTCAAAGTTATTTCATAGTTGACATCTTCAAGATGTTGCAACTGTTGCTGAAATCCTGTTCTTCAATGTCAGGAAATCAGTCTTGTAGATTTATGTAAATTCTTTCTTAATCTTCATAGTTACTAAGTTGCATTAAAAAGTGGATCTAAATTAGCACCAATTTTTAAAAAGAAAAGGGGCTCTTTGAAAGATACTAGAGAGTCAGGTTTCTTTTCTGTCAGTAAAGGTGTTATCTTGGAAACATCATACTTCAGTTGCTACAGCTTACCGCTCAAATAAATGCTTCAAGATGACTGAAATACCATTTGTAGGAAACTGTTCTCATGTGTGACTTCTGACTTACAGAATCTTTGATGCCAGACTGTACAGATTAAAAAGTTGATGTACCATCATGTGCAGAGTCCTAGGTTCTGCACTTTGGTTCTCGTGTTGGTTTTTTTTCAGGTTTAACTCCTCAGCATCCATTGTAACTGACTGGTAGACTCTTAAACAAATCAAAGGAATTTGGGTAGTTCAAGATTCTGTAAAGACTATTCCTGAGCTGACACTTTTCATTTATCCTTGCTGCTCTTCCTTGAATTTTTTCATTTCTACTATGTAGGTTTTGAGGTGTTTGGGTCAGAACTACCTACAGTATTTAAGATGATGGCCTATTAATATTTAAATATTTTTTGTCTAATCTCAAATTTTTCACCTCAGTAAGACTGCTTTCTGTATTTTATTATGCTAATTTGATATGCCTCACAACAACACACCATGTATGTTTTTTCCAGATAGCCACATATGTGGTCATCTTTCCATCTTGAAAAGGATTAGCAACACTTTTAAACTTCAAACATATTTAAAGGACTATTTTTTTTGACACAAGCTGTATCAGAAATTGAGGAGAACTTTGGCAACTAATCAGAAATCCAAAATGAATTATGCAAAAAAATTGCATCTTCTAGATGCAATTTTCTAGATTCTTGGCTAGCTCATAAATGAGATAACGTGCCACCCAGAAGTCAGACTAAATTGCTTTTTAAAATTATTTGAGTAATTATGCCAAAAATGTTTGAAAATACTCCAGCTTCATATTGGTGGTAGTAATACTAGATTGAATGCATAAGCTTGAGTACTCACTTAAATTTAATTTACAGTAAATGCTATTAGTTAGATGCTTACTGCTAATGGCACACTTGTCTGAAAATGAGTTCTTCCTAGCTTTGGTCACAAGTATTGTTGACTAACTCTTCAACTTGTTTAGCTTATTGCAGAAGAATTCAGTCACAAAATTTTCCACAAGTTTGGACCACATGCTTCACCAGGTAAGTTAGTGTCTACACTGCTTTTGCATTCAGCTCTGTGAAGATTGTGTATATAGCTTTGTTCTTTACCTGGGGTCTTTTTTGGTGTGTTCTTATACCCAACTGTAGAATTTTCAGGAAAAAAGAGAGAAGCAATTTCCTCCCCTCACCTGGGGAGCTGAATGTATGTTGGGTACAAATAAGGCAAATACAAACTATGGGCCTGTAATATATGAAGTGTACTTTTTCCTCTTGCAGTATGCTACACTTCCAAAATTTAAGGAGGCAGTGTAGACTGCAAATAATGGGACTAATTCATATGCTGTGATTGTATGACTTACCCCTTAGTAATGACAGTTGGCTAATGAGAAGTACGATTTCTTCCAAAAAAAGTGTGGGAGGTTTAATTTGAGATTCCAAGATAAATCCCTGGCTTCAGTCTAATTCAGTAAAATTTCTGCTAGTGGTAACAAAATAGATTAATTTTATCGAGATGATCTTGCTTCATTTTACTGCATTAATTTGCTTTTTTTTCCCCCTAGATTCCCTTCACAATTATTTTATTTCCCTGTAATTACTTGATGTTCTGGCAAGTGCTTTGGTATCTTTTGAGAGTGTTGCTGTCCTATTCTGTAGTAAGAGAGCCCTGCTAACACAGAATCAAACCCACAATATTGGCATATATTCAGGAACTCTATGGGGAAAACAATATCCCTGAAGGCCATTAAAGCTCTTCCAGAACTCATCTTCTGCTGACACTAACACTGCAGGTTTTAGTCCAGTGTTGTTAGTGGAGACAGGTCTTTCCATTAGGAAACCTTTTCCCTGTGTGCATGACCACTGTACAGTAAAGCAAGGCAGCTGAAATAAGCGGCAGTTATTCAGCTTGAAGGCTTAAGATTCAAAAGCACAGGAATTGTTTTCTTGTATTTCTTACCAAATGTTGAATTTTGGTAAGCTATTTTGGACAACTGGGTATTAATATATCAGCTCATGTGAATGAAATGTTAGCAGTTTGTTTTGGGTTCAGGAGGATGCTCATGCACAAAAAAACTGAAACTCAACTGTGATTGCAAAGCAAATTCACTTTTCTTACTAGCAGTAGCAAATAATACATACTAATCCCTGGATTCCTGCAAAGCTGCTGGGCAGGAGGAGATGGAGATGGAGCATGGTGCTCATGCAGGAGGGGCGGGCAGGCAGTGCACCTTCAAGGTGTCCCCTAGATCGACACTGTGCATCCTGTCCTTCTCACCCCTCCACCCCAGAACCACACCTCATAGCTCCTCCTCAGGAGTGGAATTTTTCCAGTTACCACGTCATCTCACACCAGGCCAGCGTGTGAAATGAGGCCACCACAGCTCGTGATAGCACCTCCATGCTAACAAGAGCTCCATTGTGCATTGTGCCTCTTTCACAGGTTAAGTTCCCACTGAGTGACCAATACATTGTTTCTTTTTCAAGGGACAAGTTCCCACCAGTTAAACAGTAAAGTTTTCTTCATTGTCTTGTCGATGTGCGCAGCAGCAGACCATACATGGCAGGGCCTTAGACACAACTTTGATCCCCGACATGTATTTCACCCATTTTTCTCCAGTTTTGCTGTTCTAAGACCTTGGGAAAGGGAAATATGATACACTCGTCAGCCTGGATAGCTCAAACCCAGGGGGTTTTTATTGTGGGTTTCTTTCTTCTCAGCTAAAAGACCAGTTCAAGAACAAACACTGACTTCAGTTGCACCAGCTCAGAAAATTACCAAACCTGCTGCAAAATATGGAGTGCCTTTAACTATCAGGAAGTCTTGTGGTGCACCTAAAAAGCCTACTGAGAAGAAGCCATTGACTAAAACTAGGCAGGTAAGAAGCTAAGTTAGTTAAATTGAACTGGTTTGTTCATACCTTATTTAAATGCTATAAAAATACTATGTCTTCCTTTTAAAAGTGTCTTGGTGTGTGGACATGCCTCGTGCACCTGCAGAGAAAGTAGAACTAGTAGTTTAAATGCATGCCTTGCTTCTTTATTGGTTGCTTGTTCAGTTGGTTTTAATATAATTTTTATAAACTCCTTCAGGTTTGGGTTTTAATTCCAAAGCTGAGTTAAGTTCGTTTGTTTTCATTTGCTTTGTTGGTGTTAACCACTCTTACAAACATTGGAAGCCTGTCAGGTATACCAAGATCATTGACACTGGATAAGAACCTTTGCATCTTTTTTCCTTGTTCCAAAATGATTTCAAATTTTCAAAATATGCAAACTTTTTCTAGTCATTTCACAAAGTGTCGTCAGCCAGAGAAACTGTGTAATTGGAAGAGGAGTTTCCCAGATTTAATTCCATGAGCTAATGAGAAAGTTTTCTGTATATCATGGAGTACTTCTGATCTTTCTTCCTGTTGTCTTCTCTGTATTCCTTATTACATAAAACTTCTATTCCCTCTCTCTGTATTCCATTAATTACTGCCTGGTCAGGAGTTGTTTATGCTACAGCTAGTTTTGAGCTATATGCACATGCCAAACAACTAGCAAACCAAGAGGCTGCCACTTCAGCAAGAGAACTAGTTCACATTTTCTTCTGAATAAGTAATATTGTTATTGTTGTGGGGTTTTTTTGGGGTTTTTTTTTCCTTCTCCACGGCACTTCAGGGAACATAATACTAAGAGGTCTATCCATCTGTCAAAGTTGTAGGTGGATAGAAAATTATCCTTGAGATACAAATTATCCATGAGGTTCAATAGTTATCAGAGGTTTAGAGAAAAGCTCATTGTTTGACCTTGGTGGCTTGTGAAACACAGTTTGAAAAAGCAAGAAGGGAGAGTGCAGACTTCTTGTGTGTCCTTATGAGATCACAAGGTTTATGTGTTTTAAGGCTTGGTTGCACAGCCATCTATTGGTCTTTGTCATGGGTTTCACCAGCCAAGACTGATTCAACTTGCCCAGAGACTTAAGGTGGCAGGGGAGAGACTGAGGAAATGTCCTCTGGGAAGGATAAAAGGAGTCAGTAATGCTGCTATTTTGAGGCAGTCTTTGTGTGAATTGTACCTAGTGATAAGATGCAGGATAGAAACAATGACTACAATTTAATATAAATTTTCTTCTGAGTCTGAGCTTGCAGCTCTCAGCTGGCTTTTCAGGGGAGCATGTAACAGTCATCTCCTTCATTTAGTAATTATTGTATTAACATTATATTATTACAAGTCTGTAAAGGTTTCCAACTTCTGCAATACTTTGTTTTCAAGTACCCATTTGACAGGATTGTGTGTTGTCAAAAGAAAATACTATGAAGCTCTGTGTGTTCTAGTATGGTCAGAAAAAAAGCTTTAAAAGTAACGATGGCTTTTTTGAGATGATTAAAGTGTACATTTTATTTACTATAGCTGCTTCTTTAGCAGGTATTCTGTGGTGACTCTGTTGTCATAGGTAACAAGAACCTTAGAGATAGAACGAAGTGAAGAACCAAGCAAAAGACCCTTGGATAACCTACCAAATCTTTTCTCCAAATAAGAGAATCTTAATATCTAGGCCCCCTCAAAATGTTACTATAAAGAAAAGATTGTAATGAAGAGTGATGCTACCAGAGAAGAAAAATTAAGACAAAACAGATTTCAAAATCACTGCCTTCAGCTTTTGAGACAGAACTTTTAGTACAGGATGAACAAGTACCCCTAGATCCTAGCAGTGCTTTTCACTTCAAACCTCCTGAATAATCAAGTATTTTAAACCGGATTTAGTGCAGTCAGTTGTGACTTTAAGAATATGTTTTCTGGTAGAATTTTTCTCTCATTCTGGTGTCGTGCTATCTAATTTGAAGCTTCACTTTTTATGCAGGCATTTCCAACTCCAGTGAATAAAATTATTCCAATAGAAGAAAGGAGGAAAATGTTTGAGGAGTCATGAAATCATCTGTTTTCAAACTGAGCAAAAGCCAAGTCCACAGCAAGAATGACAAAATACAACCTTCAAACCTTTCCTCCTTGTCTTTTTTCTCAAACATTATATAGCAGTGATTTTTTTTTTTTTTTTTTTAAATCTTCATGGACATGCACCAACAGCAATAACCCATCTTGACAGAGTAATGTCTCAGTAATAAATACCAAATTATGTGCTTATTTTTCAGGAACCTTCAAAAAAGAAAAGGTTAGAATTGCCTGAAAAAGAAAAACATCAGAGAGAGCAGGTAGACAAGATTCTTCAGATTTTTCTTTATTCCCCCATAGTAATTTTAATGAAGTATCTTGTGGTGTGGTGTGTAAGAATATGCAGTAGTTTGATTTTCCAGTTCGTTAACATGTTCAATCCTTACACATTGCAGATCAGTTTACCGAAGGCAGATGAAATGAGAAGACTGGAAAAAGAAAGGGTAAAATATGTTTAAAATGTGTTAAGAGTGAAGTTCAATTTTGACTTAGTGGTTCCTTGAATTTTGTTTTCCTGTATTGTTTTCTCCTTCAGATGGAACGAATAAACAGAGCCAGGGAACAAGGATGGAGGAGTGTGCTTGGTTCAGGTGGAAGTGGTGTTAAGGTTGGCAGCAGATGCAGAAATGTGGTGCAGTCTGTTCCCCCACCTTTGATTATATGGAACGGTCTTCTCTTTTCAGAAAGATCTGCTCTTGGAGGTCAACTCTTGGGGCTGCCCATTATTAATCTGTGGATAATTTGAGGGAAACTGTAACAGGTCCTCCCCTGGCCTTTTGGAGATTATGTGCAATTTTCATTTTTAATGTTTCCTAAATTTCTGAATCTCTTCTCTTTCTGCCAGTAATGGTTTTCATGCACCACTTTCTTATTTCCACACCTGCTTTTGCTACTTTTCCTGTGCTGAGTGTATGCATGAACAGCTTCTTTCACATTCAAGTTTGTTCTAGAATTTTTTCGTTTCCAGGTTTGCATATTATAGTAATGGACCTCTTTCCCAATATTATGCTTCTAAGCATTCCTTGTTCTTTAGCAACATAAGTGTTTCTATATATTGATAAGATGTTCAGGAGGGGGGTAAAAAATTCTGAGTAAATCTAATTTTTTTTTAATGCAGTGTGCTGTTTAGCCATTCACTTTGTGCATAATTTAATCTGATTCCTATGACAGTTTCTTTTTCCCTATTTGTGCATGTCATAGTTTCATGGAAACATAGCTGTCCTGGAAAGTAGTCTCATCAAGTTAGTTGAATATAAAGGTCTGGGTACTTTCATCAGACAGAGCCAGTGCAGGAATTTAAGTAGTGCTATGGTGTAAATCTATCTGACAATAGAAAGTAGATTGAAACACAGGGATTTGTTGTGGTGGTAGTGAGTCTTACAAAAATACTATGCGTAAACATGTTTAGTAGGGTTTTTGTAAGCAAACTTGACTGAGCAATAAAGTCAAAATGGATAGAGGTTTTATTGCTGTTCTTTGTACAAAAATGAGGAATACGCGAACACTGACCATGTTTCAGTAGCTGCTTATTAAATATTTCATTTCAAAATAGATATCATCCTTTTGGATGTGTGCCACACATCATATGAGTAAAGCTTAAATATAAATGCAAACTTAAGCATACCAGACTTTAAAAACTACAAAGTGCTGATTTAATGAAAAAATAATTTGCCTCCTATGTTGTCATCCTCTCTCTCAAGATCAAACTGGCAGGCACACATACAGGCTCCCATACAACATGATATGCACACATCCTCACATTTGGATGAGAGCTGCATGTGTTCCTGAACACGGTGTTTCTGATTAACTTAGAGAGTTTTACGGTGAACATATGAAGGGTTCTATTATAGCTACAGCTGCATTGTTATCTGTATTCTCAGTTAGCTAGGGAAATTGAGGTCCAGTGAATGTGTCTGTTTTCACCAAGTGTCACTGGTGTAAAAACATCATGGCAGACGTGTGGAAAAAATCATTGAGATTTCTTCTTCAAATTGGATAGTTGAGTACAAATCTTACTGCAGACTGCTAGTTTGCCATCATTCCAGGTTTCCATATACTATTATAGTATTCTTGACTTAATTGTCTTTTTTCTTTCTCCAGCATGAAAGCAGTATATCCAGCAACTCCTGGACAGTGCTTTTGAATAGCGCTGTTCAAGCTTTTGAATAACACAAGACATACAGCCTCTTACGAAGCCACAACAGGGTCATACACTGCATTATTCTGTCCTCCTGTTTTCTTTTTGGGTTTATTCTGGCACCTGTTTCTGAGGAAAAGTAGGGAAAGAGGTGGCAAGGGTTTGGCTTTGGGTTTGTGGTTCTAGTAGGGGTTGTAACTGTCCTCCAGACTGTTGATGAGCACTTGCTTCATATCATTTGCCTAGAGACTGATCACAGTATTTCTTTCAATTTTGGAAACTGAACTCTAATAATGATTGATGAAACCTTGAATAGTGTCTAAAGTAAGACTTTTCCTTCTATTTGTAGAAACTATAGTTCTTGTATAGTTATTTTTATTCAGACCAACAGTATACCTGCATATTTGTTTGAATGCCTGGATTTAGTACTCTCATCTGGCTTATGGGGAGCCATTGATGGGCACTGAGCAACTGAAACTCAGAATGTGAGATAAATTCCATTGTCAAAGACAGTCTCTTCAAGACCTTCTAAATAGGCAATCTTAAACCTGTCACATCTGTACTTACCTGTTTGACTTTATATTAAATACTTCAGACCACTTTGGAAGGAATATTGACACTGTTAAAACAAATTCCATAGATTTACTACCATGGGCTATTTGACTGCTTCCCCCAGGTGTAAAGAGAACATTTTTATGCATGTGCTGACAACCTTAACCTTGTTTTGCCAGTTTCACATTTTCTGCATCCATCCTTGGCTACTACTGTACACAGCGGCTTGAAATTTTTTTTTTTCATTATTTTCACATGAAAATTCTGCAGGAATTCTAATGCTTTGAGAATGACAGGGATAATTTGCATAAAGCAATAGCTTGTGGTAGGTGTTTCCCTGATCTGAGCTTTAGTAGAGAAGCATCTCAATTCAAGTGATGGAAATCCAGTTATAGGTTGGTGACAATGGGGGTTCTCAGATAAATCTGCACTTAGTGCCATTCAGCAAATTTAGAGCTGTGCTCAACTGTTTCCAGCTTCATGAAAAAATGGTGTTTGGCTACAAGTCACTTGTTAGTATTTCAGTTGGAATTATATCACTTTTTTTGCTAAAACTTTGATTTTTGCCATGTAATATTGTCTATCTCTGTTTACACTTCGATGGAGTTGTTATCAGTGACTTCCAAAATGTGTGACAGATGGCTCATGTATAACTAGACTATTTTTAGAGGAAACTAAAATGGTGTTTTATTCTGGACTGCTAACAGAAGAAAAAAATTAATTCATCTATCTTGTAATTCGTTAAAATAGGGGCATGCCAGGGATAAAACTAGGACCAATTTAGAATTGTTGCAGAATATGTTAATATTATTACTCTGCTGAAGAGGTAAAAATTGGAAGAGCCTATTAAAACCAGTATTTGAGATTTCCACCCTACCCCTTTTGGTTTCCAGGCACCATATTATGTCGGTGGAGGTGGTGTTGGTCCTTTTCCTGTGTCTTCTAGAGGACGCTATGAACACTATCATGCTATTTTTGACCAGATGCAACAGCAAAAGGAAAACATTAGAGTAGCTGAAGAGAGGGAAGCCAAGTTGAGGGCGAAACTACAAGGCCGAGGAGTTGTTGAAAGGTATGGCTATCTTGCGTTAGAAGTTACACGTGTTCTGCTTTAGGTCAAAGTAATGAAAGTTGCTGTACGTGTTTATCTACAGAGGAATTCCACCTGGAACACGTCCAGGAGTTCCTAAGGGACCTGCAGGTCATCACCATTTACCTGATGTTGGTGCAGTTAGGAAAAAAGTGAAAAGATTGAAGGAGGTGTCTAAACAAGCCAGTGCAAACAGGTTGGACTGTGATAATCCATGAATCTGTCCCTACATGTTAGATTTTTTGTTCTGTGTCTGGTTTCATTTAGTAGTTGGGCATGTCTCAAAATCACTTCTATCCATTGGTATTGTGCTGTCTGTTTGTGTGTTAGTCCCTCACAGACCACAATTCTTTTAGAGCCAATGGAGACCTTGGCTTCTCCAATAACACAAAAAATAGTTTACTAAGCAAATGTACCTAAAGTAGTTTTCAGACAAAATTCTTGGCTTAATGTGGTTGCAGGTAACAACATAAGCCTTCTCCTTTGCTTTGTTCATCGTTCCACTTTTTGTGTTACCTGACAAGATGCTTCCTTCTCCCATCATATTACTCTTACTGCCTTCTCTGCACCTACGTGTTTGACTCTGTAGTATTGGAAGGTGTTCTAGAATGATCCCAGAATTGCTGGCTCCTGTTTATTGATCGGTGGAAAATTTCTAGGAGCTTTCTTCATTGAGATGTGAATGCCAAGTGCTATAATGATGTGCAACTTCTAATTTGGTATTCAAATAGTGAATTAGAAGATCTAATTCTAGTTACTGTAAACGGGGTTTTTTATATGTAAAAGGTTGTAAACAAGTACTGGATTTTGTTTTTATGTTTTCACTGTTTCAAATAGCTTCTTCAAAACTTCTTTGCTCTCTTCGCAGTTGTGACTAGTAAATGGGAAAATACCATTTTTCTCGAAGTTTAGTACTGTGAACATTACTAACTGACTTTCCTAGAGGGACAAATTTTCTCTCTCATTATTTAAACTTCTTCAGAGCTATTGATCTGTTCCATGGAGGAAGAAATAAATGGAGTTAATGTGAGGAAAAGGAAGTGGCCAAAGAAACCATTTGTTCTTGTAAACTAAATTAATTCAATTTTATGTTCTAATAGAATATGTATTTGCAATTATAGATTTTTTATTATTTAAAATTTGCAGCGATAACATACATCATGCTTAACACTGATACTACAATTCTGAAAGCTCTGAAGTACATTTTATATTCTTCATGGTGTGTTGGGCTGTTGTGAGATAATTAAAGTTCTTCCTGGTACAACCCAGTACTGGAAGGTATCTTTTTTCCAGCTGTATTTTAATGTATTTCCTCCTCTGTTTATTCTCAGTGCTTCTCAGAAAGTGCACAATCCCCAAATCTTGCCTAGATTAGGAAACAGTTTGACTCATACATTTGAAAATATTAGATACTTGTCTGCATCTGGATAAACTGTTTTAAATGTATTAAAATTGAGAGAAACTATAGCAGAGTGCTGCAAATTATAAATAACATGGAGATCGGGAAGAGAAACCTATTCACTATTTCTCAAGTACATTAACTCAGAAGCACTCAATGAAAGCACTGTGCGGAAGTTTCAAAATAGGTAGAGATTGGGGTTTTTTCTGTTTATAAACTGGATTACTAT
The DNA here is from genome assembly GCF_020740725.1 of Corvus hawaiiensis. Lineage (NCBI taxonomy): Eukaryota > Metazoa > Chordata > Aves > Passeriformes > Corvidae > Corvus > Corvus hawaiiensis. Next base: position 39,233,122 of record NC_063217.1, read on the forward strand.
TAGTCTTAAATTGAGGTGCTGTTTCTTAGCATCTTAGTGTTAAGAATTTGTATTTTACTTAGAAGCAATTTTATTATAATATAGCCAGTGTAGCAGTATTTCGGTCCTGTACTTTATTCCTTCAGCTGGAGGCAAAATAAGCATGCATAATGTTTCATTAAAAGAAAGAATTTAAATAACAAGGACTTTGTTAAAGGTAGTCAGTTTAGAGCATATATTGAAGAAGCTGAGAAATCTTCAAGTTGAAGTCTTTCTGATTGTACTACCACTAATGTAAAGCTAAATATATTCAGCATCAACAATCTTTAAAAATTGTCTCAGGCAGAAGTGCAGGCCAGAAGAAATCTAGTTGAAATGTTCTAGCAAAATGAATCACTCAGCTTTAGAGTAAGAAAAAACATTTTCATTAAATGTTCGTAAAATGTTGAAACAAAATGTTCCTGTGAATTTGGTTTGAGACAAATAGGGCTGTCTTGGTTTGGGTTTTTTTGGAAAGCACCTCTCCTCCAACACTGCAATGTTCATGATGTGTGACAAACTTCAGCTGCATGGCAGGGGTTTGCACAGATTTCATTATCCACCAATTGAGCTCTTATGTAATTAAAAGGTAGGGTAAAAATCTTGTAGTGAGTCAAATATATGTATACAAAGATTAGCGTTTGTTTCTTTACCAGTAACGCCTGTGGATTGTCTTTCCTTTTCAGAGTGTTTGTTTTATTGTATCAAAGTGGTTTTATCTCTGTCTTCCTTTCAATGAATTGTAGCATATGGAAAAATTTTCATTTCCTTATTGCTTTGGAGGGGCAAAAAATTAAAATGCAAGGATATTAATTAGCGTGCTAATTATTTATAAATTACTAGAGCTTACTGTATTGCAAAATGATTCTTTCTTTAACTGCTATCAGCATATTCCAGTTTCTTCCTGTTGCTGAACCCCCAGTGCTCCTCAGTTAAAGGAGGCTTGGAAAGGCCTCATCATTCTACCATTTGTAGAATATCTTACACCATTTCTCAGTGTTTCAGGTTTTTTTAATACAAAACTTTTCTGAGTCTACTTCTAACAAATTTTTCAGAATCTGGTTCCTCTATGATCTTATAAATTCACAGTTGCAGGATGCTCAGTTATGGTAACCTAAATGTAGCCTTCTTGTCTTCCCAAGCTGGTCCTTGGCCTGGGATGAAACTTGTCAAAAAACAATCATCTTGTTATGGCTGATTCTAGGGTAGGAAAATTCCTTCACAGACCCTTTGAAAACAAAAAAAATCTCCTAAGATTCCCTAAAAGGAATTGCCAGAACACTCTGAGAATAGTAGCACTGTACTAATTCCCTAAGTGGTAGAAGCTTTTAGTGCAAATGTAGGACAGTCTTGAAAGGCTGATTGGCTCATGTGATGAGTTCTTGCTCATCTCTGAAGGGAAATCTTGAAGGAGTCTTCTTTTTCACAAATTATAACAGTAATGAAACAAGCTGAGACATTCTCAGAAACAATCATACCAAGATTGTGTTTTGACACTCATTTTTGTTTTGATGACAAGGATCTGGAAGGACAACAATACAGTGTATTGGGTTTATTTTTTCAATAGTTCTTTTCAATTACTGAGCCTATTTTTCTCCATTTTGTGGATGTCTGACTTGTATTTTGGCTGATGAAAGGCATTTTTTGAAGATGCCTTACTCATATAAAGTTACTTTTTTTTTCCCGTGTGTTTTAGTTAGAATAAGTGGGGGGGGGAGGGCAGTGGAGGTGGTGGTGTTTAGAGTGTCATATTTCAGAGACTTTCATCTTGCTGTGTTGAAATTACTCAGGCAAAAAGGATGGATAGCTGCAGATAGAGCAAAGCAAGTTGAAGAATTCTGGCAACGAAAGAGAGAAGCCATGGAAAACAAAGCTCGAGCTCAGGGACACATGGTATGAAATCTGGTGTTCCTGTGTGTATTACTGTTCCGGCATGCTTTTTGAGTCTTTGAAGTAGCATCTTAAGTGAAATGCTGACTAAATATTTTCCTTAAGTGTTAAAAAAGAGAGAATGGGATATAAGTTTTCTGCATTTTGTCGCTAATTTTAATAAAACGTAACAGAATTGTGCAGTACATTTCTCATTACATTAAACTTATTGACATAGGAAATTATCTTTGTTTGCATGTGTCTAACTATTGTGAGTTTTAGAACATTCATCTACATTTTTTTCTGTTTATACTTTTGAGTCTTGGTTAAAATCACACGCTGTGTTAAACAGTAACTTGAACCTAGAACGAGGTTTCATTAAACTGATACAGCTAATTATCACACATAATAGTGTGTTCTAGGAAAACACAGTCTGCTTGTTGAAAAGGTATTACAAAGTCATCTGTATTTGCCAATGTTGACCTTTATAAAACCTTTACTCTTTGGAAATTAAGTAGAAGATAGTATCATAAAATGTTCTTTATGCTTATGGTTCTAAAGTCAATATTCTTTTAGGAAGTTTGTTTAAAACATATTAGAAATGACTGTGTTTTGATAACATGGACGGTTTTACTGTTCGAGTGCTTCTCTGCACTATTCACATGCAGTTGAGTGACAATATCTTTGTCAGCTGCTGCAATTAAACTGACTGTGCTGGAGTAGGAGTGAGATGAGACCAGCTGCAGATCTATAGAAGCATCTCCTGAGTTATACCTGATAGTCAGATTATGATTTACAGCCAGGTCTTAATGTCAGGGATTATTTCACTTACAGTAAGCAATTCTTAGGTACTTTGATTCACTGCTTTGATGGTGAAGTATCCTTAGATTAGTATATATGTTTTAAAATACGAGTCTTCCTCTCTAGAACTATGGTTCTGTTTTTTAAAACCTTCAAGACCAGTAAATAATTTTGAAAAAAATGAGCAATTCTTGTTAAGACTGCCTCTTCTTGGAAAAGTCATTAGTAGTACCTGCTTCCATTTTGTTCTTGACTTTGTTGGCATTGATATCAATGTATGAGATCAGTTAATTCAAGATACCCAACTATTCAAGTTAATGTTTCTCAGTTTTCTCTAGTATGTTCAATGAGCCTATATGTTTTGTTCTTAGATGGCTCCCACAATAAAACAGGGAGGTTACTGAACAGCTAAAAAAGTAACTTCCAGATGTTTCAAACTTACAGCTTGAAGCCAGGGTATGAAATCCATTACTGGATTTGCCATTGAAAGTGGAACTTATCAGCAGCTTCCTTCTATTTGTGCAGGACAATAATTTGACTAGCTGGCAGTTGTTCTCATATTGGGATGGGACTGTTGTTTGGACAATGTTGATCTGAAAGGAGAAATCATCAGCTAATAGTCAGCCTTTTTTCTGATGACTGGCACTCATTTACCCAGCTTCTATTAAATATAATTGCTGTCAGTTTTAATTTTCAACTCACAGTCTAAATTTGACTCAGTAGTTGAGTCAATGATACTTTCAGACATCTGTTTTTTAAGACAGCTGCTGACCTAATTTGCTACTTCATTGTAGCTGCGTGGCATTGCAGAACATGAGTCCTGGTCTTTGAAAATTTCAATGTAGGCGGATGAGTAAAATTAACAATCTACAAGAAAGAAAATCAGTTCTCAAAAATCTAGCTTCCAGTTTCTTTCTTAAGAGCAGTTATATAAATTGCCATCAGTGATGGAAATGCCTAAAATAACTTCAATGCTAGAACAAAGAACAATGAGATTCCTTCAATAGTGCCAGTAAGCTTTTGTAAAGCTCAGGAATGCGTATTAAAATGTTAAAAATAAAAACAAGTATTTTCTGAAAAGATGGATATGGAAAATATTCCTTTCCATTTTATATGGCTTAATGGTGAAGCTGAAACCAGCATTCATGGAGCCCTCATGAATGTATAGGAACTACTCTTCCACAAAATGGTTCCTTTAATTTGTTCTCTGATCCCCTCATCACTAAACCAAAGAAGTGCAGTAATGTGCTACTTCCTTGAGCTATTAATTTTTCTCAATCTGAGAGATTATTTAACCAGAATATTTGGATTCAACTTCACTGGAGTATTTACTTACTGATGGCTGTCTACACACAAGCATGCAAAAGCTAAAGCCCCTGCCATTTTATAAGGCAGAAGGTCTTATCACATATATGTATGCTTGCTGTCTTTATTGTACGTTGCACTAACAAATCAAGGAATTTTTAACCTTCAGCAAAGGTTTGTGGTATATCATTAGTAAATTAATTCATGTATTTTTTATTTTAATCTAAGCAGAAAACATGGAGTTAAATGATTCTTGTACTGTTCTGTACAGAACTTTTTTAATGGTTGAAATCCTTTTGGTGACAGGTCACAGAGGACATCACATGAACCAGGTGTATACACTGCATGTGTATAAGACATTTAGCACAGCTTGTTAGGTGTAATGCATATATTTAAGTGCTTTATTAGATTTTTGAGTCATCATTGTTAAAAAACCTTAATCTAAGAACATAAAAAGATTCCACTTTTTATTTTAGGCTTATCTCAGCAATGGCAGAAATCCCAACCCTGTGCCACCATTTTTATATAATCCAGATGCAGAAAACTCATGCCCATCACAATTTACGTTTTCTAATATAAAATGGGAAAAATCAGAATTGAGGGGAGAAGGCAACTATATTCTTAGAGCTCTTATCTCTCTCTTTGGCTACTCAGGATTTTTAGTTATTGCTGTCATATGTTTTATGTAAGTGAAAAAGGCTTACTGGTTAACTTCAGAACATCTGCAGATCTTTGATGGATTTGGTTTCTTATAAGTGAACACTTATTGGATAAAGCAGATAATTTTTCTGCCCAAGCCACCTTAAATTTGATACCATTAAATGGCAAACAGGGTACACTGCAAAACGTGGCAGATACCTATGGAGGCAGGTCCATTTCTGCAAGAGGAAGGAAATCCAGAAACAAGGAGGAAGAGGTATGCTTGCCGCATGTTTGCCACTTTGCTCATCACAAAAATTACACTATTTTGCCCTTGACTGTGCCCAGTTTCCCTGCATGGTTCCATCTGTGTAACAAAATTAAAGGACTTAAATTCTAAATTTCTAGGAAATAATTTACTGTTAATCTATGAAAGTTTGGGTGTGTTTAATTGTTTTGGTTTTTAAAATAATCAAAATTATAGTTCTGTACATCAATCTGTCTCAAAGAGGTTCTTGAATTTGATACATATAGGTATCACTATATCCTAATGCTGTTGTGATAAATACAGCCTTTCCGAGCTTTCAGCAGTATAAACTGTAGTTATAATTAATACTGGGAAATGTACATTCTTATTTTCTTTCTTTTCATTACATGAGAATTTTTCTGGAGGTTAGTAAATGCTAGTAAAGTGATAACAACAGTTTTGGGGAGTGGTTCACCCATCTTATTTTTTTGTGGAATCTGATATATTTTAAGTTAACCATACTGGAGAGAGTTTCCATAGAGCTGAAACTTGTTTCATTTCTTTGCCTTAGGAATATTTGGCAAGATTGAGACAGATCCGGCTACAAAACTTTAATGAACGTCAACAGATTAGAGCAAAACTTCGTGGAGATAAGGTTGGTTGAAAAAGAATCTTAAATATTTATCGAAGTTGATTGTGGGGTGTATTTTTTTATCCCTGGTGAAAGACTTTTGTTCTAGGCAGTTTTATATAGAGACATATATTTTAGACAGCATATAATTGTGAAAAAAACTGGAATTCTAGAGCGTCAAACCTTTCTTGTGTACCTCACCTGCAGAACATGCAGCAGTGATACAGGTGAGAGCCCAACATTGTTAGGCCACTTTTCCAGCAACAAGAGGCACATTATTTTTTTCCTGACCTATCAAGGTTTCATATTTTTTAAAACCAATCCTCCCTGAAAAACCAAACAAATAAAGAAAAACTGCACCAAATCTCAGCGATGAAGCTCTGTCCAAGCAGACATTGCATTTAAGCAAGGAGTTACTTAGTGAAACTGACCCATGTTAGTCATACAGTCAATTAAAAAGTTCTGAGTAGGCACTCGTATCACTCAGCTTTCAAATACATGAACTGATGATAATTCCCTGAAGACTTTTACTTTGCAGAATGAAGCTGCCAGTTCTGATGGGCAAGACTCTAGTGAGGAAGCAGAACTGAAACGCAAAAAGATAGAAACACAGAAGGTAAGTGTGGAGTGGGAGGAGATGGAGGTTACTGTTGTCAAATATGTTTTATATCTCATGAATTTTCTTACATTTCGTTTTGCTATCGTTTGTTCATGTATCCACTACAAGGGGTGGGGGGGGCTTAACTGTATTGAGGAAACAACTCTGTTCAACTGCTTTATCTTGGTGATTTTAAAACACACCGAGACATCGTGTAGTCCATCTTTGCAAGTCAAGGATTTTCCCTATTCTGGCCTTTGAGATTTATCTCTAGGGTAGCTGTAGTCCTAATGGCAAATGGTATAACTAAAATAGCATTTTGAGACTGAAAGGGTAAGGAAGATGTACCATAGATCACAGCTTTATTTTACTTAAAGAATAAAGGAAGGCAAAATTCCTTACATAGGCTGACATGGGCTACATGTGGATTGGAATGTGAGCTATATAACCCTGTGATTAATCATATTTAAAACAGATGCATTTCACAGAAATCATGTGTTTGATTAGAACTTTGTTCCATGTGGTGGTTTTATATTAATAACTGTTTCTATAGTACTGTACATGGCAGATACTGCTCTTACCTATTCTATGATTTTTTTCCCCCATCATCTGCAAAGTACAATGTAAAAACAAGCTAACCTTACGCCTAACCTGAAAACTAGAGGTGAAACTGCAAGTGAAGCTTTTTCTGTTTGAGTGAGTTGGTGAAATTTAAACTGAATTTTTAATATTTTTTGATTAATGCATTTGGCTTCAAAGCTAATTTTAAGTAGAGATTCTAATTTTACATTACTTTGTTGAAGATTACTATGTACACTAAAATTACAACCATGCAAATCAAGAACTGTAATTAAATTTTGAGGAGTTGCCATTATTTCAGCATAGAAGATCAGTTATTATACTTGTGTGGTGATTTTGTCAGTGGAGTCCTCCTTTCACAGTCTGTACAGTAGTGAGAGAAAGGGAAATGAGTAATCCAAGAATACTCCTCCTTAAAATGTTCTATTAAATAGGTTGCTGATGATTTGAAGTTGGTCCTTTTTTTGGTTGTTTACTGTAGGCCCAAGCAAATGCTCGTGCTGCAGTTCTGAAGGAACAGTTGGAGCGAAAGAGAAAGGAAGCATACGAAAGAGAGAAAAGAGCCTGGGAAGAACATGTAAGAAAGTAAATCTGTTACATGCAGTCAAAGTATGTAGGGCCCTATCTTAGTATAACTAAAATCCTATACTGTGATTTTTCAAGACAAGTAGTTCTGAAATTGAAGAGAGTGTCTTGTGTCAGTCAGCATTCCCTGATTAGAAGCCTAATCTTAGATATGCTTGCAGGAAGACTTCAGAATATCAAATCTAAAAATCATTAGGATCACCCCAACTATATTATTAGTGGTCTGTTAATGACCAAAATGTATTTTATCTTCTTTTACTTTTGTGTGCTATAGAACAACCAGTCCAACTAGTAATAATATAGAAAAAGCAGGATGTGAAGCTGACAAACCGATGTGCAGTGGGCAGTTGTCTTTTGTATGAATGTGTGGCATTGTTGTCCTTTTATAAGGATTACATGAGCCTAATTGATAATACTGTGTTTAATATGCAAAGTCTTGAAGTTAATTTTTGATTTAAATTTTTTTAATTGAATCTATACAGCTGATTGCAAAAGGGGTAAAGAATCCTAATGTGCCTTTTCATGTGGAAGCTACAGAACATAGTCCTATGAATGAACTACAAGAGCCTGGAGCAGCTCTTCCTAAGCCACAACTTCCAGTGAAGCCTGGTGTACCTGTCATCTCAATGACTTCTGCTTTGAAGGAAGTGGGTGTGGTAGGTACTTTTGCTTAGAGGCTAAAATGTCATAAATACTGATTGGAAAGAGAATGTTTAGAAAAAATGTATAGGTTAGGTAGAAAAAAATTGTTAAGGTCATTTGTTGCTTCTAATTAGGGAAAAGAAATTTAAAAAAAAAAAAAGAAAAAAATGTAAAAAGAAACCAAAGCTTGGAAGCTGTTGAAACACATCTGTGTGCTGAAACTGAAACTCATGTTTTGAACAAAATGGCTTATGATGAACCCCAGGCTGCAGTTTCCATTTTGATCAGGGCAGTCATGTTTAGTGGAAGACATTAACTTCCAGAATTTTCATCAGCCTCTTGAAGAGAGGAGTTAATGAGTTGGTTACTTGGTGGAAGTGAGCAAATAAATTTTGAATGATAGGACTACATTATATTAATGATTGATTGTTTTCAGTGAGCTTGAGTGTGCTAAATATTACAGAGAGGACAAAGCATAAGATTCTCGAATCTGTTAGTGCCGTCTCTTCTTATCTAAAAGAGCCTCCTGATTTCTATTTTCCACACTCTCGGTCCTGATATTGTAAATACTTACATGTTTACCTCAATTGCTTTATGTTACAACTGTGAAACAGAGCAGATGAGTGTAACCTTGTACAGTTTAAATTTTTAACATGATCTTTGTTAGTTTGAATGCTAGCTTTTGTATTTTTACCTAAACTGCTTCTAGATTTCAGTGTACTGTAGTACTTCATACTGTATTCAACCCTGAAGGCCTTGAGTATGGGAATATAATGAAACTTATACTGAAGAGTATATATAAAATGTAATACATTGAAAGATGTCAGTTGATAGCTGGAAAAATAAATCATGTTTGGACAAATACTTAAGTCATTAGCATATTTTTTCCACGTGGACAGTTTGTCTCACAGTAACGCAGGACAGTGACTATAATAGACTGAAAAATAGCACACAGAGCAATTGGAGATGGAGAATACGAGCCTTGTACTCTGATTATAAATTCTACATTTTTGCCTTCAATAGGTAGTTTGCTTATTTACATATTACTTGTCTCTTTTCCCTTCTGTTTTTTCTTCACGGATTATCCTTGACTCTGTGCTTGCCACTTTTTTGGTTCTCTTCTAGAATTACTCATTTGTAGCATAGAAATTTGGTGGCATCTTGCTGTAGAGGCCATATCTGGCTTTATCTCTACATGTTTCATGCTCTGAAATCTCATTTGTCTGTCCAAATGGAGTGATTCATTTGCTTATCACTTTCAGATAGTGAATGGTTCAAAGATGGAAGGTGCCCTTGAAATTCTGTCTTTGGAACAGAATAAAACTGAATAATCAAGCATTCTGTTTCAGTCTACCTGCAGTTGTCATTGGAAAGGTTTTAGACTATTGTGTCTATTACTATTCTCAAGATAATTTTTTTTCTGACGTGTTCTTCTACTTTCTATTTCATGCTTCTTGGACTTAAAGGATGAACATGTAACTGCTGTCCAGGAATCTGAGGAGGAAATAAAAAAGCCAGATTTTGCAATACAAGTATGTCAAATTATATACAGTTTCATTTAGGCATCCTTTTAAGAAAGGCACTATTTTAAGTGGCATATGTTGGTCCTTCTTTCAGAATAAGAGAGACATTCTGAGGAGATTAAATCAAAACCTTAAGGCTCAAGAAGATGAGAAAGGAAAACAGGAGTGTAAAAATATCTCTGAATCAGCTGGATCTGAAGATCATAAGGAACAACAGGGTGACCAGCCACCTCTGGGAGATCGCAAAAAATGGGAACCTGGGGCATCTGAGTTGGTCGTTCCTCTAGCTGAGTTATCAATGGAAGATTCTCTCTCTGGAACAGAGTGTAAGTACTTTTTATGTTTGTCACCATGGTATTAGTAAATCAGTTTGCCATGCGTAGTGTTTGTTTTTATAAAGCAAGTATTCTTTATTGTTATTATCTTGTTATCAGTTACGTGTCATTCGCTTCTAAAAAGCAGATGGTTATGTATTCCCTTAAATAAGGGATAAGGCACGGGCTGAGTAGTTAAATGGCCTGTAGGAGATTGAGTAAATAATTTCATCATTTCAACAACAGTTACCTAAGTAAATGCATGGTTACTTTCTTTGTAGGTGTCTTTTAAATAGGCACTAATTTAATGAAAAGAATAAAAAGCATTTAAAATATATGAAAGTTTCTTACTTAGCTTGAAAATCCTGTTATGTTATCAGTAGGAAAAAAAAAGGTTTTTTCTCAATTTTTATCTGTTACTTCTATTGAGCCTTTCTTAGCTTTTTCCTTTCTTAAATCAAGACTGTCATTCCAAATTTTCTATTTGCCTTCTCTGGGCTTTTGGTTGGAACCCGTTTTTCCTGGTTTCAGTATGTCTTACTAAAAGTCTGTTTCACATTTTAGAAATAAATAATCATTGAGAATGTGACAGTTGCACCTTTGCCTAGTAGTTTTATAGGGCTAGAATGTTAGAAGATAAGAAACTTCCTTTGCTCTGTTTTTCTTTGTTGCTTTATATCCTGTTTTCTTTGGAGAGAGAAATAACAGAAATAAATGTCAAAGGATAGCAAGACAAGAGACTTTCTAGTTTACCATTTCAGGTAAAGTTCAAGACCATTCCATGCCACAGTTAAACATTTCTCATACTGCTTTCTTTTGGAGTGCGTGAACTTCTGAAAAGAGCTGCTGCTGCTATTAAGCTGCATATGTCAACTGATATTGAATAACTCCTGTTACTGATTGGAATTGGCAGAAGAAAAACTCTAGATGAGCACAGTCTTTAGGCTGTCTGATTTGGGGTGAGGTGACATGAGTTCTGGTTTTGTAGCCTTTGTAGGTTTTAGTTTTGTGGAGGTTGTGTGTTTGATTTTTTCATTATATAAAAAATGAATAAAAATTTCTAATTCAGAAAAGTTTTTATGTTTGTGTCCTAACAGGTCAAACTCTGGGGGAAGTAATTAAGTTAGATATTGGTGAACCTCACAGGAAAGTCTGGGGAAAAAGTCCCACTGATTCAGTTCTGAGGATCCTAGGAGAAGCAGAGCTGCAGCTGCAAACTGACATACTTGAGGAACAAGATGAAATAAATGGTAAGCACAGCGGGTAATTATCTGCACTGTAAGTGCAGTGACAGTTTATCTACTGAGAAAAATTTTGAAGTAATAGAAGCATATTCTTATATTCTCTCTTGTTTTCTACTTCTGGGTGTTGCCTCAGTTCTGAATGTAAGCACAAGCTAATACTAGAGGACACCAAAATATTTAAAACTCAGTGAAGTGGTAAGAAATTGACCAGGATGTACTGAAAGGAAAGGATCTTCATTTTGCTGAAAAGTCTTAAACTTTGCCTTTTAATAGAAACAGTCCTACTTTTTGAAAGGATATCATCATCTGAATATTGTATTAGATGTGTCCTGCAACCTTGTTGTCAGCATGTGACTTATCATATCAATCAATTTTTTTTTTTCTGGTCAACTCGTACCCTTTGTTCTTTCTAAGGACGAAAGGACTTACGTTTATTCCAAATATAAACTTGTACTAAGGATAATGTAACATATGAAATTAAAATTTTGATATTTCTGGCTTTCTTCTTTATAATAGTTGTACTAAAAGCATGCAAACTTTTTTTTCCCCCTGTTTTCCTTTAAAGAAACAAAAATTCCCAACTTACATTATTAGCCACACTGGAATTTGTTATCCAAACATGGCGAAGCACTGTTTAAATAATAGAATCATTTTCTGTTAGGTACTGCAGTACTTCTTGAAGGAGATCATCAGTCTTCATCGGAGGAGAAGGAAGAGAAGGCTTTTTCTCCTGTTGGAGCTCAGTCTTCAGCACCAGATGGTGTTACAAAGCCTGTCATGACTGTACCAGAAGAATCTCAAAGAACTGGACCCACCCTGGTGCAGAGCAAACCTGTTATGCTGGATGGTAACTCATTTCATCAATAATTCTAATTACAATCTGTTTATTGAATGCAATAAGGGGAGGAATGATCCTGTATACTTTCATATCTTCCCATAAGTAATGTGCAGTTTTCTATTAACACATTTTAGGTAGGGCCTGGTGCTTTCTATGCCTGTATTGTAACTGATTCAGTAATGTATTTGGTAAATTTCCAGAAACATTTTTTGTCTGCTTATAGAAAACTTCTGAGTACAAATAGAATTCTTAAGTGCTTCAAATTTTTTATTGTTAATTTGGTGGGGTTTTGGTCTGCTTCTCCCCATCAATTGTGCTGTAATCTTTTCCCCTATATGATACCAGCATCCTTTTGATCTCTGGGGGCATGTTACTGAGGTTTTTAGAAGACACAGTTCATTGGAGCCTTAAGATACTCTCCTGGTATCAGAAAAGAACCAAAACGTTTAGCTCTGGGATTACAAAACTTCTGCTGTTTCTGAAAAACACAGAAAATTATTATAGCTGAAGGATTTAAGTGTAATCTTAAAATGTATACTCCCCCATCTTTTTGCTTGGTTGGGATTAATTTTTAATATGGTAAATAATTATTAATTTTAGAGCCTGATGATTTGGAAGCAGAGATGTTGGAAGAATTGGAAGATAAAATGCGCCAGAGTAAGGAGAATAAAGAGTTTCCTATCACTGTTAATGAAGTGTGGGTAAAAGAGAAAGAGGATACGTAAGTACTCTCTTCTGACCTCTCTCTCCATTTCAAACAACTGAGCTTTATCTGAGGGTTTTTTTGGACATGTCAGTTAAAATGTTACACTAAGCTAAAGCTTCATTGCTTGCTGCTGTGTTAGTTTTACTGCACTTGGTGACTTCAGTAGACTAATGACCATTTTTTGCATGGTGTTTTACCCTTGATGTGATGTGTTATAATAGGGCACAACATGATGGAATGAATGAGGCAGCTTCGGAGAAAGTAGTGCTGGACAAGGTGCAATCACAAAAGGAAGCTTCAGCAGGTCAGTGCAAGTCTCGTGTTCCATGGCTTGGCAGTACGGGGTGCTTGAGCCATCCCTTCTCACTTCATTAAGAGTGAGGTTTTGTTTGCTTCTTCAGTTCTTACTTCTAAAAAGGAATTTTCTGATGGATTAGGAAGACAAATTGGGGGTATTATGTTTGCCACTTTGGAAGAAAACATGTTACATCAAAGCTACACTGTGTATAGATGAACAGGACAGTGGCCCATACTGACACTTGAAAGTGGATGTCAATTTTCTGAATGTTACAGCTTTTTCAATTGACTATTTAAGATGTTATGAGATCTGATGATTTACTTAATAGAAGTGTTGCTTTGTTAATACATATCTCAAATTAATATTGAGCTGCAGCTCAATGTTTTAAACAGTTCCTAATGACAATCTTTTATCTTTATTGTATAGAAGAATTGCTTATTCTTGGAGGTCTGGGAAGTAGCTTCAGAAACTGGCAGTACTATCAAGTATCATTGGTGATACTCTTGCATCAAATTATGGGTGCCTTAAGCAAAGTGGATGGGTTTTTTTCCCCCTGTTTGGGCATATTATATTGAGATAACTTTGAAGAAATATATAAGGTAATAAGCAACAGGTGAAAATGGATGACATAATATCAGTCAAGGATTGGATAATGAGAAAACAGAAGGCATGAGAACAGAACAGGCTATAGCTGAAGGTTGTATATTCTCCAAAAGTTAAAATGGGAAAATGTCACATTATAATGGTATTTACTAAAATAATCAAAAATATTTTAAGACTTTTAAAGTGCTATCTACTTTTCCCTCTAATTGCATAACAGAAATTAGTTTTATTCACATTAGTTACCGTTTCCTTAAGTGTCTTGGGGTTTTAATCTAGTTAGATTTGTAACAAGCTTTGTTTTACCACATCAGAAACTTGTTCCAGTGACTCTCAGAAAGCTGAACCCTTATTCCAGAGGGTAATACAGCCCACAGCTGTACCAACAGCCTCACCAGTTCTGTCAGCTCAGTCTTCACAGGAAGAGTCTTTTGTACCTCGTTCACGTTCCATATCACCAGCGAAAAATAAAGGCAAAAGCTCATTGTTGATTGGACTTTCTACAGGACTTTTTGATGCAAACGACCCAAAGGCAAGTTTAAAAAGCTAAAAAGAAATACTTTTTTTTTTCTATAGTATTATTCTTACTTTCTTATTGAAGTTGAATGAGGCCAGAACAGATGGCACAACTCTTTCAGGAGGTGTTTGCATCTGTCTAGCCATGTCTTCCCTGTAGTTTGACTGCACTGTGCTCATGGTATCAGCAAGGCTCATGCAGCAGTGAAAGTCTCTGGTTTCACCATTCAGCATTCTGTGTTCCAGGTGTTTGTGAAGGCATTCCGCCCTTTCTCTGAGACATAACTGAGGGAGTTTATGAAGACATTTCTAATTTGCCGCATCTGCTTTCTCCCTTTTGTGCATTCTTTTTAGAATTGTTACTACCTTGCCATCATAAACATAATCACTGAACAGGGCAGCAAAGCTATCTTGTCATTTCTGCCAACCAAGTGATTTTTTTTTCCTGTAGGATTTAACCTACCATAATAGCTTCTTGTTGTGAAGCAGAAAGCCTGAAGAACAGTGAATGGAAGTAACTGGTTTCTTAAAGACATTTCCTGACCAGCTACATAGGGTTGAGTTGCAGCTCACACTCTGAAATGAGCTTAGGGTGGTGGAACGTGGTTTTGATACAGATTTAAAATATGTTAAGAGGTGTTATGAAACTAGTAGATGAAACAGACTCTTTATAATCCAGGCAAGTATTGCATGTAATTCAAAGTGGAAAGTGCATGAAAGAGCCACTGCTTTTTGGAGAAACAACAGTGCCAAGGTCTCTGGAAACAGGCATGCTTGCATTGCATTTAGTTGTTATGTAGAAAAGGATTTCCTAGGTGGTGCAATGCTACATAAGAAAGAATGTTTCTTCCTTTGACTCTCAGTCTTTTTTTGTGACTGCATGAAGTTGCACTATTGATGAATAATTGAATATTGAGTAGTGGCTATTGGTTGATGCATAGCTAGGAAGCATAATAATCAAGGATAGTGCTGTTTGCATCTGTGATAAAAAATTCACAGATCCATATATTCACAGAAATGGATTTTTTGCTCTCATTTTCATTTCTCAAGGGTTAGTCTATTATCAACTCACCTAGTTTATGAAGCTGTTAATCTGGGAGTTGTACAATGATTACAGAAAATGTAACTTGTGAGTAGGGAGAAGACGAACATTCTTTGCACCTTATCTGATTGAGAAAGTAGTGGTTATGCTTTATGATGGAGTTCTCTGGTGCACCTGTATGAAGTGCTTCAGTATGTCACTTATTACTACATATTTGGCGTGTGTTTTGGCCAGAATTGTTTGACACAGCTTCATTAACACAGACTGGAGGGGCAGAGAGCTTGGAGAAATGCAGCAGGTGTGTTGTTACTACTGCAGCAGACTTGATGACAGAGAGCAACGCATTCCCTTTCCTCATTTGGTTGCAGCAAGAGGATATTCAGTACTTCTGGGCAGTACCTGCAAATGTAACTTTCTGGAATTTCCCAAATACACTTCTGCTGCAGCTCTCACCCAGAAACTATGGAAACCTTTAGCAGGGAGCAGGGTAGACAGAGTTCATGTCCTGTGTGTAGGCTAACAGAAGTAAGCTAATAGGAACAGAAGCATTTTTCAAAATACTTGGGAACTTTCAAATACAGGGTAAGGTCAGTTTTCTAATTGTTCCTTCACTTTCATAGTAGAGGTTGAAATGGACCTTGAAATTGTTCCTTTGATGGCAATGCTATGAAACTGCATTGAAATACACCATAAACAAAAGTTACTGTTTTCAGTGACCAACCTACAAAAATAATAAAGTGTCATTTTAAAACTTACTCCTTTGTCAGCTATTTAAAATGGTCTTAACGACAAGTGATTGACACAAATACATTGTAAAAAATTGTATATATATTATTTATCTGCTTTAGGGTTCCTTTAGTTAGCTGTCAACGTGGTGAACAAATCAGCACAAAACCAGGAGCTGTATGTCACTTGATGTTCTTAGCTTTTCAGTCACTGTAACCCGTAGAAGCAGGAGGAATGCTTTCCTTTTAACTGAGAGGTAAAAGTCAATATGTCAAATTTTCAACAATTAGAGTATCTGTGCTGGACACATTGTTATTTTTAAATTTACCTTCAAATGAAAAAGAACAAAAAAAGGAATGTCATCCTAAAGTATTCTGTAAACTCAAACTGTCTTTAATATTGTTACCAAGCAGGCTTTCTATTGCCTTTGTAGATGTTGAGAACATGTTCACTCCCAGATCTTTACAAATTGTACAGAACTTTAGTTGATGTTCCCAGTGTAGCAGATGTGCAGCATCAGCATAATCTTGAAACAGATGATACGGAAGATGAGCAAGCCAAAGAAGGACCCTCTGATTCTGAGGATATGTGAGTGTATCAAGTTTATCAAGTATTTTAAGAGCCATCTTGGATCAAGAATGTTTTTGGTTAGATACTGTTATACACACTATACCAGCATGGGGTTTTAACCCAGATTTTTAAAATTTTGTATTGAATCATCATTTACTTTAAGTCTTTTTCCAGAGAATTGAGAAGCCAGTGGGGTATACTGTATACAATAGCTGTCTGAATTTCCTTCCCAAAATCCATCCAAGGTGCTATTCTGTCTGGTGTCTGCAACTTGCATTTTGCTCAAGCAACTCAGAGTTGATTGCTATTGGTCTTCTAGAAATAAAGATTTCTTGAATATTTCCTTTCTTTCTATGTTCTGGGAATATTGCTCATTTATCTCCTCTACTGTTGTATTAGAATGTTCTTCAAGTCCCCCAAATTCTTTCAGGGGCTTCAAAATCTGACCCTGGAATTGACTATTTCCCACAGCTTGGATAGTCTGGTGTATCTATTCTGATTAGATCTAGATGTCTTTTTTCTCCAGACACATTTTCATCTGGATTGAAAATGTTGTACTTGCCAGGGTTCTATAATAGTGCACAATTACAAGGATTTTGAAATTATCTTACTAATACAGTTGAATTGAGGACTTACTATCTTTTTATGAGACTGTTGGGTATCTGTTTATTCCCTGTGGTTGCATGATACAATGGTATCGATGCTGTAGTCATGTTGGACTGAGGTCACAAATAGCTGGGGGAGGGGGGCCGGAGGGTGGAGGCTGTCTCTTGGGCTTTTTTTCTCCTCCTGCTAGATTGGCTTTTCAGTTTGCTGCTTAACAAAAGAAATGAACTCTTGCTACAGGGTTTGTCTTGTAAAGTATTAATTATATAAACTTTGTATCACATTCCTTTAGTATGTTTGGAGAGACAGATACAGATTTGCAGGATCTCCGAGATTCAATGGAACAGTTGCTTAGGGAGCAGCCTAGTGAGGAACTGAGTGAAGAAGAGGAGTCTACTTTAAAGGCTAATGCCATGGAATGCATAACAAATGGTACTGAGCTGGATGAAGCAGATGAAAATAACCCCAGCAGTGAAAGTGCTCTTAATGAAGAATGGCAGTCAGGTATAATTTCTGTTACACCTGTTTCATAAGTTATTTATTTATGTTAAAAATTCAAACACAGAATAATGTTTTAGCTTTGTTAACTTGTAATGAAGTAAAGCTCTAATTAATAGTTTGTATACGTAAGTGTAAAAAAATCAGATAATAGTCAGACTTTCTGAATGTTAAGGTCAACATCTAAGCAGCATTCCATGTTGCAAATTAAAGCTTGGCTGTTTGTTGGGCAGTGATGGTAAATGCCATTTTCTCTAAGTTATCTAAAACTTGGCTTCAAGGAAGATCAAAGACAGAGTGCATTGTATGTCTTGAATAATTCATGGCTTTAGGTGTGAAAAAGAAATAGCAATTGACATGGCTGGAGTATCTGGGATCCAGCTTAAATTACAGTTAAGTAATTTAACAGGCAGTCAGAAGGAACATGAAATTATTCACCTTGTCCTTAGCCAAAATTAGGCATTAAAGCAGTCAGAATAAAAATGAGACAGATAAATTAATTACCGCTTTCAGCATTTTGTATTAGATATGCACAACGTCCTGAAGTCTCAGTTCTGTTTTTTAAATTCTGTGGAAATAGAAGTATTTTGCTTTAAAATTAAGTGCATTTAGAAATCTGGTTATAAAAAGTTGTAGAGGATCAGTAACTCATCTGAAACATAGCTTTTGTGTAATTTTTATTGAAGACAATTTTCAACAACTTCAACATCTGTGAATATACCTGTAAGATATTATCTGTATAATACATTCCAAGAATTATTTTAAAGTAAAATAAACTTAGTTAATGTCTTTAATTTTGTGACAGTGCTGATGTTATACGCTGGTTACATGCAACACTATCTGCTTCTGTGATTCTGCTGTTATTGCAAGTGCTAGTGTTTAATACCAGTGTCCTACCTTCTAGATATTCCATAAGAATTGCAGGTTTCATTTTTGGGGCAGGGAGGAAAGCAGGCCAGCCTTCAAAAGGGTAACAGATAGAACTTGAGACAAAATCTGCTCAAGACCGAGACATTAGATAGAGGATTAGAAATAACCTAATGGGTTTCTAACCTACATACAACTTTTCTTTTTATTTTAATGGTAATTTCTTATTGATTTGACTGTTGATGCTTGAATGAAGGATGTGATTTGGTCAGGACTAGACCTTACACTAGTCATATATAAGAATTGTAAGTAGTAGAGTTCTAATACTAACTCACGAAGTCTGTGATCTACCAGGTAATACTATTTAAAGGTTTGATAGTGTATGCTCTGAAATGTAAGAAGTTGTATGTTTTTCCCTGGTAGACAAGTTCTCTCTGAATTTCAATGCTTATTTAAGATAGTATTTTTTCTTGCATTTCATAATGGGATTTTACATAGGGATTCTGTCTTGTATTTTTTAAAACATCCTTTTTTTGTTAGATTTACCTAATGTTTTACTGTTACAAACCTATTTTTAAGGTTTCTGTAAGGTTCTGTAATTTTGCCTATAAGCAAAATTATCTTGATTTCTCTCCCGTATCTTATTGCACCACTCAGCATACTTAATTTTCTACACAACAGACATGCCCTTATAAAAGAATGAGGAACTCTGTAGTTAAATTAATACTGGGGTTTTTTTAGACTTGCTCCATGGAACAAGATGCATCTCAGGGCAGAAAGTAATGGATGGGTAACATACGTGTCCTTATTTTTTTGCTAGAAGACAGCTGCTTCATTAACGAGCTCCTTTCCCTTGCGTGGGACAGCTGCCAAACCCTTCATGAATTTCACCTCAGAAATCTATAGAGTGGTGGTATGAAACTTGACCTACTTTGCTAACTAAAATTCTGCTCTAAGACCATACTTTGTATCCCTTCAGGCTGAATACCCTTATGGCTAATTGTCAGAGTGGGGATTTAGAGGGGATAGCTGGACACTTCCCATTTGGGATTTTTTTGAAGAAAGAGACTATTCCTATTTTCTTGCACATTGTCAGAACATCTGCCAACATCATCCAGTGCTCCTGAGCTTATCTGTTTGGTTGCATTTAAAGGTTATCTATTTTAGAGACTTAGAAACAACATTAAGAATGTAGGAAAACTGAAGGGGTTTTACTGTTGTTTTGTTTCTTTCTAGATAATAGTGATGGAGAGATTGCCAGTGAATGTGAAGAATGTGATAGTATCTTCAGCCATTTAGAAGAGTTGAGATATAACCTGGAGCAGGAAATAGGCTTTGATAAATTAATTGAAGTTTATGAGAAAATAAAGGTTTGTGGAATAAGCTCAAGTGGAAATATTTTAAGAAACAAGTACCTAGGACTGTTTTCTTTGCCAGTTAACTAATTGCTTTGTGTGACTAGAGTAAAAGGTTTTTTTCTATAGTCTTTTATTCTGTTTTGGCACACTAAAATATTAACAGAGAAAATGCCCTGACGGTGGATTAAAGAGAAGAACTTTGGTCTTAACCAAGAATTGCATTTAATAAATTTGAACTATTTAATTTTATACCCATTTTAATTTTGGCAACATGGTTTGTTCTTTCCCCCAGGTTACACTTGAAGATGAGGATGAAAATATTGATATTTGTTCAACCGTCATTCAGACTGTTCTTGGAAATGAACACAAACACCTGTATGCCAAAATACTTCACCTGGTAATGGCAGATGGAGCTTACCAAGAAGGTAATCTTCATGTATCCTGGCAGTTACGGCTCGTCTTACGTTCTTTCTTGGTCATATACAATATAGGTTCTAATACACTTCTAAAACATCGTAGTATCACAGAATATAGAACATATCTGTGCTTTGATTGGTTAAATTAATTAAAATTTTCCACAAAGGGTATTTTTATTCCTGCAGCAAAATGTGGCAGACTTTGCTGACCACTCTGATTTAACAGAATGTACATGTACAGTCAACTGTAACAATAATTGGCTTACAAAAGGTACAGTGTAATTATTTAATTTCTGTACAACAGTTACACAGATGGGGAAAGTGGAAATCCAGAACAAAACTTTCAGAATCAAAACAAATTTTATCCTAAGAATTAATGAACTTTTAGCTAAAGTAGTATTATGCTTTCTGTAATATTACTTTTAATATGTTGCACCTTCGCTCCTTTTCTGAAAATTTCATGGAGCTCTTTATCCTATAATTAGCATTTTTCAGAAGACTTTGATGTGTATGTACCATCCATCTTAGTTGGTGACTCAGTAATACATGAAGAAAATTTATTTTGCTCTGGAGCCCTGCCCAGCTTAGCACAGGTTATGAGGCAGATGGATGGTTCCTCAATCTTTCAGAGTCACTCTTACGAAAAACCACACAGACCACCATCAGTGAGGGAATGGGTTTGGTTTTTTCCGTTTCTCTCATGTCAAAAATTTAGCTGCAGTTATCTATTTTTAGATTTCTAATGATCAAATTCTTCACTGGAGAGGGGAAAAAAAAGAAAGCTAAAATTTTAATTAGTTTTATAGAAATCAGAAGCATCATATATTGGCTTTAGAAGTGTGTGTAATGATCATCATTTAATGTATTTCAATTTTGAAAAAAATATTCAAATGCATGTTAACCAACACATGCTTTGTGCATATTTTAAATTCTTTTACAAATGTGTTGCAATAGCATTATAAGGTCAAGTAAGTGTACGGCTTTCTATGACTTTTATATGCAAATACTTGAGGGGGGAAGTCTTAAGCCTAGTTACAAAAACATAATAATTTTTTAAAAATTCTAATACAAATTACATTTTCCCATTTTTTTTCTACTGATACAGAACCACTAGGTAAGAACTATCAGTTCCATGTTGTTTTTGTGCTGTGTTAGAGAAATATGACAGAGAAATGTCTGAAAAATACTTTTTCAGCCACAATTTATTGATTTAATGACAGATTTGGAAAGATACACTGTAGTAGTTCATTTTTCAAGTGTCCAAAAGACTGGCAATGTAGAATAATAAGAAAATGGTTACTATAGTGTTACCATTTTCTTTTGCTTGCTACTCTGCATTAAGGATATTTTAAAAGTAGTACGAAAAGGCTTAAATGAAAATTTGCTGAAATGCTGGCATATAAATTATAAACTGTTGTCTGAGTGAATCCTATTAAAATGAGCTGACTTTTATCTTGCAAAATGCTGATTAACAAGTGGCTATTTTTATTAGATTCAGTTCTAATTCTGTATTTTACAAATGTGTGGTAGCATCCAAGAAATGATAAGAAGAAGTCATTCTTTACATTTTAGACACTTAAATTTAAAAGTCCTATGCTAATAGGGTGAATAGAGGACAAATGACAGACAGAAGGATCTTCCTGAGCTTCTGTCTCAAAAGCCTTATACTCTTCAAATAAGAAATGTTGGGAAAAAATTACTATTGCTCTTTCCTAAGAGGATTGTTCTCACTGAAGCAGGCCACTTGAGGTGCAGCTATCTTAAATTCGCTAATCCAAGGTGACACGATGTTCAATATTTGTGTGTAGCGCTTTAAGGCAGCTTTGGTAATGGTCACCTCATTGGTGACAGCCTTAGTGGATTCTTGTGTTATTGCTCACTAAATTGTGGTTTCTAGATTGTTTTGTAACCCTAGCTTTACTTGTGTCTATGTGTCTCTTCTTTTCACACTGTCTGTCCCCCTCTTCTACTTTTTGCAGGTAATGATGAATAAACCTGACTCAGGAAATTCCTTAGTGCTTACTACATATCAGTGTCTGAAGTCTGCACAGCTGAGTAACAAATTGTAGTGGAGAATGTAACATGGGGCAGGAGAGGCAAGACTTTAAAAAAGAATATTGATTGTATGAAAAAGAGAAAAAAACATGCCTTTTAAACTGAGATACCTTTAGAGTTCTCTTGTGTGGATTTGCATATGTGTTCCTGAAATTTTAGGTGCCTAAAATTTAAAAAAACACACACCAAACAGCCAACAACAACAACAGAAAAATCAACAAAACCCAAAAACCTCAACAAACCAAACAAAAAATCCCAAACCTGTAACCTCTCAAATTTCAAAAGAAACAGAGAAAGAAATACCTGTATATATTCTGATACAAAACTGAGACCTGTAATTAAAACAGAATTTCTGCCATATGAGCAGTTAGCTGGTAAGGTTGAGCAGTTGGAAGCATTACTGTGTTGTGGAAATACTCACATCTGGCTATTCACTTACATACTTCAAATAGCTTTTCTTTACACCTACACAAAGAAATTATTTTGTTTTTATTGACTCTCATGGTTGTATTTTAATAGTATCTTTATCTAGTGGTCCAGTTCAAGTATTTCACTTGTATTTTGAAGCTGAAAGCTTCTGTCACATCTGAAATATCTTAATAGTGTTTCTGAACCAGGGCAAACTGGTACATAAGTCATCATTGAAATGTCTGGGGCAGGGGGATTGAGATTATAAAATCCATTTGGAGCTAGAATACTCTTTTTTTCAATATTTTTCTTCTTCTTCCCCTTCCCAAAAATCCCAGTTGTTTCCCTCTCTTGAATTTTGTAATCTGGTCAATGATGATGTACTACACTGTTGAACTGAAAGGGGGGAGGTTTCCTGTTTGGCTTTAAAACCTGGCTGTTCTAGTCATTGCTCCAGCAGCCACAGGGGAAAATGAAATATTGCAGCCGCAAGTGCTGTGTAATACTTCACATCTTTTGGCTCCTGTATTGTATGGCTTGGTTTCCACCACCCTACAAGCAAAAGCAGGTTTCTTCTGACACACATTTCCTTATTCCTCATGTCAAAGCAGTAATACAGGGCAGACATTATGGATTCTGCTGTTTTCCAGTCATCGTCTCTGCATCAGCTTTACTGGTTTACCCATTACAGTAAGTTTCTTGTTATGAATTTGATGAATTGTCAAACTTCCAAGTGCCCTATTAGACAAAAATAGGTTTGGTTGGGTTTTTTTTTCAGCTACAACCAGTCACAATCTAAAACTGTCAAAAGTTGCTTTTCCACAAAGTAAAAGCAAGTATATATAGATATATATGTATATATTTATTATTTAAACTGTCAAAATATGTACATGATTTTTGTATAATTGTTTTATGGTGTCATTATTAAAATTTTGCCCACTGAAAAGTGTTAATTTTTTTAAAGATACCAAACTTACTCTAGTTCAGCAGTATCCTGGGAATCTGTGGTGAGAATAAAATTAATAGTAGTAATAATTAATTGCCTTTAATAGATTATTTTTTATATCCTTATTTCTTTGATAAACACCTCTTCATCTGATGAGAAACTATGATCATTGTTGGAAACAGTGCTGGTTCTGTCCTATGCTGCTTCTCATTCCCTTTCCTTCTTTATTTCTTTTTTCTTAGCTTCCCACAGTAAACTTTTCACCAGGCTTCTCTTCCATTCCACTTTTCACTGCTGCATAATCTATTCAGAGAGATGATCCTCATGAGCTACATCATCCGTGACATTTAGCAAACACACCCTAAAGACTTCATTAAAAAATTAATCTGAATTGCTTTCCTTTTTTGGGTTTGATTTTTCAAATCATACCTTGCCCACCTTTTGCAGGAAGGGAGCACTCAGAACCTTTAGATTTAAAATAATATAGCATAACTGTATGGAAACAATAAAACACACCAACTGGTGTATTCTATCCTCTATGGTTTTGAATCCCCTTAAGGTGATGCAGTCTTACTGAAGTCAAGGACTGGGCCATGTTCACTTCTTTTAAATTGGAATTGTATCATTATTGACACTGTTCATTTCTTATGTAGTGCACTGGCTACAAAAATGGACATAATCTGCAGACTGCAAGATTTACAAACAGACCTTTTTACCAATCAATGATTTGAAAAATACATGTAAATTGTGGACAGCTTTTCAAGAATAATCTTCAAACCTGCCACCCAAGACTGAATATCCTTGAAATGCCTCAAAAGCTAACTTAAAACTGACACAGTAAATAAGTTTGTCTGCTAAAGTAATACTTTCATCTCAAATGTTAAATCCATATTTAATGTGTGCTATAATGACATCAGGGACAGTGTGGCTGCAAGATAATTAATTGGTCTGTATGTAATTTATTGAAATTAGCTGAGCATTTGGCTTGTGTGCATATTAAATTCACTTTGAAGAATTTTCTGTTGTAATTCTAGTAGCAAATTGAGATATGGACTGGTATTTTTCACACAAAACATATTCTGTGAACTATTTAACATGTCTCTGTCCTCAGACTTGCTTCTTGACCCTTGAAGCCAACTCTTAAGTTCAGTTGAGGAATGTCAAAAAAAAAAAAAAAAAGCAACCAAACAACCCAAAAACGATTAGCAGAAAGGAGTAAGACCCCCAGCAGTGACCTGGTTTGAGCTGAACAGGTACAGTACTCTACCCAGAGCACTGATGCCTAAAACCTTTTTTGAAGAACAGAGCCTGAAGAGGCTTTTGCTCTTTAATTTGCTGAACTCTGATGAGTGCATATTTGAAGTTACTGCTAGAAGGAACTTCAGAAAAATGTGTTATCTGGTTGGGCAACGTGAACCAAGGCAGAGCACAGGTTTTTCTGTGGTCTGGGGAGTGAATGGCTGATTGAAATCAAGTTCCAATCTACCTCATTCCTAACAGGGCTCTTTGTGCTCTTTAGAAATCTGCATTATTTATCAGTAATTCTTACTTCAGCTTTTACTGCTTCTCTGTCCCTCTTGCTCTCGTTTGAGCACGCATTCTCCGCTCACCTCATCGTTCTAAGCCCTACATCTTTGCCGGAATCGATGGAAAGCCGGGCTGCGGGTGTTGTGCCGGCCCTTGAGCCGCCGCCGGCAGCCGCCAGGGGGCAGCGCGCGGGCGGGCGCGGCCTCAGAGCCCCGTGCGGGTCCCACCGAGGCTGGACAGGGGCGGCCTGCGGGGGAAGCGGCGAGGCTGAGCCGGAGCAGGAGGTCCTAAGGCCCTGCCGTTTATGGGTATTTCCTTGTACAAGGCCATGTTCTGAAAATACCCGTAAGTACAATTGTTTGTTTACAAATCTTTACATTCCTTTTCCTGGAGGATAGGAGGATCATAGAACCATAGAATATCCTGAGTTGGAAGGGACCTACAAGGATCATAGAGTCCAACTCCTGGTCCTGAACAATCACACCGTGTGCCTGAGAGCCTTGTCCGAACACTCCTTGAACTCTGGCAGTCACTCTGTAACCACTTTCCTGGGGAGCCTGTTCCAGTGCCCAACCACCCTCTAGGAGAAGAACCTTTTCCTGATATCCAACGTAAACCTCTCCTGACACAACTTAAGGCCATTCCCTCAGGTCCTGTCACTGTCACCACAGAAAGAGGTCAGTCCCTGCCCCTCCTCTTCCCCTCACAAGGCAGCTGTAACTGCAGTGAGGTTTCCCCTCAGCCTCCTCCTCTCCAGGCTGAACAGACCAAGTGACCTCAGCTGCCCCTCATACGGCTTCCCTTCACAGTCCTCCACCATCTTTGTAGCCTTCCTTTGGATGCTCTCTAGTAGGTTTATGGCATGAAATATCCTGTTCCCCCAAATGACTAGATGCAAATTTAAATAAAATACAACACTTTTAGCACAGTTGAAATGTATGGTTGGGCTCTGTATAATCTTCCCCAATGCCAGTAGAAGCATGCCCCTGACTAAATTACTGATTTGACTTGTGTCTCCACTAAAAGCACCACATCAAAGCTCAAATAAAGCTACACTACATAATTTTATTAGCTGTGATAAACCAAGGACAAATATAGAAATTTAACTTTTCAGTCCTTTTAAATGTTTTTCTTTTCAAATCAGTATGTGCTTTCTCAAGTCTTATTTTACCATTTGTTCATTCATGAACCATGTAGACTCAAGTTTAGCGTAAAATAGAAATCAGTGGTTACTGTTCCTAAACCTTTTTTGCCATTTTTATCATAGCAGTTTAAATGGAGCAATTTGTAGAGTTTAAGCAGTAGTTTTAAAACCCATAAAGAGGTTCCTTTAAGTTAAATTTGTGTGTTAATGCAATTTGTGCTTCAGATGCATTTCCAAGTTGATATGTTTTCCAGCTGAGCTGATGGGTTCATCAATTCAAATTGTAGCACTTTAGAATGGTTGGCTTTTGCAAGAGTCTTAAAAACACTTATTCATCAACTAAAGCTTTAATTGAGCTGCTTCCACAAAGATATATTAATTTGCAGTTACTTGTGAGACATGTATATATAGGTATGTGTATATGTATGTGTGTGTATATGTATATATATATATATATGAGCTCAACTGCTACTCCTAAATTCCTTGCCTTGAGCATCTCTGATCTGGTGCACTCTTCCAGATTTTATTTCCAAGACATTTTTAAACTAAGATGGGATTTAGCCAATTCCATTCACTCTTTTTTTAACAATACAGTTTAGAGAACTCATAGAGCCAAAGACTTGGAGGATTTTTTCACATGAGCTGCACAGCAAAAGCCAAAGCCACAGGTGGGTTGCACAGTGGGAAAACTCCAGCGAGGTAGCATTTGCTTAGTTTCAGGACAGCTGTGACAGTTCTTTCGCAAGTCATCCCTGAGGCTGACTGTATCAAGTGTGAGGCTGGGGCGTTGCATGATTCACTTCTGCTTGGCTGATGGATGTTCCCCCAGGGACTGTAGTCAGCCAGGAAAAAATACAGTTCAGATTTAAATAGGACTGTGGCTTGAGCTGATGCAGACCTGCTCTGAGGAGAAGAGAACCAATCAGGTCTTTGACATACCCTAATTTTTGCTGTATCCTGCACACAGTCCTGACAGTAATCTCCTCCCTAGCGGAAGGGGTGAAGTATGCATTTTGGCTGTATCCTTGATATAGAATAAAACTTCCCTAAATTCAAATTTTAGGCTAAAAAAAAAGACTGTGGTTCTATCTCTCTTAAAAATTTTTAATCTCAAGCAATACTTCAGGGATGCCATACTTTCCTCCTATTGACTCCCCCATCAGCTGTCAAATGTTCTTATTGTTGTTTGCTTTATTGCTGCTAGAATTTCTGAGTTCTGATTGCATTCTGAATGCTGTCAGAGAAGTTTTGCAAAATTCAGGTGTGTAGCCTTTTTCTGAAGTGATTGATTTGATAGGGATACGAAAAGGACAGAAAACCTGAGGTGCCATTAATGATGAGCCAGAACTGTCTATTGTGGATCATGGCTAACATGAACCCTGCTTAAAACTGCTTTTTATAAACTGCTGTAGGTGTTATATTTCCTCTGCATTTTGTTTCTTTCTTTGTATGGAAGTGTTTAAGAAAAAACTAGACATGGTACTTACTGCAATGGCCTAGTTGACATGGTGATACTCAGGCAAAGGTTGGACTTGATCTCAAGAGGTCTTTTCCAACCTCATTTATTCTGGAAATCTGTAAAATTCTTGATAAAGATATCTGAAAGATAGTAATAAAATGCAACTAATTTGCCATTATTATAGCACATTTAATTGATCCTTTCCCACTAATGTTAATTTTGATAACTTACATAACCATTTGGAGTATTTTAATCCTTTTCTTTAAACATTGTAAGAACCTAAAAGATGAAGTCTATGACAGTTAAGCTTCTCAATAGAGTATATTTGGACATAACACTGGACATACTTATGTCTTTTAATTATAAGAAATATGAGTATATATATTTTTTTATACTCAGTAGTTTTAAAGCCTTATTTAGTAGACCTGTATTTATTGTTACATATATGAGAATTATTTCAACAGCACTAAAACATCCCTGATGTGATTTTTTAGCTTAGTAATATAGCACTTTTTTCCCATCTGTGGAAAAGCTTAATTGCACTGACCTCTATATCCTGTTCCACCGTGGACTTTAGTACATCAGTTAATGATCACAGTGCCCTGAATAACTTAACTCACTGTATTCACTTAATACTTCTTTGTCACCTTTGCTCAGACCACTATTGCTTTCTCTACATTGGACAATCCTGTTTATCCAGAAACTTCAGCAAATTCTGACTCCACAGACCATGAGGTCAAACATTGCCAGGTGGGAAAGAAAGCACAGTTCAGTCCTGGCCCACAGCCTTTGTTAACCATGCAGTGATGCCGTAGTAACTACTTTGCTCAGATCCATAATGGGCAGACTTTCCACCACCACCCCCAGTATGTAGCCATACATACAGTAGTGGAGCATGGATGAGCATAGTCATAAGGTCTCCTTCCTCCCAGTAAAATTAAAGAAAGCTTGAGTCAGATCCCATTGTGATTTGTTAAGCTTCTCCTGTTCACCACAGTCTGTTCTTTCCCTCTGCTGATGATTATCAGGACCAGCAGAAGGAAATGTTCGCCCACCCTCATGCTTGGGCATGAAGCAGAGCGTCATTGATTAAACTGCTGAGAGGATGGGTGTGAGCCAAGGCACCAGACTCTGAGCTGCAGTTGGTGAAGGTATGAACACGTCTTCCATTCTGCTTATTCTGCCACAGTGAACACAATCTCCATCAGAAGGATGGGATACAACAGATGGAGCTATAACTTAAACCACTTCATAACAGTTCCTAAAGCTCATCTGTCAAGGATGGTGCCAGACTGCTTGTGCAGTGTTAGTAAGAGAAATTTATGTATGAACATACCATGTGAAATAGGCCTGCTGAGGAGCAAAAGCTGTGTAGCCTATAATGTTTATCTTGCATTAATCAAGTTGTAATGTATTTACTTAGCACTATTTTTGTTTTCACTCGCTGGCAAAATCCCCACAGATGTTTTATTCTGCCTTACAGCAGTTAAAAATGTGAGAAATGTATAATTGAAATAATTTACTAATTGTGCAATTGCTTAGATTATCACACAATAAACCATGGGGACTTGTTAGAGGGAACGCACTAATCCATGGTATGACACAGGTCAGATCACTTCCTACAGTCACTAGCTTTAACAAAGCTATCTATGATACCTCAACTCAGGTATTTTCAGATGCAATTCAGAAGACTGGCAAGACTGTAAGATGTGGGGTGTCCCCTATCCCTCCATTCTGCATTTCTGTCTCAGTGTTGTCTGAAGAATATGCTGCTCACAGCTACACTGATGGTCATGGAAATTGCAGGTACCTCATTTCTGGAAATCCAACTCCCGATGCTTTTGCAGCCTTAGGGAACTGTACTTTCTTGCCATAGGATAACAGAGAGGTCAGAAGGCTTTGTGATCGTTGGCCAGAAGACTGTGTAGAATAATAGAATGAGCTGGGGAAAAAAATGCACTAAAAGCATCTGGGAGTTTTTGTGCATACTAGGCAATATATTCTATACTCATTTTCTGTGCTAAGTTTATTGTTACTGAGGCCTAGAAGTAACCAAATAAAACAGCAGGGAAGCCTTTTCTATGTTTCTTGCCTCCATTTCTCACTAATACTTTTACATTTTCTCCCTCTCTCTTCTAATGGAAGCTGGGAGGAAAGGGCCGAGCACAGCACTAATGACATGAAGAAAAATACTGAAGGAAGCAGCAGGGAGGCCATGGTTTCAACCACTCTTCCTCCCTTGCCCAGGAAAATTTCAGTGACCTCTTGACACCTCCCATGGGAAACTTTAAATTGACAAGAGTATTTCCCAAGTAAATACAAAAATATGGCATTAAAATAGTACTGTTTCTGACTTAATCCTCCTAAAGTTGATGCAAGTAAGTTAAGGTTCCCGCACCAGCTATAATGCACTAACCTCAATCTTGATGGCTGGATATATGAATGTGTATCAGGACTGATTAAAAAATTCTTCCATGCACTCACTAACAGCCACTGGGGAAACTGAAAATAAAAATGCCAAAAATTAAGTTACAGCTTGTTCCTGGATTGTGCTGGTATATTGTTTAAAACTACTATGTTTCATGTTATACAACACTACTTAGAGTAACTCTAACATTAATTTGTCCTATCAAAACAAAGGGGAAGGCATTTCATGTTCATTATAACCTGATTGGTTATTCTGCCATGTTTTTGCTGGGGTAAGATACTCAAGAATGATTGTTGTGTCTCTTGGAAAATATTCTGGCTTTATTATATGCCAGCTGCCAATTTTTCCTCTGAAATCTGATCATGAGGAATACAGAGATATGAGAGTATGTTGCACCTCAAGTGTCTCCATACCATATTCCCCCACACCCAGAGAATTTGCCACTGAGCAACACTTGCTGGTCATTACTAACTCTGATCCTGCTTGTTAATAGTAGGATGAATTCTACTCCAAGAGATAGGATGCTAAACTGGAGATCTGTAGTTTAGTGCTAGGAATTGTTCCTTTGCTTCCTCCCCAGCATTTTATTTAATTTAACCTGTAGAGACAAATGCATCTGTGCCAGTCCTTGTCCATTTGTCTTACCTTCTCATATCTTTCCAGACTTTTTTGCCACAAGCTGTCAAGCCTTCCATGTATGAGGTAACCCTGCCTTCATGTTCCCCATGCCTGTCATATAGAAAAGGATCAGCACAATAAAGCCCATAAATAAGAATGCTTCCAGAAGATAATACCAGAAAAAAAATGCCTACCAATGTGAACTAGCATGCAGGAAAAGACCTAGCACAGGCCATTTGCTGACAGTTCTTTAGAGCACAGCTGCCTTAGCTATATAAAAGGACTATGACGTGGATTAAAAGTACATCAGTTTTTTAGCACAGGTGTGACCTTAGAGAGGAATTGTGGTAGAATTGCATTAGCAGTTTGCAGGTTTTTGGCACACTTACCTATTGTCAGTGCCCCAGTCCATCCACACACAGAGTTGCTGTTCGCATTTTCTGGGACACGTGGGAAAACATTACTTGAAAATGAGTTTGACTGTAGCTCATATAAAGTGTCTATTTAAGAGGTATTTAAGGGCTGATTCTTAGCTGGGGGATGGAATCCAGCTGCCTGTTTTCTTTGGCCCTGAGAGCCAGCTTTATGTGATTTACATTTTCAAAGCTGCCTTCACAATGAAAGAGATTGAGGCTTGGTTTTGAGGCATGGCATGGTTTTTGGGGGGGTTGGGTTTTTTCTTGGTGGTGGGGGCATGCTAGTGAGTAAATATTTTACAGCCCACATTTCTAGTTCGACAAAATCAGTGACTCCAGGCTGTGAGACAATATAAGTAAGCACAAAGGCTGGAATTTATTGCTTGTAATGATCTATGAGATAAGATTTTTCAGCTAAGCCAGTGCAGAGTTCTCTTGCCAGATGTGTGGGAGTGAAAGTGACACAAATCTTAAAAAAAAAAAAAAGAGAAATCTTTGGCAATCCCAGAGTGATTATATAGCCTTGTAGCACTAGCAGCCTCAGAAAATTCATTTTGTGTCTCAATGTCCTTATTGACTTGGGAAGCCAAGTCTCAAGCTTTATAAAAGAAATCCAAAGTAGTGCCATGAATACTCCATAAATTTATCTCACTTCCTTAATCTTATTTTGAACAAAGATAGTTTTGGGGTCTGTTTTTCTACATGCCTCTGTTTATAAAGAACTGTGGTAGCAGAATGATAGTGATTCTGAAAAAAATCAATGGGGAACTTGTCCCTTTATTCCCTTACTTTCATCCCAATGTAATTAAAAACTTTCCTTCAGAGTCGAGCTACATCATAAATCCTGATTTTTTCTCCCAAGATATCACAGACAAAAGCACAGTACATGGCTGGTACAGTGATCACATCCAAACCTCTGCCTACATCCTTTCATAAGTATACTAGAAAATGCAGAGACACAAAGCTGTAAAGGAGCTTCTGTACCTTTCAGACAACTAAGAGGCCTAATTTGTGCTAATGGGGCTGCAACTTTCCTTGGAGCTGAGGATACATTCCAAAAAAGGATACCACAGCAAAAGAAAACGCTTTTCCTTGGTATAAGAATATTGCTTGGACTAGTTTGGAGTTAAAACGTTAGTGCACTTTAAATGCTGTAACACATTTTAATTTTTTATATCCTAGTATACAAACTCTTACACAATCTATCTCATCACTTATGTATGACACCACAGCAGAACTGTTCAAGTGTGGCAGAGATGTTTGAAAAGTAAACATGCTGATAATCCTACTTGCCTGCCACATAGCTCTGCCCAGCAGGCACTTTTAGTAGGAAAATGCTATTTTAAGGAAATAAATCTCTCTGAAAAAAAACCTAGCTGAGCATGCCTTTAAGAATTAACATGACAACTTTTTTTTTTTTTTTGGCAAACTATCAAACTGTTGCAGCACTCAAAATTCTAAAATAACTTAGGTTAGAATTTATTCTTGCTGTAGATTTTGCTCTAAAACCACATGAATTTCCTGAAATTCATGAATCCATGAATCATGAATCCATGTGACATAGAAAGATGTCACATATTTATCCTGGAGCATCTTAACCAGTCCCTGCTCCTACGTCTGAGAGTGTAACACAGCTAGAGACTCTTCTGGTACAAAATCCAAACCAACTCTCTCTGCAGAAGAGATGAGGGAGGATGTGAAGGGATTATGGTACGTTTCAACAGATTGCCTGATTTGGACAGTAGGAGGAACTGCAGGACTCACCATAAAAGACACACAAACCACACTACAAATACATTCTTGCCACACATTTGTCACACTTCAGCTTTCATGACCACAAAAGCACAAGTGGTTTTTAGGAGTTACTCCTCTGTTATATGCACTTCCAATAACTTCTCTTAGAATAAGACACTTTGGATAAGGTGTTTGTTAAGACGTGCAGAAATTTCTGAGTTTTCATTATGGTGTCATGGAGTTACCCAAAGGGGAAATAAAATCCTTTACATCACCTGTTGCAGAGCCTATGGTCTGAGTGGACATGAAAATTTCTCACCTAGAAAGACTGAAGGGAATGCTTAATATGTTCTAAAGATTTATTTTGTGTGAAAGTGTGAGTAGGTCTGAGGTTCCACCCTGTTACTGATTGGAAGATCCCAAGGCTTTGGCCAAGGATGTTTGCTCTTGGAGGGTTAATTTGATTAAAGGACCCTTCTAGATAAAATAGCACGGTATTGTGAATTCTTCCCTGTACATGAAACTTACTGACTAGCTTTGTCTTCTCACAGGATTTTAGAGAGTGAAGCTGTTTCTAGAAATACAAAGTATAACAAAAGGCAGAATCTAGGAATTGTAGACCTGACATGATGGATACAGACATCTCCCAAAAACCACAACCTCCTTCCATCTCCACAGCCCACATGCAAAAGTGCCTTTGACTCTCCTCAGAAATTCCTTCTCCTATCTAAAATTGCAATTTTTTTTTTTTTTGTCAAATAATATACGTGCCAAGTATGCAGTCTCCAGACATTTCAGCTTCTTTCAGATACTTTGGTAATGAGGTGTGGTAGTGAAGACTAAGTAAACTTTGATGAATTTTGAATATCCTCCATGATACTTTTGCTTATTTAAAAAGAAGAATTGTTTGGGCCCTGCAACTCATCTCATCTGTGTGTTTGAACACATTTGGGTGTCCAAAGCTCCAAACACTTGTCACAGTGTTCCTCAAAGATAAAACTGGACTTCAGTCATTCCAGCTCACTGGAAGTGGTTTATTACAGTTCTGCCTGATCTCAGTCTAGAGTC
Source organism: Corvus hawaiiensis (assembly GCF_020740725.1). NCBI lineage: Eukaryota > Metazoa > Chordata > Aves > Passeriformes > Corvidae > Corvus > Corvus hawaiiensis. The sequence continues at coordinate 39,266,961 of NC_063217.1, forward strand.
AGTAACATGACAATTTTACTTCAATATTTATATGATTATTGGTTTACTGTTCATATGAAAGAGCTTTACCCTGTGACTGGAATGCAGCCTTTGCAAGTGGAGAAAATACTAATAGCTTTTTAATAGCTTACAATTTGCTAACAATATAGCAAAACTATTAAAGCAGCATGTAAGCATTCCAAAATGTCTAGGGCAGTCAATAATTCGAAAACCACATCCTGAATCACTTACAAATCTTTGAGAGACCAGATCTTAATGGGGCTGGGAGATACCTAGAGCAGGACTGAACACATAACCTGGTATGTTCTGTCCCCACCAGAATCTCCCCTGTGGAGAGAGCACTAATTCTAGAGGGGCAAAGAAGCATTAGAACCAACTCTGCAGCCTCACAGATAAGGTCTGTAGCTTATCAGCTGCATGCAAGGAGGAAAAAGATAATTTAATTTCTTTAAGAATGGATTCTAACATTTCTGCTCCTCTTCTAAAATCTTCACAGCTGTGCCATCTAGCTTGATTTCTTTAAACAAGAATTCTCCTTTGTTTTTTCTTTAGCCTTATTTGTAGTAAGGGCAAATTCAAGCTTGTTGGTTAATAAGATACAGGCACAATGTTTCCATCAGCATAATGAATATTTAAAGTTCTTGCCCAACTACATAACCCAATACCTTATTGCATTTCTACAAGGTACAGCACTGAATGCTGCAGCTAGGTTATGGGGATCATAAGCATCCATAAACACAGTCTTCTCCTGTGACTAACCTGGTGGGAATGTCTTGTTACAAAAAGCTCACCCAAACACTGAGAAGTTGTAGCTTATTCTTTCATGCTGCAGACACTTTCTCTGTTGCACATTTTCTCCCTGTGACTCAAGTTATTGCAAAAGCAGCAATATGTACAAAGTTACAATCCCAGATTCATGTTATCAGAGAGATCCCGTTTACAACGTGAATACACAAATGATATTGTACTCAAGAAAGCTGGGTGCCTAGAACACAGCATAATTATGTGCTTTCAGTACATTTTGGCTTCTAGTTTTACAACTCATTTCTCCCAACTCTCTCCTCACAAATACCAGAACTGCAGAGATGCCTCTGGCAGGATGCAGAAACCTGAGAAGTACATTTATCATTGATGTAGTTAAAACTAGATCACAACCCAGAAAGTGCAGTAAGGACAGCACAAGATTCAGTTTGCCAGCAAACCAACTGGATCAGTATCAACCATGCTGAGCTCCTTGCTGCTAGAATAGTTGCCAACAGTAACTGAGTTAAGTAATTTAAAGCTGGTACTAACTGAAAAAAAACCAAGCCACCAAAGCAAAACCAAATCGCAATCCCCCCTTAATCCCATGAAAAAAACTGGAAACAAAACCACAAAAAAATCATCAACTCTTAAATAAAAAGAAATGAAGTCATTGAAGAACATCTTTGCTCATTTTCACCAGAGACTGAAGAAAGTTGGCCATGGGCCATCCTTCATGATGTGCTTGCCAACGTAAAGCCAGCAAGATCAGCGTGGCCATCAGAGGTAAACTCTCACTAAAGCAATGTCAGTGGGAATTTTGCATGGCCTTTGAAAGGGGATCACCACCATATCTCCAGGGGCCATTTTACAAGGAAATAAGATCAACCTTTTGATCTGTGCTTGAGATCTATATTGCATGGGAAAGACAGGCTAATGTGGACATTACAAATGAAAAAACATGATCCCTTCTGACTAAATTAAAAAAAAAAAAGCTTTAAAAATATTTTAGTACAAAAATGTAGCTCAAAACAAAAACATGCTTATGAACTTACAAATAAAATGAATTCAGACTATGACTGCCACAAGACACTGTTGTGTTTTCTTCCTGATAGGACATAGCAGCTCTTGTTCCATGAGTCTTATTATGTTGAGTCTTTTGCAGTTATCTGAAGGCTTTCAGGATGGAATTCACATATAAATTAAATATACCTTCATATGTTTACTCTTGTAGGCTTGCATTTCTCTGCATGGCACTCACTCAGTTTTGGTTTATTACTCTAAATATATATAGTGCTAACATGACTTTTTCAGGCACATGGATTATCCCTGCCATCAAGGGTAATAATCTTCAGGGACATTCTGTAGGATTAGAATGAAGATTGGATCTGGTGTTGTTCTTTAATGCATTAATGTATTTAGTGCCTTACTTTTTATGTTATTTAAGATTTCCATGTTGAAAAATATGCAATTCTGAAATATCCCATACTACTTATCCATTAAATTTCCTAAGGAGCTAGATGCAGATGACTATAGAGTGCATCTCTTAGCCCCTCTTCTCAATAATTCATTGGCAAAACCTGATGGAATATTTGGAAAGATATTAATATTCTAGAGGTTTTATAGAAAAAAGTGATCATATAAAAAAAATTTTCTAATATTGAATGTCCCTCCTACAGCAAAGTGTGCAGCAGATGTCTTTCTCTCTTCTTGTGAGCTGCCAACTTATCAATTAGCCAGTGTTGCTCAAAGCCAGGCACAGTATAGACTATCTCACATTTTAAAGACAGAGGAAAAACTAAGGGTACTTGGACATGTGCCAGAAACAGAGATTATTGCGGTAAGATTTAGTTAAAATATAGAGTGTGACTGTTGCAACAGAGTGGGCTCAAGACATGGGGAGAGACCTTTAGGCTGTTTGGCCCAGAGGGAAAAAGAAGGTATTGGCAAAAGAAAAGGAGTGCAGAGAACAGTGGGTTTACTGCATCAAGGACGCTGACACAGAAAAAAGGAAAGAAACAGGTGTTACCAGTTCTTTCTGCGCCTGACATTGTCTTTTGCTGTTCTTCCTATTGTCCTTTGCTCCTTCCTTTACTCTACAGCTTCCAGATGAAAAGAAACAATGTATATTGGAGAAAAAAAAAAGTTTGTGCCTGAAACCCGGTGTCAGAAGTACAATTCATTACAACAAAAAATGTGTAAGATACAAACAAATATTAATAGATATTATAATTGTAGAAATCCAGTTGGATCCGGATAATGGCTGAGTAACTGGATGGCCTCATCTTTCAAATCTGTGTTTTTAGTGGATTTCTGCCCTTTGCATCATGTACTTAGTAAAAGTCGTACAAGGAACTAATGAACTGTGTATAAGGATGGGACGGTTTCAAGAAATGAGGCCTCCTCAGGTAAAAATGTCCAGAGTGCAACTCCCTGCTTATGGCTGAAAGTGAGAAAGAATAAATGCTTCAATGTAACAGCAATTCTGTTCCTTTCAGTCCTGGCTCCAGAGTATGCCAGCCTCTCTGAGTCAAACACTTCATGTGTAAGAGGGCAGTGGCATACATCTGCACACGCCCCCACAGTTTTTTACATGGATCATATTTGTTTGAAAATTAACTACAGCTACTCTCAGGAAGTAACATATTTACCTGATACTCTTCAGAGTGTTTACTGCTTTGGTTTGTATTCCACAATGTATTTAGTATTTTACAGACTTTACACAAAACAGTGTCAAAGACCAGCCCTGATAAAGGGGTAATCTTTTTATCCTGCTACCCTGAACTTTCATCTTGCTTCCCTGGTACACCACTTGTGTTGTAAATTCCTTTACTGTTTTAATAGATATTTTACATTCCTTAGGCAGCAAACTAAGTTTAGACAACAGTAATTGTCTTGCTTACAAAACTATGCTGGAAAGGCTGGCAAATTATTACCATGAGATCTTTTGAAGAAGCTATGTCCAAAAGTGAAATCCAATTGTGAGATGAGACTTTATTTAGATTCAACAAGTCTCTGTTTCAAATGTACTCATTATCCTTTTTTCTGTAGTGACAGCACTGACATGGCAAGAGAGAGGAATACTATGACACATAGGAATATTCTTATGTATCAGATGGTTATACCCTTCTATTTATGTTACGATACTCCCTGGAAAGCACAGACATAGACCAGAAACCCATCTGTATCAGTTTTCCTAAACTCCAGAATTCATGGGGGAGGAAACCTTATTTCTTAACGAACTTTACATATTTAGCAGCTTCAATATTTCCACTACTACAACAACTGAAAAATAGTAAAAATTAAAAGATTAGAGATGCATTCAGTGTGAGTGAGCACTTACTTGGAAATCCTAATAATCAGAGAATATCATTGCCATTGGAAACAACCAAGTTAGCATATCCAGAAAGTATGACAGAAAAGCCTGTCACTCTATCAGCTTGTCCAAACCTACACAATCCATGCGTGAAAAAGGAAGAGAAAAAAAATGCAGCTTTTTATATATACACAGAATTCAGTAAGGATAACAGCAAATTTAAAGTTATAGAATATCCTGAATTGGAAGGGATCCACAAGGATCATCAAGTTCAGCTCCTGACCTTGCACAGGACAGCCAGCCCCAAGAATCACACCACGAGACTGAGAGTCTTGTCCAAATGCTACTTGAACTCAGACACACTTGTGCTGTGATGACTTCCCTAAGGAGCCTGTTCCAGTGCCCAACCACCCTCCTGGGGAAGAAACTTTCCCTAATATCCAATCTAAATCTCCCCTGACTTAGTTTCACGCCATTTCTTCGGGTCAACTTGAAAGCTAGAATTACACACAAGCTTTTGGATTGCTTCCTTTTTGAGTTGCAGTTGACAAGATTAATAACTGGATCTTAAACATTTGTCTAGCTTTTTCATCACCCATAGACAAGGGGTCTCATCTGATTTTAAAAGAGCGGGCTTTAATTTCTTTTTGTTTTATGGTAATTTGTATGTACATTAGGGTTTAATTTCCCCTTCATTCCCACAGTCTTGTGGAGAAGTATTTCACACAAAACACCCCAAAACCAAGAGCATCATCTGAACACAGAGGTATGTGGTTGTGTGTGTGTCAAGAGAGGCACTCACCAATTTTCTGGCATCATTTATTTAATTAAGCAGTCCTGTCACAGAACCATTTAGATTGGAACAGACCTCTAAGATCAGCGAGTCCAACTGTTAATCCAGCACTGCCAAGTCCAGCACTAACCATGCCCATAGACAGGCTGCACTCGACCTCACCACAAGCGTGCTGCAAGGGCCCGAGGGAGCAGAGCCGCACCCGAGGGCAGCGATGGACGTGACACGGCATCCCCGTCTCCTCCCCTGCCCGTGCCCAGCACGGCAGTGCCTGACCCCCCCGGAGCGGGAAACGCCGCGGCCTCACCGCGTCCCACCGAGACGCCAGGAGCTGAGAGCGCACAGCCGGGGGAGGCTCGGGGAGGGTCCCTCGCCCCGCACAAGCCCGCCCAGCATGAGCAGTCTCCTTGGGCGGGCCCCCACGGACTCCGGGCACCCCGGCTCCTCCTTCTGTAGGGCCTGCCAGCCGCAGGCCGGCGCTCCGGGTATGACTTACCACAGACAGCGAGCGGAGGCAGCCCTGCGAGCGAGCGACTGACCACCCACCCTCGCTCGCCCCCTCCCTCCCTCTTCCTCGTTCGCCACCGCCCCCACGCAGTCGGCGGCAGCCCCAGGTGCCCGTCCGGGCTGCCCCCAACGCACAAGCCGGGGGGGAAAGCGCCTGCTCCTTCTGTCCCAGGAAGCCGTCTGTGCTCTCCCACCGCCCCAGTCACCGCCCGCGGCACTCAGCGAGGTGGGGTTGACGGGGAGGACGAGGCGGCCCCGCGCCCTGTCCCCGCCCGCGAGGGGCGGTGCTGCCGCTGGGGACCCGCCGGGCCCGCCCCCGCTCCCTGCCCGCGGCCCCTCGGCGGGGCGGTGCCGGGCGGGGCGGTGCCGCCCCTCGCGTCAGCAGCCCCTGCGCGGCGGGCGGGGAGGGCACGGGAGTCTCGGCGCTGCCGCGGCGGGAGAGGCACCGGTGGGGCCGGCGGTGGCGGCGGCTCCTCACGGGAACAAAGCGGGGGCGGCGCGGCCACACGGTGAGAGCTGGGTGAAGGACGGGGAGGGGGCGGCGCTCGAGCTCCCCGGGGACCCCCGCGCCCCCCGAGGGGTGGCTCGGTGCGGCGGAGGGGCCGCGGGCCCGACCCCACCCTCTCTCTGCCCAGCGCCTTGGGGCGGGGTGACAGCGCCGTGCCCCCCGCCCGCCCCCGCCTTCCGGGGAGCCGTCCCCGCTCGCCCCGTGTCCCCGCAGGGACCCCTGCGCGGCGTCCCTCCGCCTGCGGGTCGCTGTTCCCCCGGGGAGCAGGAGAATATAAAGCAGTGAATCGGGGAGGCGGTCCGGGCGCGGAGCCCGAGAGCAGGTAGGTGCGGGACGAGCGCCCAGGGAGCTGGGGGAGCCGCTCCCGCAGGCGGCTGCGGAGGCTGGGGGGAGGCGCTCAACTTCGCCCGGTGCTGGGCAGTACCGAGCTCAACAAGCCTTTTTCTGCCCGTGAAGCATCCTGGTGTGACTTCTCGCAGAATGCTTTTTTTTTTTTTTTAGGGGGGCTCTTAAGTGGTGTTTGTTTTTTAGCCCCCTCCCTTTTCCCAGCCCCTCGCTGCGTAGACTGGAGCTGGCTGGAGGCTCGCCCCTGCCTCTGTGGCTGCATACGCAGCGCTCGTGTTGTCCTAACGATATGGCAGTAGCACTTCCTGCTGTAAATCACTTCGCGATAGTTTTTGAAGCGCTTCTTAAAGGCGGCACTGTAATGAACCTCCTTGTCAGGCTTGTGGTAAGCTTAAAAGCCTTGTGAGCTGGAGGCTGTTTTCAAGGCTGAGCTGTATAATGTGCTGCAGTACTTTTCATAGAAAAGGTAGAAATGTGCTCCACTGTTGGCTTAGTGTTGGCATAAATGTAATTCCCCTTCCTATGACCTGTTGGTGTAGGCTCTGTGGTCTTGGACCCGGTTGTAGTTACCTTTGCCATCTTCTTGTTGTGAACAAAGGCTAATCTCAAATGTTCAGAGAGACTGATGTATTAAGAACTCTGAAAAGTAAGCTTTATTATACTGCTGTACTGGGGATAGCTCTTTGTTCTGGAATAATTTGAGAAAATCACTCAGACTGAAATTTATGGGGACTTGAATTTAAAAACCTTAGCTGTTAGCAGTTGTTAAAATATTTTAAATAAATAGATACATTAATGTGGATTGCTATTGCTATATTCATGTTTCATTTATTGAAAATATCTACTGAATTAGTCTAGTGGTCTCTTATTTTGCTCTTTGTATGAACATCATCATAAAATGGTCTTGATGACTCTTTTTCCAGCTTATTAATGCCTTTTTCCCTCAAAAAATTTTAGAGCACGGTCAGAAGAGGAATGGATGTAACATGATACCCTTGCAGTGCTCAAAACACACAAATTCTGCTAAGATTTGTTTTTTCATTAAGTAATACAAGGAAAATGGATGAATCGGCTTTGCTGGATCTGTTGGAGTGTCCTGTTTGCTTAGAACGCCTTGATGCTTCTGCAAAAGTCTTGCCTTGCCAACACACGTTTTGTAAACGCTGCCTGCTGGGCATTGTGAGCTCTCGCAGTGAGCTTCGATGTCCAGAGTGCAGGACTTTAGTGGACTGCAGTGTTGATGAACTCCCCAGTAATATTTTGCTTGTCAGACTACTGGATGGCATCAAACAGAGGCCTCGAAAACCCAGCGCTGGCAGTGGGACTGCTGGCACAAATGCTTTAAGGGTCCCCATCAACACTGTAGCTAATTGCGGATCAAAGGACCTGCAGAGCTCCCAAGTTGGACAGCAGCAAAGGGTGCAAGCACGGAGCCCTCCTGTTAGGGTAAGTACCTGTCCCGGTTTGTCTGGACAGTACCACGTGGTGACAGTATTTTGTTGCATTCCTTTATTTTCCTGCACCATTTCAAAACAGTTGATGGCCTCTGCTTCAGGATAAGGGCAGTCAGATAGTTAATACACCAAAACAATGTGATTTTGAGAATTGCTGTAGATTACTAGCAAAGCACATCAGTGTTCCTATCAGTGTTGGTTTCATGTTATGTAGATACTAATAATGCTTCCTTATTAAAACTCTCAGTTTTTGAGGCAAGAAGAAATCCTTAACTGTCCTATTAAAAGACAGTCAAATAGAGCAACGTAACTTACGTGGAAAGCTTAAGTTATTGTTAAGGATAGAGATCTTGTGAAGAGCATTTGAAATTGTTTTTAGTTTGTCAGCTGTAAGACTAGAGATTTCATTTTGGCTCATGCACTTTCTGAAATGATTCTTACAATCAGTAAATTTCCTTTGAGTTAGACATAACAAGTGTTAAACATGAGCGGAGAAGTTTTGCCACTGGCTTCTAAGTACCTACATTTTTACTTTCTTTCCTTCAAAAAGAAATTTTTGAATTCCTGCAATCTGCTAAATTATTTGCACTCTCAGTCCTCATCATTTCTTTAATTAGTTTTTCCTCAAGTATTTTTTCTAGGGGATTTGGAAGATCTATGTACCATGATGGGAAGACATTGCCTTCTTTCTATACTCTAATTCCTTCCTAAGAGCTGTGCAACCTGTAGATTCTGTCAAAACTTATAATCAAGACTCACTAGCCTAATTTATTCATTATTCATATTCATTCTAGAAGCTATGTCAGGAAATGTAATTTTTTGAGATGGCAGACCTCTGTTTTATTGAACGACAAAGCGGGACAGCTTCTCTGAAAGGTTTTGCTGCCCAATTTGTGATGCATGCATATTTGAGTTCCTGTGTTTGAAGTGAAGTTTCTGAATGGTTTAGGTGGTCTCTGTCTTGTGGAGTTTATTTGATTTTTATGAAATGTCTTACGGAGTTCCAAGAAGAGGACTTGAACCTGTTCTTGGCAGAACTTGTCTTTATTTTAAAGTGTATCTGAATTATTTAGTTTACTTACCCAGGGAAAGAAGCCTAACACTGATTTTCCTCAGTTGTACTTAACATGATTGGAATCTCTCCAAAAGATCTTTGATACACCTCTTAAGTTTACATAAGGATTTTAAATCCAGTTTTCCATTAGGTGATACTGCTTTCTCTACTTGCTAGAGATCTCGTTAGGTTCTTTACTTTAGAATATAGGAATTATAATTATCAACCCACTTCCTGCTAATGAGTTTTATTTTGTATCTATATTAATGGGTAAGAAGAGAAGGTGATCTGTGGGGGTTTTCTGTTAGTGGTTTGTTTTTGTGTTTTTGGTGAGTTTTCACGTTCTTTGGTGAGAACGTAGAATCCTTAAAAAGTACTGCAAAGATGCATCAGCAGTATCAAAACCAATCTGGTCTACTGCAGAACTTGAAGGTGTTTATCATGATACCTTGCATTTGCAAATGCTCTTAAAACAAAAACTGTTATGATTTGTTTATATATTTTTGTGTCGACCTTTGTACATAACGGGGTATTTTCGGAGACTGCTTCTCCTCCAAAAAGGTTTCCGGTGTAGCACTGTACATTAAGGACTGTACTTCAGACTTTCTTAAAGCCTTATTAGACAAAATAACTTTAATATGGAATATTCTCTCTCTTTTTTTAATGTTCTATAATATCCTGTTTTGCAGCATTTGCATTTCCAGATGTTGCTCAGAGTTGAGAGTGATAACGCATGGAAGGTTGCTTCAGCTTATTGGTTCTGCTGTACTGTGTGTCATTAAAACTCTGACCATATGCATTCCTCCTGCAATTAACTGATACCCAGTGTATATTAGTGATGGTTTTCAGTGTTTTACAAGAAGTTTTATTCCATCTTTGGTTTTGGAGTTTCACAGGCATTCTTCTGCCTTCTTTCCTTTGGGAGACAGGGAAAGATGATGATCTCATCATTTGTCCACTTTGTCCAGAGCCTTTTTTACTAGGAAGCCAGTACTTTTAAGAACATGAACCGACTTCAGGAAGGTGGAGATATGAACTACTTTTCCATTTTATATATGAAAAGTGGTTTTGAAAAAAAAAGTCCAGAAAGCAAAATGCCACTTTAATGGACAGTGTTGAAGTGAATGCCCTATTTGTTTTGCTAACTCTAGCATAAAGATGCTTGCAAATACAGTTCCTCTCTGGGAATTGAAGAGGAAAATCTGTTTCTAGATGAGTGGCAGAGTCAGATTTCCTAAACTAATTTTGCTGAAGGGGAATTAGTAAATGAAAGTTGCTGTTATGTTAAATGAAGTGAATGTGGATGGAGGCTGTCAAGTCATAAACATTCTGCTTATACACTGAAGTAATACTAAGCTCATAAATGCCCTTTCAGAGAATGCCATAATTTTCAGAAAAGGTTAATACAGCATGTACTGCAGCATGATTTCCTGAACTGTATCAATGACTGTGGAGTGGCCAGCCCTGTTATTGCGCAGTATATTGCGTTCTCTGCATGTATGTGGTGACACATGGCAATAAATAAACAAATGGCTCCTTGAGTCTTAAAACTAATGAAGCTGGGTGGGTGGTGGGGATTAACAAATCTTGTGCCTAGTGTCTCTGCCACTACAGTAACCCTATTTCTTTCTGTAACCTCTGTAAGCTTTCACTGCTGTAACGACAGTTTCTCTGTGCAAGTTCTTAATCTATTTTGTTCCCCTGCTGTTTTGATGTATAAAGCCTTCTGTGCCTTTCCCTGGTACAGGCTGGACAAAGACAGCAGCATCCTGCTGTACTTGATGGAAAACTTGTGTTTGCTGTCTGCCCAGCAATTCTGTTCTAGGCAGCCAGCTTGCCTGGGAGAACAAATAAAATAGTTATACACATACTGCAGCTTCCTCTCTGGTATGGATGCTGATTTAATGCTTTTCTCCTTTTTTTTCAAGTGAAAACCTTCAGCTAGGTTGACAGCTTAGAAAAGCTGTAAGAGCCACAGCCTACTGTCAAATCTGCTTGGGACTGGTCATCAGGAGCAAGTTAGTGAGGGCTCTTGAGAGACTGCATGATCACATGAGCCTTGTTTCTTTTAAAAGAGCATTCAAAAATGTTAGGGTCCATCCTTTTATGTTTATGCTCATGTTATTAATTTTTCATTTTCCCTGAGTATGTCAAACAAGAATTATCTGAAGTTCCTTATGGCGCTTTTACAAGGGTATGCATATTGCAGGAGTCTTAAATGTAGCTGTGTGCCTGAGTTGCTAGATGTTGGAGAGCTGTTCTCTCCTAGATAGATTTAAGATGATCCACTTTTAACTTTTCCTTTGAATTTGTATTTACCTAAGACATACGAATTCTCCCTCTGGTTTGTTTATAGTTCAAATTTCTGAAGTTAGGGCTATCTTTTCCACAGAACCTAGAAGAGAGTTATCTAAATAGTCTGAAACCTTATCATTGTTGAAAATATTTTGTAATAAGATTTTCAGATGTTTTCTGGACCAAATGTAGGCAGGAAGAGCTAACAGAAGAATTCAAATGATCTCCATTAATAAAAGAAAAGCATGAAAAGTTGGCCATTCCTAATAGAGTTAGTGCTTTTGGTGAATGAGAATTGATGGTGTAATTTGAGTATATTACACTGTATGTCAGTGGAAAATCGTATCAAGATTCACTGTATCTTATCAAGATACAGTGCAATGTGAAAATCCTAAAGCTTTTCCCTTTTTTGTTGTTTTTTATTCTGGAAAGCCCTAGAAACCTCTGGAGATACCATTCTTGGTGAAGTCGACTTGAAATGAGAGGGTAAACAATCGTTACAGGCTATGGGAAAATGCTCCTTTAGGTGTTAAAGGGGGCTAGAGCCACTAGTATCTGAGCATCTGAGTTGTTTGAGATAAATTCTTTTATACTGTGGAGGAAAGAAAAACCCACTAACAGGAGATTGTTCCATGAGTTTCTGCTAATGCTTAGTAGTTTTGCTGTGTCATGTAAACCCGTGCATCCATTTTCATGTTTGTTTAACAAGGAAAGCAGTAGTAAAATTTTAAGTTCCCGTATCCATACTGCTGCAGCAGTGGTCATTTGTGATCCAGGAGGCTTTCCTGGGAAGTGCTGAGTGCCAGAAAGGAAAATAAATGGAGCCAGGTTTTCCTGTAGCCATGGTGTTTGACCTTGCCTCATATCTTGGGGCAGTAGAGACAGTGGGCCACCTTCTGATCTGTGTGGACTTAAGCAGGTTGGGCTTCTCTGTCAGACTCAATGGATGGTGTAAGCAGTCAGTTTTCTTTCATCCTAACCACCCTGGAGAAGAGAGCTCAGAGTGCAGCTCTCACTGTTTGACTGTTGAGCAGGTTGCAAAAAACTGAGAGGAGCCAAAACAACTGCTGCTTTTGTAGTCATGGCACTTGCTGGCCTATGGAGATCCTGGCAGAACTTAGATATCAAAAGAAACCTCTTAGGCTAGAAAATAAGAATAGGACTGAAAAAGTGCATTCATAGATCAATAACTTTATTACATTATTGTAAATAAATATGGGGATCACCAAGCATAGCAGCAGGCGTAGATTGGAACAGATGTTTAAATCATCTTGGAACAAGAGTTAGTGGAATAAAATAGTACATAGAAATGTATCAGTAAAGGTCTGCTGGAGGGATGTTCTTAGAGGAGGTTCGCATTGTTATAATAGATCAGATTGTAAAGTATACCCAGTTAAGGGAAAAAGTAGTTGTAGAAATATGCAAAAAACAGTGGGTAATGCAGTTAGTTCCATGTTGTTATTTGTGATGGTAGGCTGGAGAATCGTGCCATCATACTTAATGGTACCTGATTTTTAGCTGACCGCCCCAACCAAAAGGATATTCCATACATGTGGAATCATGCTCAACATATAAATCTGGGGAAAGAAGAAGGAATGGGGGGGAAGTTCCCAAGTAACATTTGAGAATCTGGAGGTAGACAACTATTCATGTTCTGGAGTGATCATTAGAAAATATTTTGTGAAGTCTGTAAATCATATGTGCATGCTTTTGTTTCATTTCATGCTTGTGGAGGTATCAGATTCTGCTTTTATGTTTACAATTGCTTGTACAATTTTAATTACTTCTGTGTAACACTCTCGTATCTTATGTGAAACTAGAGAAAATTTAATGGAGATCATAAATATAAAAGGAAAGTAGACTGACTCTCATGATGTTAATGTGTTCCCTTTCAGACGTAATAATTAGATAGAGAAGGAGGATAAGCAAAAGGAAGAACTGTCTCTGTATCTAAAGGCATTGGGCTAGGATTGAGAGCTTCCGGGCTCAGTTCCTGGCTTTGCTACAAACATCCTTTATGACCTTGCACAGAGTCACTCAAAGCTCTTTGTGCCTCTGTTTCTCATCTGCAGATATGACTGATAGTACTTTCTTTGTTTGACTCACTATTTAGACTGTATACTCTCCAGGGCAGGCATTGACGTTTTTTTTAATTTTGGACGTGTCCATGGGTGTTTTACAATGGTTCTACAGTCTCCGTTGAGGTCAGTATATCCTGCTGTTAAATCATTGACTTCCACATTACTGGAGAACTGTTCATAATCCATTTCCTGTCCCAAAGATGGTGCAATGCTTAGTGTCATGTTGTTAAGAGGATTTAATTTTGTTTGGATGTTTAATAGAAAATCACATGAGTACGTCAGTGAGGAAAAGCCAGACACTTGAAACATCTGTGGAAGTGGTAGTCCACCCTTCACCTAGGGAAATCTGCATGGGACTGGCACACTGTTGTGTAGATTTACGTGTGTTTTGAAAAGAATAAGAAGAGCGTATCTAATGTGAATTGTGTTGGTAATACAGAAATGCTTAATTCCATACTTCAAACCTGCATAGCTATCTTGAACCTGCCAATTAACATTAATCTGCTTGATAAAATAGCTGCCAAACTAGTGTAATCCCTTTTTTTAAAAAAACAATTAGGTTTTTAAGTAAACTGATCTATAAACTAAAAAAGAAGTCTACATTATTTACATGTGATACTGAAATCTGAAATCCCTTTTAAATTTGTTTACAAGCTTTTTTGTTGTTTTTTGGTGTATTAGTGGAAGATACTGTTGTATAGTTGCTTTGTCTTCATGTGGAAGAGGGGTGTCTCTATTTCCCTTCATTTTCCAATTAATATTCCTCCATTTATGTAGATTTGTTTAAAACCCCCTAGATGAAATAAAATGGTGTCTTTTTTTCCTCCACTTTAATGTGGCCAGTGAGTTGCAGGTTATTGCTGTACTCAAAAAGCTTTGATCATTCAGAAAATTTTAACTTCTGCATAAAAAGTCTCAAGCTCTTACTTTTAATGGGCTTGTGAAGGGAAGCAGTTTTTTTTAGAGAGAATAAAAGTCCTTGAATTTTGTCTCATATTACCACAAAAATCAAATACCAGTAAAATTGCTTTACATAAGGGATCCAGGATCTGGTTAGAAAAGTCAGTCAGTAGTGCTGTTGCTGTGTTTCTCTGTGCATAGTGTCTGGCTTTCTGCAATGTGTTCAGTGGCTTAATAGGAATCAAGTATGGTATGGAGAGCTGAAGGGGCTGGTTGAGATGGGGTCAGCTAGAAATCCTTCTTCTCCCCTCCTTTAATTGAGTGAAATGGTTTTTAATGGAACTTCAGTGTTTAGTGCATGGACAGGAACTGTAGAAAACAAAAAGCCTTAAACTGCAGCTGTGATAATAAAACTGGAAACTTGTTATGATCAGTTGTTTGTCTTTCTTTTGGTGAACTTCCCCATGCAGTGCATTTGGCCTTCTCCATATGATACGCCTAACACCTTCCTTGGTCTTTTCTTTGGCTCCATTGTCCTTTATTCAAACGTTCTCCTGCCTCTGATCTTACTGTACTACTTCCAAGAAAAAGAAAACATACAATTTTCTTACCTCTTGTGTCCCATTTGTCCTTGACTGTGTCAGACATAAGGAACAAAAAATAATAAGAAAGAAAATTTTCTATTGAAGTATGTGGACTATGTACAGTCTTGTAGTATATATGACTAAGATCTGCCAAATACATGAAGAGCATAAAGTAGAAGTTAATATTACTGTATTGCCCCCCTCTTGGGGTTTTTCTTCCTTTTTTCTTTTTCTTCTCCTTTAAATCATTTACTATATCCTCATCCTAGTGTGGGCAAGAATGTGTCTCAGTAATTAAAGCTGAAATATCATCTGGTCAGCCCTGTTCATGCATACACTTCGTTACTGCCTTCACAGAAGAAAAGTGTGCATTTGTTAAAGCTCATTTCCTGTCAGATCCCTCTGTGTTAGACAGAAAAACTCATCTTGGAAAATCAGCAGTGAATTCTTGGGTCAGTTGAACTAGATCAAATTCTTTGCTTTTCTTTTCACGTCACCAAATCAAATCAAAGTCTTTTTGGAGAGCAGGTTTTTTTTTTTTTGACTGAGAATTGCTGCTTTGAGGTGAGCTGGATTAATTTTAGAAAGCAAGTGGCCTTGAGGTGGGAGAGTCACACATCCAAGTGCTCTTTTCTGCACTCCTTATCTTTTTTAGGTATAGAGGGGAAGATGACAGCACTGTCCTCTGACTGTCAGACTGAACACTGAGACTCATTCTGGTTAGAGCCTTGCTGTACTGTGCATGTCACGTATCCCTTTCTCTTGGAGATTGCTGGAGTTGCCATGCAGTTTGGGTGCAGAACCCGAGCTGGTCAGCACAGAGGCAGTTGGTTAAGTCTGTTTTCATATTTGCATCCTCTAAAACATCAGGAGATCTTTGAGACTCAGAAAGATGCTCTGGAGATAAGGGAAATCACTCCAAAGAGAAGAATTCTTTAGGCATGGGATGCTTATTTACATATGTTTAAAATATCATTCAATGTTTCCTGGAAACCTACAGGTTTGGATTCTCCAGTTGTAGGAAAAGTGAAACGCAGAAGTCAATGTTTCATTTACAGACACTGTTGCCAATCTCAGAGTCTCAGGCTGCTATGTTCATGAAAGTCAACTGTGGTGTATGTGAGCAACTCACTGTACCCTTATAGGCTTAGGGCTGTAACTCTCATTTTACTCTTGTGGCATTCAAGTATGTGATTTATTGTCCAAAGTTAAGTTTTTGTAGTGTAAGAGTATAAACACTTCAGAATTTTAAGTATTTTCTTGTCTAGGTCTTTGTTCCTATCTTATTTGGCTCTTGATTAATCCCCTCTGCCCCTCCCCCCCACCATAAGCACTTAAATTTTCAAGTGTTAAAAAGCCAGAACCTGCAAGAGTGTGTTTGGTCTCCTACAAATGAGGACAAGATTCTCTTGTGCGCCATCCCTCTTGCACAGTAATTCTGTTTGAAATATTGCTGATATGCTCGACCTTCCACACCTAATTTTTTTAATATGGTGTAAATTTCTGTTGGGTTTTTTTGTTTGTTTGGGTTTTTTTTGGTGTGGTGTGGGTTTTTTTTTTGGTTTTTTTTTGGTTTTTTTGTTTTTTTTGTTTTTTTTTAATTAAACTAAAAGCTCTATTCTGGTCTTTAGCTGTTCTTTCTATCTTCCTTGATTTTTCAGAGCCAAATATAGATAGTCCATTTTTATATTCTGTAAGCGTGCAAAGTATAATTTTATAGTTTCTAGCTAGGAAGTACACTATTAATCATAAATTCATTTTGATCAAAGGTAAACATTTCAGTGTTGTTTAAATATTAATATAGATATCATTCTCCCTCTCTCTAGAGTGAAGGATTGATGCCAGTGCTGCTCAGAAGATAAGCCCGGCATCAAGTGTCCTGTTGGACTTTGTAACTCTTGAAGTGCTCCTCAGTCTTTAGCATTTCTTTGTTAATAAAACTGATTTTATTTCATTGCATTAGTGTTGCAGAAAGATAACTATGCTTGTGTATATTACCTCTCTTGACTTTCTCTTCTCAGCATCTAAGCTTTCAAAATATACATGTGCACTGAAAGCTTTTTAAAGAGCTGAACCACTGTTTTACCTTGTGTGAACCACAGTTCTACAAGACAAGCTTTTAAAAAGCTCTGTTTAAAGACAAAAGTACTCATTTCCACCAGACTTTCAAGCTGCTGAACTCAGGAGAAGGAATGTAGTCTTACTTGCATGGAGGTGGCAGAACATCAATACTGAATAATTTGAAACATGTCTCTTCAATTATTCTTTATTGGTATGCTATCTTAGCCCTTTAGGTTATAGTCTCTATTTTACTTATATTCAAGAAAAATGTGTAAGAATGAAGCACTTCTGACTTTATAAAGTGTTAAAATGAAAAATAGTCAAAGATAATCAGATGACGATCTGAGTTGGCATATATAGGGCATAGCTGTTCTAGAAGGTTACTTTAAACAAATCCAGTGAAGTTGAGTTCACTGCACTGTGGTAATGTGCCCCTGAGTAGCGCAGAAGCTTTTATTCTGAAGCCAAGCTTGCTAAAAAATCAGTGTCTCATGGACCTTCACTTGTTCATGTGTACCAGTGCCCTTCTATCTCACATGGTCTTTCTCATGAGCTAGATAAAGAGGGGAGACTCTTAAATCTTATCCACACTAGCAGACTTAAGCCATTTTCAAAACCTGTTTAATTTAACACAGTTTTAAATCCACAGCCTTATTAAGTTAACAAGCCTTCAGCCTTGCCACCAGGTTCTGTAATCCTCTTAGGTCTTGGGACTAAGCAGGGCAGGGATAGTCAATAAGCAGATGAATAGATAATCTTTCAGAAGACAGATCTTAAAATTGGGAAATGCTGATCTGAATTTCCATTTGCTATATACACTACCACAGAACTTACAACTTGAGGAAAAAGTTGAAATGACTATCACTTTGTTTGGGGGGAAGAAGAGTGAATAAAGGGTTTTTTAAACAATGCATTAATTCCTGGTTTGCAACCCAATAAAATTAGGTTAAATTTTAAATATAGAATGAGGTAGATAAAAATAACAGTTTGTTTCCTTGCCATTGTGCATATGCAAATTAAGATCTCCTTGTGGTTGTTTCACAAGCTATTTTTGAAAATCTTTCAGGCAATCAGGAGTCTATGGACCAGAATTTAAAGAACACAAAGAACATTATGCTGATAATGTGTCCTTGGCCACCACTGCAGTCTGCATATTGCTTCTGTTCAGTTTTGGCTCTTCTAACACTACTGAGCCTAAGCTGTGTTTGTCTCCTGAGCATAGCTCCTGAAGTAGTGGAGTTGGAGGAATTTAAAAAAGGCAGTATATAGTGGAAGAATTCAGCCTAACATGAGGATTCTTGCCAGACATGTTCACACAGCACCAGAGGAGGAACAGAGGAAGTGGATCATAGAATCATTAATGTTGGAAAAGTCCTCCAAGGTCATCAAGTCAAACTTTTGACGGAATATCACTATGACCACTAAACCATATCATGAAGTGCCACATCTACTTGTTTTTTGAACACTTCCAGGGATGGTGATTCCACCACTTGCCTGGGGAACTTGTTCCAATGTAAGATTCAAACCAGGTCCAGGAAGGAGATGGAAAGTGTGACCCTCTGTTTGGAGGGGGTGGCAGAAGAGCTGAGCTAGCCTTGAGGCATGAAAGCAATCACTTATCTCATTGAAAGGGTGGGAGAAGGCCTCTGGGAGGAGATGGCTGAAAAGTGGAGAAATTTCAGTACTGAGGGGTGATAAAGACTCAAATGGTCAAGTAATAAGGAAGGAAGAGGGATAGTGGTGTTGAGAAAAAATGAACTGTGGTAGTAGGCTTGGAACATAGCAATAGACTAATTAGATAAAATATTACAGAGGAAATGGGATCAAGCAAATGACTCTTGGCTCACTGGAATTGAATTAGAGACTTGGTGAGGGGGAAGTGCTGCAGGAGCAAGTTGAAGAGGTAGCTTGATGTTTGAGGAAGGTTTTGGAGAGCATCAAAATAGAAAAGTTGCTATGGAGGTGTTGGCTAGACAAGAGGTGAGAAAGAAATTTAAGTGTGTTGACTCACATGCTATCTCATTTCCTTCAGTATGTGTGTATTTGAACACTGTGTATTTTATTTGTCATTGTTTATTTTGTAATAGTGTGTCACGTATTATGTGACATTTAGACTAGTACAGTTCCAAAATGGTTGAAGAACTTCCATTCAGGACTTTGAGGATTACTTCTGGCATATCTCTCAAGCACTTTGAGATTCTTCACAGAATTCTGAAAATGTCTGTTTCATTACTAATAATGTATTCTCATTGTTCTTACAGAACCAGTAAAGATACAAATTCTAATATTTCGTTCAATGAACTCAAAAAGAATATAGGAAAAGGGGGGCTAGTGTCCTAGGAATTGCTGGAAAATTGAAAAATATTATCAAAGAAGGAAGAAAAAATAAACAT